>NC_048284.1:1665695-1965262 GCF_009762535.1 Notolabrus celidotus
AAGTACATTTTGCATGAACGTAAGACTTAAACTCAAGTGTTTTTTCTATGAAAGTAAACACTTAAGTACTTCTTCACCTTTGTAAAATAGTTAAAACTCTTATTTAAATCCAGAAAAGTAACATTTTATAATTTGTGCACGACATATTAACACAAAATGTGCCTTCAGTGCAATTATCTTGCGTGCACATGGTGATATCTTTGCACAAAATTTAAAAACCTGTGCTCACAATGTTAAAAAGTTTGCTTTTTGGGACTTTAAAGGTTATTTTAAAAGGCAGCTTATTTAATAAAAGGAAACAAGAGAGGCAACTTTTATAAATAACAAAAAAAGTTAAAAATTAATACAAAATATTTTTTAAAAATCTTTGAAATATGTAGATAATCAGAGAGTAATTATCTGGACTGTATGGAAATTTTAAAATATGTGTGCACAATATAAAAAGTTTGCTTTTTGGGACTTCAAAGGTTCTTTTAAAAGGGACTTATTTAATAAAAATAAACAAGAGAAGCAACTTTTATAAATATTTTTTAAAAAGTTAAAATTAATCCAACATATTTCAAAAAAATCTTTGAAATCTGAACATAATCAAAGAGTAATTATATTGTCTGTATGGAACTTTTAAAACGTGTGTACACAATGTTAAATAATTAGCTTTTTGGGAAAATCAAAGGTTTTTTAAAAAGGCAACTTATTTAATAAAAATAAATGAGAGAATCAACTTTTATAAATATTTTTAAAAAGTTAAAAATGATCACAAAATATTAAAAAACATCTTTGAAATATGTAGATAATTAAAGAGTAATTATCTGGTCTGTATGGAAATTTTAAAATATGTGTGCACAATATAAAAAGTTTGCTTTTTCGGACTTCAAAGGTTCTTTTAAAAGGCAACTTATCTAATAAAAGAAACAAGATAAGCAACTTTTCTAAATATTTAAAAAAAGTTAAATTTAATTCAACATATTTCAAAAAAATCTTTGAAATCTGTAGACAATCAAAAAGTAATTATCTGGTCTGTATGGACTTTTTCTGAAATAAATAATGTCTGAAACTTTTTCTTAATTGGTCATTGAATTCAGTGACTTTCACCTATCTGGGGTCAAAGGTCAACTTTCCCGCCTTTTTTATTCTGTAACATTTGTTTCTGAACAATTCCTCCCAAAATGAATTTTAGATCAAAGCAGAGAAAGTGTGTGAGTGTTCCTGTTTATGAGCAATATGGGGGCCATTAACCTTTTAGACATCCTGTAAGTGGGACCCAGAAAAAAACTCCCCAGAAGGACAGAAAAAACAGTGTATGTGTGTTACAGGGACATAAATGTGGGGCTCAGAGAGAGGTCCCCAGAAGGATGGAGTGTGTGCGCATGTGTACTCACTCGAAGGTGAAGAAGAGCCCACAGGTGAGCAGGATGAGGACCAGGGTCAGGTAGAAGACTCCAGTCTGCCTCGCCATCATGATCCTCCCGTTGCAGTAGAACCGGTTCCTGCCCGGGAACACCTGCCACTTCCTGCGGGGGTTCCGGGTTCGATGCCCCGTACAGGTGGGCACAGCGGGGGCCGGGCACGAGCCACTGCTGCTGCGCGTGCAGATCTGGTTGTACTGGCCCTGCTGGTGCTGCTGGTCCAGACCGCCATGAGGGATCTGAGACATGTGTCCTCCCAGGTGAATCACAGGTGAAGAACAGGAGAAATACCGACAGAGGACCCAGGTGTGCAGCTGGTGGGTTCAGGTCCAGGTGGTCCAGGTGGTCAGTCTGCCCCTAAAAGGATCCCCATGGCAGGTTTTTGTGTCTGGAGCCAAAACAAAACCAGATCCAGCATCATGAATCCAGGAACCCTGATGATGTTTCACAATCAAACAACAACTCAAGCGCGCGGGGTCCACGATCCAAAACCACCACAACACCCCCGCCTCGCGCCCCTGCAGCACCCCCCTCTCACATAATCCAGCCTTTCTATCAGGGATACGGATCCGGGTCTGGACTGGAGCTGCAGCTGGACTGGAGCTGGTGTAAGCCGGGTCCGGATCGGGGGACGGAGGCGGTTCTGGAGGATCAGAGGGTCTGTGTCTGTGAGGAGGAGGAGGACGTGAAGAGCATCCTGATCCTCCGCAGAGCTGCTGGAGCTCCGAGACCCGGACTGCACAGATCCTCTATGAAGAAGAGGGATCACTCTGCTGAGAAACACAGAGACGTCACTGACAGATGATTGAGGACTACATTTATATTTATTTTTAATAAAAAAAAATTATTAAGACTCAATAATATAACATTTTTATCCACCAAGAGATTAAACAAGTCCAGTGAATGAGTAAAATTGCTAAAGTTATTTTTATATTTAACATTTTTAAGTTCTAGTTTCTCAGGTATTTTTGGACTTTCTGTTTTAGTTCGTGAATTTAAAATAATTTAAAATATCTAAACTTAATTTGTTTGTATTGATGCCATATGAAGGTGATGAATCAGGCTTTAGGTCAATAAGACACTTTACATAATCAGTAAATTAATTGAGGAATTAATCAGCAGATAATCCCAATTTTGAAAATGAAGATTAATTACAGTCTTCTACAAAATATTTTATAAATCGTTTCACCTTACCTGCTTTGAGACTACAATTACATGATTATTTACAACCTAAATAAAGCTTTATCATCCTCATCCTTTTGAAAAATGTAACTCAGTCTTCTATTCTCTCTTTTTCTACCTCTTCAATACTTATTTGTATCTTATTTTATTTTTCATTTACTTCTCTGATTTTATTAATTTATTTTTTCTGATAGTTCTCTGATTTGATTTTATTGATTTTATTATAATGATTTTATTTTACTTTTCTGTTACCTCTCTGATTTTAATTTATTGATTTTATGATAACGGTTTTTTTCTTTTAATTCTCTGATTTTATTTGATTGATTTGATCATCATGGTTTTATTTTTCAGTATTTTATATCCCTTTTCTTTCCACTTTTACCTATTACTGTTATTTTCTGTCTCTCTGTTCCCTTCTGAAGCACTTTGGGCTGCATGCTTGAATTTATGAAAGGTGATTTATAAATGAAAATGAGTTAAGTTGAGTTATTTGACTAATTTAGTGACAAATCATTACACAGATAACGATTTTATTCCATGATTGATATTTTCTAAATTTAACCTCGACCTCAAATATTAATCAGAGTGAGACCTCTCTCCTCTGTCCTCATGTAATCAGATGGAACTCTTCATCAGACGATCTTTGGTTCAGCATTCCGTCCTCGTCACGCTTCCCTCGCTCTCAGGAATAACCCGTGACTCCTTATCGTGATTTAGAATGAAGAATTAATCTCCCTCTTTAATCTGGAGTCACCGTGAAGTCATTTTTTAAACGCCATATATATTTTTTTGTAGTTTAATTTTTGACTACAAAAAGCGCGGCGTTCAAACGTTCCTAGCTAGCTTTGTTTCTGTCCGGTGACTTTAGTGTGACGGACTGAAGCAACATGACAGCCGCTGGTGAGAACAGTGGTGTGAGAGAAGCAGCAGAAATGGATGAAGAGGCCAAACTGCAGATTTTAAAAGGCAAGAAATCTGTTCTTCTGTCAGCATGTAGTTTAAATTTATTATAACAGTTATTATAACAGTTATTATTACAGTCTGTTTAATGTAATAAAGGAAGGTTTATAACTGAGGTCACAGCAATGTCGAGCTGGAGGGTCTGTTCCAACCAAACTACATTTAAACATCCTTCATTTTTATTATTAATAGAGCTTTTATCACACTAAACACTCTGTGAATATTATTTATTACATGTTAATAAAAGAGGATAAATCTGATGTTTGTTCCTGCTTTTGTAGAATCTCTTTAAAGTCATGTATAAACTAATCCACCTGACTTCATTAAAAAAATTATCAATTAAAGTTTTTCTTCATAATTAAGATGTTTTATTAAAAGTTAATCATAATTAAATAATATCCCCTGACACATTAAACCTGTTTCTATAAATCGGCTTTATAATAAACAACAATTAAGTATTTATTATTTTATTATTTTTGTCTTAAAGCTCCTGTGAGGAGTTTTTGAGTGGTCATGAAACAGACTGAAATTAACAGTGATGCCTCTTTATGACTTTCAAAAGCAAACAAGAATGTTAGAGAAGGTATTGATGATTTCTGTTTGTGTTATTTTTAAGCCTGAAATCACTGTGAGTGGGGGGTAGGTGTCAGACGAGTTGATTGACAGCACGTCAAAGAAACACCCGTTTATGCTTCTTCTGCAGTAGTGATTCTTAACATGGAAATATTTGACCGTTAGTTGAAAAGATGCAGATATGACTTTGTCCACAGGGGGCGCCTAAGTCCAAACAAACAGGAAGTTCCTCACAGGAGCTTTAATACTAACTTTTATGAAGCCTTGATAAATCAGATTGTTTTGTAAACATGTGTGAATGCTGCTGAATTCATTGTTCTCTCACAAATTTGTAGATAACTTTATAATTTGATGAATATTCATGAAGCCAAACTCCATCCAAATCTGATGCAGTTTAAGTTTATTTTTGAATATTGTAATTTTTGAATTGACATAATTTATTCTTAACTTTAAATCTTGAGAAACCGATTCACTCTTTTAATTTTGGCTTAATAAAAACTGTCACTCTGACTTCCTGTGTGCAGGCGCAGCGTTCCTGACCACGGTGGCGTCTGCGGGGATGATCGGGGGATTCGGCTCCACGTTGGCGCTGGCTAAGAAGAAAAGTCCGGGCTGGTTTAATAAGGTACAGGTCTCAGTTTTTAACATAAACTGGGTTTATATACTTTTATGAACCCTGAGCATCATCAAGTTTCTCTTTACCTCCTCAGTAGAGTCACTTATTTACAGTTTTTCAAAATAAAAGCCTCAAAAACAGAAAAGTTGTTTCTCTATTTAAAGACAAATAATGTGAGTTTAACGTGAATCAAAAAATATAATACAAAGAAAACTTCTGACCTCACCTGTTTGACTCACCTGTCCATCACACCTCTGTCTCTCCTCTTTTCTTTCTTGTGTCTCACCTGTTGTCTTGTCTGTCCTTCTCACCTGTCTGTCTTTCTCTCTCTCTTCTGTCTCACCTGTCTCCTACCTTCTTTTTTCTCTTCAGTCGTTCTCTCCCTTTTTTCCTCACCTGTCTTTCCATCCCTTCTTTTTCTCACCTGTCTTTCCATCCCTTCTTTTTCTCACCTGTCTTTCCATCCCTTCTTTTTCTCACCTGTCTTTCCATCCCTTCTTTTTCTCACCTGTCTTTCCATCCCTTCTTTTTCTCACCTGTCTTTCCATCCCTTCTTTCTCTCACCTGTCTTTCCATCCCTTCTTTTTCTCACCTGTCTTTCCATCCCTTCTTTTTCTCACCTGTCTTTCCATCTCTTCTTTTTTCTGACCCTTCTTTTTCTCACCTGTCGTTCTCACCCTTCTTATTTCTTACCTGTCTTCCCCCCTTCTTTTTTCTCACCTGTCTTTCCATCCCTTCTTTTTCTCACCTGTCTTTCATCCCTTCTTTTTCTCACCTGTCTGTCATCCCTTCTTTTTCTCACCTGTCTTTCCATCCCTTCTTTTTCTCACCTGTCTGTCATCCCTTCTTATTTCTTACCTGTCTTCCCCCCTTCTTTTTTCTCATCAGTCGTTCTCTCCCTTCTTTTTCTCACCTGTCTTTCCATCCCTTCTTTTTCTCACCTGTCTTTCCATCCCTTCTTATTTCTTACCTGTCTTCCCCCCTTCTTTTTTCTCATCAGTCGTTCTCTCCCTTCTTTTTCTCACCTGTCTGTCATCCCTTCTTTTTCTCACCTGTCTTTCCATCCCTTCTTTTTCTAAGTAGTCGTTCTCTCTTATTTTCTCACCCGTTGTTCTCACCCTTCTTTTTTACATCCCTTCTTTTTCTCACCTGTCTTTCCATCCCTTCTTTTTGCTTAATAGTCGTTCTCTCCTTTTTCTCACCTGTCGTCCTCACCCTTCTTTTTTCTCACTTGTCTTTCTCTCTCTCTCTTGTCTCACCTCTCCTCCTCAACCTTTTGCATCACCTTTCTTTCTCTCCTGTCTGTCGTAAAAAAGCCGTCAGACTCTAGAGGAAATGCTAAAGTATAAAGTCACAGATATTTGATGGAAATTAAAAACTAGTTTGTGAATTGACGTAGATTTAAATATTTAAAGTCACGTCTGTACGTGAAGCTAACGATGCTAACAGATGTTTACATGTTGGAGGAGCTAACGATGCTAACAGATGTTTACATGTTGGAGGAGCTAACGATGCTAACAGATGTTTACATGTTGGAGGAGCTAACGATGCTAACAGATGTTTACATGTTGGAGGAGCTAACAGATGTTTACATGTTGGAGGAGCTAACAATGCTAACAGATGTTTACATGTTGGAGGAGCTAACAGATGTTTACATGTTGGAGGAGCTAACAATGCTAACAGATGTTTACATGTTGGAGGAGCTAACGATGCTAACAGTCGGATGTTTTCATGTTAAAGAACTGGTCTTCATGAGAGCTTCAGAGTTTCTTGTTGTCCTCAGACTCTAACCTCTAATTATTGTCCTGAGGTGTCCGTAAACAAACATCAGTGCTGACGTCTGCGCTCCCTCCTGACCACACGCCATGAAGACACATTTTTATCTTTCCCTGAAGTCTCCGAGTTTCTCAGACTCGTCCTGTTAGCTGGAACGCCACGATGATCGTCCGCTCACAGGACCCGATTACGACTGACGCACACGCACGCTAAAGTTAGCGCCGAGGAACAGCCGGGCGTTTGTTCCCGACTCTATTTCTGTCACAGAGACGTCTTTGTCGTCTGCATGGCGCCCCAACATCACCCCCTCAGAAACTCCTTCCACATGAAATTAGATTAAACCTGGAGCGATGTGTGAGAGGGGGAGAGAGAGGGGGAGAGAGAGAGAGAGGGAGAGGGAGAGAGAGAGAGAGAGAGAGAAAGAGAAAGATTAATTTATGCTTCACATTCTGTTGAAGCTCTGAGGATGAAACTTCAGTGATTTTGAGCCAATGCAGTGACTTCCACTACAGAGTCATGTCTGTTTTTAATGCAGTGACTTCCACTACAGAGTCATGTCTGTGTTTAATGCAGTGACTTCCACTACAGAGTCATGTCTGTTTTTAATGCAGTGGCTTCCACTGCAGTCATGTCTGTTTAATGCAGTGACTTCCACTGCAGAGTCATGTCTGTGTTTAATGCAGTGACTTCCACTACAGAGTCATGTCTGTAATTAATGCAGTGACTTCCACTACAGAGTCCTGTTTGTTCGTAATGCAGTCACTTCCACTACAGAGTCATGTCTGTGTTTAATGCAGTGACTTCCACTACAGAGTCATGTCTGTTTTTAATGCAGTGACTTCCACTACAGAGTCATGTCTGTTTTTAATGCAGTGACCTCCACTACAGAGTCATTCTGTTTGTAATGCTGTTGATTTAATCTCTGTTCTTGTTCTGACTCCGCCTCCTCTGCAGGGCGTGACGGTGACGGCGGCCGCCCCAGAGAGTGGGGCCTCTCTGGCCCTCAGAGCGCTCGGTTGGGGGTCCCTGTACGCGTTCTGTGGAGTCGGTCTGCTCAGCTTCACCGTGTGGAAGGCTCTGGATGTTCACAGCGTACGTACCGGCTGCTGAGGAGTCATGATGACGAACAGGAGACGTTTAAACGAGACGTGTTGATAGAGAATCAGGAAACAGAGGAGTAAGATTTAAAAGAAGAGAGACGTCACAATCACCAAAAAGTTAACATTTTGTAGAAATCTTCAGACTGAAGTGAATCCAGACAATTTGAACTTTAATGTTCTCAGAAAAAAAAACATTAATGTGAATTTTTTGGGGGAAAATTTAAACCAAGAAATTTAAAAATGTTTAAATAATTTAGAATTAAACTGCTGATATTTAAAAAAATCTGCATAAAATAAATAATTTACATAGTGAGGAAAAAAAAAGTCTAATGGCAGAAAACATTTATTTAATTAGTCTTGTGAAAAAAAATTCAAGTTTTAGGGTCAAAATAATTTAAAAAAATATATTTTTAGGAAAAAAATCCAGGATTAAGATTTTAATCAAAGTAGAAAAATGATCAAATTGTAAAACATTGTAAATCTGCAAAAATACAGTTCTAATTTTAAAAAAATGGTGATAAGTTGAAGTAAAATATAAGTTGTTAATTTTATGTTTTTAAACTTAAAATATTTTTTAAAATTGTAAAGCTGAGTGAGTTTAATTTCTGGGGGTTAAGAGTGTGACTGCTGCTCAGGAGAAATGTAAATATAAAGTCATGTGAGTTTAATTGAATTGATTTGAGGTAAAATGAAAAGTGGGGATAATGTTAGAATGATTTAAGAAACAAATCTTAAGTTTTAGAATTTTTTATATTTTATTTAATGGATATTTTTCTTGAATTCAATTTAATTTTGAGGTTTGAATAAAACAGATAATGGTTTTATTGAATTACAAATAATAATAAGCTGGACTGATTTATTTTAAAGTTGATTTATTTAAAGATGTAAACAAATAAAATAAAAATAATACTTTAAAGTATTTTCTGATTAAAGCTGTAAAAAGATAAATTAAAGTAATAAAAAGTGAGAATAAATTGAGCTCTGTTGGTTTGTCTCTGCTCGTCTGACTCGTCTTCCTCTGGTTCAGTTCTCAGAGTTCAGACGGAAGATGCAGTCCTTCTTCCCGTCCATCCCGAAGACCCCCGAGTCCACACCCAGACCTGAACCTGTGGACTGGGACTCGCTCTTCAAGTAAAAGTGACCTGATGCTGCTCCTGGACGACCAATCACACGGGTCGACACAGGAACTGAAATAAATGAAAGACTCTGCTGACGTCTGCTGCGTCTGGAGGAACATGTGGACTGGTTCATCCCCTGATCCTGGTCTGGATCCCTGCAGCCCTCCTGGGTGTTTATTTTTATAAGGACTAAAGGAAGTCGTGTTTCTTTGAGGAAGAACTTTTGGAAACATTTTCCACCCAGGTTTTTTTTTTCTCTTGTAATGAACATTTCAGCCACCAGGGGGCTCCACTGTGCCTGAACCTGCCCAGACTTTAATCATCTAAGGGAAAAACTAAATGTTATTTATTGAACTATGATCACAGGAACATTAATCTGTTATTAAACTGTTACCATGTTACAGTTTCTGTTCATTTTTCTGTAAACATCAGATTTATTCAGCTCTGACTGAAAAAGTACGATGAATGAAACACGAGTTTTGTTTTCTGAGGTTCTGTTTGAAGCTGTTTGTGTTAAATACTGATTTAAATAAAGCTTTGTGAACAGTTTGGATCAGATCTGTAAAAAGAGAGAATTATGGATACAGAAATATTTATGTTTTGAAAATATTTTGGCAGATTTTCTGTGAAATGAAGTTTTTTCTTTGCTGATGATGATGTATAATGATGTGAGGAGTAAAATGTGAAAGAAGAGAGACGTCACAATCACCAAAAAGTTAAATATTTTGTAGCAATCTTCAGACTGAAGTGAATCCAGACAATTTGAACTTTAATGTTCTCAGAGAAAAAAACATTAATGTGTGAATTTTTGGGGGAAATTTAGAAAAAGAATATAAAAAATGACAAAAAAAAAAGAGAATTAAATTGCTGATATATATATATATATATATAAAATTTAAATAGTGAAAAAAAAAATTCTTATGGCAGAAAAAAAATAAGCAAAATGAATCTTGCGGAAAAATATAAATATTAGGGTCAAAATATTGGTGTTTTTTTTTTTCAAATCTTTTTGGGGGCTAGAATCCAAGATTAAGATTTCAATCAAATTAGAACAAAATTGAAACTGTAAGACATTGTGAATCTGCAAAAATGAGTTGTTGAGTTTGATGACAAATAATTAAAATGAGGTTATTTGTACAAAACTAAGTTTAACTCTTATACTTCGAATCCTTTTCAGAGATATTTCATTAAATATCATCAATATCAGACATATTTGATTTAAAGCAGCTGTGAGGAGCTTAGTTTGTGTGGAGTTTGGCGCCTCCCTGTGGACAAAGTATGTAGTGCAAGTCTTAGAAAGTCTGCATCAGGTCAAAATTGAGCTGGGTTATTTGATCTAGGATAGAAAAAGAGTGTAAATGCATTCTGGGAGTTGTAGGAAAACAGTGTTGTGAGTCCGAGTTTGTTTACCTGGCGCTCTGCGGAGACGAACGCACGCCGGAGCAGACGGTCAAATCAAACAGGAGACGTTCTGGATGGATGTAGAGATTTTCTTCTTTTCTCTCTTTACATTTGTTATAACTGTTTCTGGAGTTTTGTCAGTTAGCAACATGTTGAGTACAGTTTCAACAACCCCCCCCTCCACCCCTCCACCCTCCCCTCTGCCTGTACATACAGTCTCTGAAAACAAGCGCCCCCTCTCAGGTGAATATTTACCTTAAATACAGAAACAGGAGCTCACCTGCAGGGACACTAAACGTCCAGGTGAGTCCTGATTATAAATGATTCATCCATTCACAGAGTCAAATGTACATCTTCTATTTACAGGAGCAGGATGACGAGGAGGGGATCTGATTGGACACATAAAAATAGTTAAAAAACAGAACGTGACGTTTGATACTGCTGTGGTCGGCAAAATACTGAAGATGGTCAAACTGCAGGCGGTCAAAGAATTCACATTAAGAGTAAAAAAAACGCCGAACAAATGTATTGCACCAAAACAAAAAACATCAGTGTTTCCCCGTCCAGAGAAAAAAGAGGCTTATCTACAATATGTCACTTTAAATAAGACCCGCCCCCAAATTTGTACTAACCCCGCCCCCAAATTTGTACTAACCCCGCCCCCATAATCAGAAAAAAAGACCACATCACAAAGCCAGAACCCGATCGCTCTCCAGCGTCACACTGTGGTTATAACCAAAACAAAAACAACAACAAACCAACAAAAGAATAAAAAAATTAAAAATACAAGTATTAAATATTTTTGTATTAAAATTATTTAAAAATCCCAAATAAACATTTCGTGATGGAGCGTTATATATTCTTTATATATCCATTTGTATTTAAAATCTTTTCACTTCTGTTCTTTAAATAAAAATAAAATAGAGGCCGGTCCATCACATGGGCGGAGCTCCTTTAGAGGCCACTGAGCATGCTCCGTGGCGCTGTTTGTGTCACGAGCGGCCGATTTTAAACAGTACTTCACACATGATGGCCGCCACCGAGGAGTTCAGCGCCGCCGACAGCGAGATGTCCAGCAGCCGGCTCTCGAACAGGACAAACTCCGCCCGGTTCTCCTCTACCTTCGCCATTGCGAGCAGCGCCTTGGCGGCGCGGCACATCATGTTGATGCTTGGTGGCTCATGTGTGGCGGTGGCGTGCAACACGCCGTGCGAGCTCTGCTGGTACTGAGCCATGGCAACGCTGTCCTCCAGGAAGCCGATCAGAATTCCCACGCTGCCTTTCTGCAGGGCGACGGCCCGCGCTGCCGAGGGGTCTCCCTGCGCCAGGTTGGACAGGATGGCGACCGCCATCTCCCGACACACCTGGCTCTTCCTCTCCCCGACCAGACGCACCAGCGTGGCGTAGAGTTTCTGCTGGCGGTTGAAGGGTGGCGTGGCGAGCAGCAGGTCCACGTTACAGTCCTGGATGCTCAGCTTACACAGAATCTCCAGCGCCAGCCTCTGTGGCGAGAGCGAGGAGTTGCCGCCAGCCGAGTAGAACGGGTCCTGGGCCTCTGCGGACGGGCAGACCATCCAGTGCAGCAGCCCCTCCAGAACCGGCAGGATGATGTTCTCTGGGAAAAGTGAGAGGTCCAGCTGTCCCGCCATGTTGGCCAGCGTCACCAGCGTGTTCTCCCGCAGAGTCGCCAGGCAGTCCCACCACCACTCGTCCTGGCTGCAGGCGCGCCCCTGCCCCTCCTCCCGCTGGTAGCTGGGCAGCGTTCGTTTCCTCTGGGGGTGGTGATGGTGCAGCAGCACCAGCCGGCCCAGGATCAGAACCAGGCCCGGGTGCCGGGACATGTCGGTGTCGTTTCCAGGGACGAAGGAGAGGCTGCGCACGATGTTGGAGATGCAGACGCAGCGTTTGGACAGGGCGTCCTGCCAGGACTCGGCGGTGGACAGCGGGGCCTCGTCCCAGCAGCGAGGCTCGTCCTCCAGGGGACTGATGGGACTCTGGAGGGGGGAATGCTGAGCTCTGACCTCTGATATGGAGTCTGTGGATGACAAACACATATCTTATCATCACACTGTCCCATGAACCAAAACCTGTAAAACAACACTTCAGACTCTTCAGACAGAGAGACCCCTGGTGGTGTAACATGGTACTGCAGTGACACTTTCTAAATTGCCCTCATCGTTCCTCCCTTACGTGTCTTTACCTTCTTGTGTTTCAGACGGCGTCTCCTCCCCACCTGGCAGGTTCTCCTCCTCGCCTCCCTGCACCTCCTCCTTCCTGTTGTCTCCTCCTTCTCCTCCTCCTCCTCCTCTCCCCTCCTCCCCCTCTGCTCCGGTCAGGATGTGAGCCGTGGAGTCTCCTCCTCCGGCCTCCCAGTGCAGGAGGCCGCTGATGAAGCCATTAGGCCGGCTGAGCTCGGCCCAGCGCTCCTCCACCTTCTCCCACTCCTCCCCCGTCTCCACCTTGATCGGCAGCCGGTCGAACTTGCTGGCTTGTTGGGGGCGGGGCTCCTCCTGCGCCTGGTGCTCCTCTTTTACTTCCACCTCCTCTTTGACCACAGGGCGCTCCTTGTCCTCCTCAGGTGTAGCTGTGAGCATTGGCTCCTCCTCTTCTGGCCTCCTCTGCTCCTCTGATTGGCCGTCAGACTCAGAGGAGGCAGCTGGCTCCTCCCCCTCCTCCTCCTCCTCTTCCTGAAGGAGGTGAGTCAGAGGTTTCAGCAGGGTCTTCTGGCCCCCCGTCCCCAACTCATACTCCTCCAGAATACCGAAGATCTTGAGTAGGCAGCGGCGGTAATACTCGACCACGAGCTCCAGGAAACCGGGCAGCTGCAGGAGGAGAGGAGGAGGTCATGTGACCGATGATCAGGATTAATAATCAACATTTAAAGATCATAAAGTCTCTGATAGATCGAGTGAACCGGTCTGACCTGAGTGAGGCTGAAGGATCCCACGGTGCTGTCGTCGTACAGCAGGATGTTTATCGTGTCCAGAGCCCAGCTGCACTCCGCCAACAGCCCGGACTTCAGTGACATCATCACTCGCCACGCCTCTGGAGTTCCTGATTGGACAGAGAGGTGGTTAATGTCTGAGACCGGGAGTCTGATGTGTGTTCTTGTGTGTGTTAGTTCTTACCCGTGTCCTTGGAGGTGAGGCGGCGCCGTGCCTTCAGTTTGGGGGGCGTGGCCTCCACAGAGCCGGGCGGGAAGTTGATATCTCTGTGCATGAGGTGAAGGCTCTGAGAGGAGAAGGGGCCCGGGGGGACGCCTGAGTGACCTGGCTTCTTCATGGAGGGCATGTAGGGGGTGCTGTTGGGGGACAGAGAGCCCAACACGGGCCGGGGGAAGGAGGAGGGGCTGTGAGAGCGACTCACGTGGTTAGGGATGGTGGGCGGCGCGGCCTGGAAGGAAGAGGACGGCTGTCTGGAGGTCAGGGGGATCATGGAGGGGGAGGAAGAGGAGTGGGGGGGGTAAGGTGGCTGCCGCTGGCCTGCATGACTTGGGGGCCACTGGCCGTCCTGGGGCTGGGGGGCCCGGCCCTCCTGATCCTCCCCTCGGCCCATGCCGCCGGGGTAGGGCGGCCCCTGCCGGTTGTAAGAGTAACCCATGTCGTTTCTGGGGTGCCACATGTTGGCTTGCGGACCCTCGGACACCGATGGCGGTCCAGAGCCCATCATGCCGTGTTGTGGGGGCCCCGGACGGTCCCTTGGATACGGATACGGGTACTGGCCCTGGACAGGCCGCCTCTCAGGGCCCATAAAGCCGGCTCCTCCTCCTCCTCCTCCTCCTCCTCCACCTCCTCCTCCTCCTCCTCCTCCTCCGCTGTAAGGGCCGAACATGTCGGACTGCTGAGAGCTGAACGTCTGCCCGCCAAACGCTTCTCCTTCATGACGCTTCGCCGGAGGATACAGAGTCTCCATCGGACGCTTGTAGCCCTACAAACACACACACACACACACACACACACACACACACACAGACACACACACACACACACACACACACACACACACACACACACACACACACACACACACCTGATACATCTGCTGCACGGCTAACCAATCACAGAGCTCCCTCTCATGTTTTCTACCTAGTAACAATCAAAACTGCGACTCTGATTCAGCTGTGTTGAATATTTGATATAAGACTCTGAGCGCTCACCTGCTGCTGCTGCTGCTGGGGGTACAGGGTCTGATGGGAACCGTAGGCCATGCTGGGAGGAAACTGCTGCCCGTACCCATCATGTCCGTGCCTGCAGAGAGAGCAGAGAAACTTTATTTAAACACTGCTCACAGACAAACATTAGAGTCATCTCTCCCTCTCATCCTCCCGTCACCTCTGCGGGGGAAATCTGTTGGCGGGGTACATGCCGGCCTCGTTTCCAGATGGACCCATGCTGTTCTGACCACCAGGGGTCGCCATGCCTCCTTCTGGCCCCATCACATGATCCGACCTGCGGGACAGAAAAGGAGGTCACTGACTAAACATACTGTGTTTATGCACATCTTTATATTTAATGCTGCAGACACAACTTCTCAAACACTGACTCAGCGGTCTCTTACCTCCTCTCGAAGCCCGGACCGTAAGGAAACTGGGGTCTGGGGCCCATGCCTGTCAGGGGCCCTGGTGGCGGACCCCCACGGGGGTACATGTCCTGCATGGCACCACTGGGAATCTGACCTGGTCCGAAGGCTTCACCAGGCCCAGGACCTGGAGAGGTGAAGACATGTCAGTTATTGTGGCTACATGTCAAATTCTAAAGAAGCTGGGACTCTGTGTTTAATGCAGTGACTTCCACTACAGAGTCATGTCTGTGTTTAATGCAGTGACTTCCACTACAGAGTCATGTCTGTTTTTAATGCAGTGACTTCCACTACAGAGTCATGTCTGTTTTTAATGCAGTGACTTCCACTACAGAGTCATGTCTGTTTTTAATGCAGTGACTTCCACTACAGAGTCATGTCTGTTTTTAATGCAGTGACTTCCACTACAGAGTCATGTCTGTTTTTAATGCAGTGACTTCCACTACAGAGACATGTCTGTTTATAATGCAGTGACTTCCACTACAGAGACATGTCTGTTTATAATGCAGTGACTTCCACTACAGAGTCATGTCTGTTTGTAATATGTTGTCTCTGCACTGTTTTTTATTAATAGGATAGTAGGATAATAGGACATAGGATTGAGATGATTTCCAACTTTCTTGAATTGGGGTTATATATTTTCTTGTAATCATGGAGTCATTAAATGTGTTTTTTCTCCTCGTGATATTCAGCTTATGATCATCTGGGTGGAAGAAAATTGTAAAACTGAGGGAGGGTTGTGCAAAATGCTCAGTGGTGATGAAATGAGGGTGCAATGCAAGCTCATTACAGCCCTGGTTCGTACCACCAGGGGGCAGCAGAGCACTGAGACAGAACTGTGACACACTCCAATCTAACCCCGTCCTCATGACTCAGATCTGTTCCCTCAGTTTGAAGTAACTGATTTAGTAAAACTTAAAGGCAGTGAATATAAAAAGTGACCTCATTGCCTCCTCACCTTTCCTCGCTCCTCCGTAGGGATCCTTGTTGTCATACTGCATCCTCATTGATGCATCTGTTGGACCTCCTCCTCCTCCTCCCTGCTGGTAGGGGGCGCCGCCGGGTCCTGGTCCTCGCTTGTTGTGGAAGCTTTGGTCACTGCCGTCAGCGAACGGGTCCTGGACGCTCACTCCCAACATATTCCTGAGGGAAAACCCAGCAGGAGGTGAGGACAGGAAATGAAAAACGGACTGGCTGCAGTATAGGTCATAAGCCCCGCCTCCTCCATGTAAGCAGATGGAACATGGGTTAAACTTTAAAATCAAAATACAGGTCAAATGTTTCTGAAACATGGTTTCGGTCATTAAAGTTAGTTATTATCATGATGATTTATGTCACAGTGTTTGTTCTTCTTCATTAAATATTAGATTTGAAGATTCTGAGCTGCCGTAGACGTCCTCCTGCTGCGGACGATCAGACTCCAGCTGATACGGACGTGCTGGACTCCAGCAGCAACAGCTACTACTACTCGTCTCATCACTATCACCGCTCCCTCTCTCTCTTATTCTCCTCTATCCCTCTTTCCAGACCCAACAAGGTCTCAGCAGATGTGTATCTAACATGAGTCTGGTCCTGCTGGAGGTTTCTGCCTGTTAAAGGAAGTTTGCCCATGCCACTGTAACTTGCTAAATACTGCGAGGTGCAATGCTCATGGTGGATTAAGGTGGAGTAAGACTGAGTCTTACCCTGTCTTGGGGGCAAACCTGGGACGCCAGCTACTGCAATGGAGTCCTGTTCGGGCTACCCAGCAATGCCCTGGACAGACTCCAATACGTGCAGAACTCAGCTGCCAGGGTTCTCACGCACACCAAGCCCTGGCAGCACATCACCCCCACTCTCATTCACCTCCATTGGCTCCCTGTAAAGTACCACGTCACCTATAAGCTCCTCCTCCTCACCTATAAATCCCTGCATGCCCTCGCCCCCCCCAATACCTGGCTGACCTCCTCCACCAACACACTCCATCCTGGAACCTAAGGTCTTTGGATCTGGGTCTCCTCTCCATTCCCCAGACTAAGCTGCAGACCTTTGGGGACAGAGCCTTCAGTGTGGCGGCCCCTACTCTGTGGAACTCTCTCCCTCTCGACACCCGCAGCGCCCCAACCCTGGACCAGTTTAAGAAAGCAGTCAAAACTCACCTTTTCCTCAAGGCCTTTCCCCGTTAGATATCCCCCCCCTACCTGACCCTGTGAAGCCACCTTGGGTTTCTTGAAAGGCGCTATACAAATATCAGTTATTATTATCAGGTGTCGCCGTTGAGCCCTGCAGAGGTGTCAACAAAATACCAATGAAGGAGGGTGCCCACCTGAAGACCCCTACCCCACTCAACACCAAGTGCTGATTGACCATAAGGGATTGTACTACCAAGTCCTATGTGCTCAACTTTGTTACACAAGACTGAGCTGTCTGTTTTAGTCTCTTAAAAAGGAAAGATCTGTCAACAACTTTTGGATTCAGAGTGCACCAAACATCAGAGATTACACTCCATGAAAACATCCCCTCTCCTACCTGTTTCCAGGCTGGGGTCCCATCTGGCTGTGCGGCGTGGAGGCAGGGGTCGGCGGCTTCAGGTCCCCGGGGGGCTCGGTCAGGGAGCTGCTGCTGGACTGAGGCGTGTTGGGGCCCTGCAGGGAGCCCGAGTTGGCTGTAGAGATACAGTCAAGACAGAAAACCTGCTGAGAACAAGGGTCACATGTCATCATGAAACGTCACACTGGACCAAACAGAGGCGGACCAGCATGGACCGGCTGGGAGAGGCTGCTTCAGACCAGACCAGGTTTAGGACTAATGGGGTCCAACCTGTGCTGCAGATGTAGGAGTTTTAAAATGTTTTAAAGTCTAAAAATTTTTAGACTTTATGTTCGACATTGTCTCTCAGTCTTCTTGTAGTTACTTTGTTCGGTCTTTGCAGGGCAGTGTTGTATAAACACGAGAGAGAGAGGGAGAGAGAGAGAGAGAGAGAGAGAGAGAGAGAGAGAGAGAGAGAGAGAGAGAGAGAGAGAGAGACAGAGAGAGAGGGAGAGAGAGAGAGAGAGAGAGAGAGACAGAGAGAGACAGAGAGAGAGAGACAGAGAGAGAGGCATCGTGGGAAATTAGGTCAGATTGAGGTCACTGATGTTTACATTCGCACACCCCTCCCCCACCTGACAGCTCACTCTGCTCTCCTGTTACATAACCACGAGTGTGAGTGTGTGTGTGTGTGTGTGTGTGTGTGCCGAGTGTGTGTGTGTGTGTGTGTGTACAGTCACACTCTGGGATCATCTCAGCCTCCGTTCACACACTTATCTCTCCGGGACGGGGACCAGGCTTCTTCCTTCACAACACTCGGATTCCTCACCTGGGGAAGGAGGCTGGATCTTGGCCTGCAGCGACGGAGCTTTCTTGGTGGCCCCCGGGATCTCGAGCGGAGGCTCCTCCCCTCGCTCCACCTTACACTCGTAGGCGAACAGGTACTGGATGTACTGCTTCTTCAGAGAGCTGGCCGCGCTGCTGGACGTCCCCACGTTCAACCGAGACGACAACTCCCTCCATTTTTTATTCTTACTCACCTGAAGAGGAGGAAGAGGAGAGTGATCAAACCTACCCGGGCATATAGGGAGTGATTCTTTCCTTTTTAAAGACACTTTTTGGGCTCTTCTTGGAGATCAACAACAAAGACTCTGATGTCTCCTTTAGCCCTGACCTACAAATCTCTTAATGATCAGACACCTTCATATCTTAAAGAGCTCATAGTGTCCTATTACCCCTCTAGAACTCTACGCTCCCAACATGCAGGCCTGCTCATCGTACCTGAAGTCTCTAAAAGTAGTATGGGAGGTAGAGCCTTCAGTTATCAGGCCCCTCTCCTTTGGAATCATCTACCAGTCAGGGTCCGGGAGGCAGACACCCTCTCTACTTTTAAGAGTAGGCTTCAAACTTTCCTTTTTGATAAAGCTTATAGTTAGAGCTGGATCAGGCTTGGACCAGGTCTTAGTTATGCTGCTATAGGCTTAGACTGACACACTGGGATCCTGTCTTTCCCTCTCTCTCCTCTCTCTGCCTGTCTCTCACTTTAACTCTTCCTGTCCCATTAAAGTTACTAACCATAGACCTTTCTGGAGTCCCCGAGCTCCCTTGTCTCGTAGGTTCCTCTGGATCTCTGCTGCTGTGGACGTGGTCCAGACTCCAGCTGCTACAACTACTACTATCCGTCTCCCCACTATCATCTCTCTCTCTCTTCATCTCCCTCTATCCCTCTCTCCAACACGGTCTCAGCAGATGTGTGTCTAACATGAGTCTGGTCCTGCTGGAGGTTTCTTGCCTGTTAAAGGAAGTTTGTCCTTGCCACTGTAACTTGCTAAATACTGTGAGGTGTAATGCTCATGGTGGATTAAGATGAGATCAGACTGAGTCCGGTCTGTAAGATGGGACTGGATCTTAGAGTACGGTCTAGACCGGCTTTGTTTAGAAAGAGTCTGAGGAGAACGTTTGTTGTGATTTGGCGTTATACAGATAAAGATTGATTGATTTATATATCCATTTCCATATTTTCAAGACAAAAGTGCCACAAATTCAACAGTTTCTGTATTTCAGACGTGTCAGATTTCTTTTCTTTGTTGTGACAGGAACTTGAATGTTTGTGTTTGGACTGTTGGTTGAACAAAAAGGACGTTTGACAGGCACTTCACAATTATTAAATAGATTAAATGTGGTTCAAACTGATAGAAATGTATTCAAAGGCTGCAGGATGAGTAAAAACAAAGATCTGAACCCATTCCTCACCATGGCCAGTCCTCCGATCTCCCTGACAGACAGGTAGAGTCTGCACAGGTCCAGAGGCTTCTTCCCGACGGCAGGCAGGTTAGGGACAGGTGTCCCCCTCTCCTCCATGAAGGACAGAAACCGGTCCACCCACATCCTCCTCTCTGGCTCAGAGCCCATCTCGTACAAACAGGTGATCTTCTGGTTGGTCATGGTAGCCGCGCTGGGCTTCTGGAGACACCGGGACACGCAGGCCAGAATCAGAGAATAACCGCACAACAAAAACAAGCCACAATAAAGAAACGAGGACTGGATCTAACCAGCTGTGGAACATTAGGTGCGAGTTCCAGGGTCTTTTAGAACTAAAAGGTTCCTGTGCCCCCATTGTGTTTCGACCGCAGGCTGAAGTCCCAGGTACATTGTACAAATTAAAATAAAGTAAATGCACTACACCACCAGACCAGTAGAGGGCAGTAAAACAAAGAGGAATGCCATTCATCACAAATGACACCATAGAAGCAGACGGACAGGCAGGTATCATTATGAGCAACATAACAGTTAGCCTGTTAGCATGAAGAGACTCAGCTGGTCTGTTTTAGATGGTGCTATATTTCATCACAGATGGATTCACTGAATCAACAAGTGAGAGGAGATAAGAGCGAGTAGCAAAGACGTTTCAACACGGCTTTAAAATCCTTTTGAACTCAAAAAGCCGTGGTAGAGATCGCCCGGTGTTCTGGTTTAAACAGCGACCCTGTTAACTGGAGACTCTCAGCCGGATGCATCCCTCATAAACGTCTTTAGACGATCATTAAATATCTGATGAGGATATTTAGAAATCTTAATAAAAACTAAACTAGTTTGCATTCCCAGGAACTCCCTCTGTGTTTCAACAGCTGTGTAAACTCCACAAACACTGACTCGTCACAGATGGAAAAAACAATGACTGTGAATGGTTTTTGGAAAAAAATGAATAAAAATTTGAAAAAAAAATTTGAAAAAAAATTTGATCAAAACATTTTGAGAAAAAAATTTGAGAAAAAAAAATTTTGACAAAAAAAAATTTGACAAAAAAAAATTTGACAAATGTTTTGACCCAAAAAAATTTGACAAAAAAAATTTTTGAC
This sequence comes from Notolabrus celidotus, assembly GCF_009762535.1. Taxonomy (NCBI): domain Eukaryota; kingdom Metazoa; phylum Chordata; class Actinopteri; order Labriformes; family Labridae; genus Notolabrus; species Notolabrus celidotus. The sequence continues at coordinate 1,686,273 of NC_048284.1, forward strand.
ATTTTTTTTGGACAAAATTTTTTTTGGGACAAAAATTCTTTTTTGAAAAAAAAATGACAAAAAAATTGACAAAAAAGTTGACCCTGTCGAAAAAATTAATTTTCCTCAAACTTGAAACTTGAAATTGTGCACCAAAAGCAGAAAAACATGAAAAAAAGTGAAAATGTTGTGCCTGCGGTTAAAGACATGGAAAAAGCAACGAATTAATCAACACAAACACTGACACTTTCAGCTGAAGGTCTCCAGTTTACAGGGTCACTTTTAAAACCGGAACACCTGGAGGACAGACGCATTCACGGTGGGCTGAGAGAAGACTACTGTTACAAGCTGCTAAATCAAGAGAATCACAGCTTCTTCTTTTGAAAAGTACACACACATACAAAAAAGATAGAACAAATAAAAACTAATGAAAGAAAGAGAAATCAAGTGAATCACAGATGTGTGTGATGTTATTGTGGACGGAGGGCGGAATAAAAACACTGCGGTTAATCTACCAATCAGACACGTTCAGCATTGCAGACCCCGCCCCCAGAAAATCCCGGGACCTTTGAAAAGTACTACCCCCCTAGCAGGGGCTTTTTAGGGGGGAGATTATCTACCCCTGAACTAAATTTAGACCCTGGGTCCGCCGGTCGAAACACATGTAGTTCCGAGGTGAAGTTCCTCCGGTCGAAAAACGCCTCATTTTAAGACTTCGGCACTAATCAAATCCACAAGAACCAATTCAAAAGATTCTGGCTTGAAAACGATTCTCTGATAACGTTGATCTTGTTGGCAGTAAAGTTAATACATTTGACTGATAAACCATTGAACTGTCCAATAACATCAGGCTTCAGGGTCACACATCATACGCTCCTCAATCTTTTGTTTTTCAGGCGATCGTGCAAAGAAACAAGTCATGGGAAAGTAGGCACACATTCAGAAATCTAATCCTCCCACTGATGGAGGTACGGTACAGTTATGAACAGGATCATGATTTGACTCTTACACAAACAAGTAAAAGAATAAATGTACGTACTCGTTTTGGTGTTTTTGGACTTACAGGGCTTGTCGACGTCCTTGGCCAGGCGGGGCTGCTGATGCTATCGCTGTCCTCCCCGTGATAGGAGGACAGGCTAGCAGAGCTGGGGGACATGGGGGATGGGGTGAGGGGCTTGGACACACCCTGAGAGCCGTACCCGTCCTGTGATACAAAAACACAGCAGAGTCTTGTGGTGAGGAGAGAGAGAGACATGCATGGACGGCTTCCTGGAGGGACTACAAGCCGAGCTGCTGCTCATGTCAGCTCAGCTTGCAGTGTAATCATGTCTTTGTTTAAGGTCCTGAGGGTTTAAGGGAAGCCACGTTCTCCAAAAAGGTCTTGAACTTAAAAATTCAGTCTCAGTTTTTGTCAAACTGTAGGCAGAATGTATTTTCTTTCACACAGCTGTTTTTATTTAAGGCCTTTCACAGATATCAGATTTAAATGTGAGATTGGCGGATAATTTCGGAAACAGAATCTGTGTTGGAAAGGAAAATATTCCCAGTCCTTTCTCCAAAATATGTCAAAGGAAACCGGAGGAGTTTTTATTAATTAGAACAGCCCGATGAAATTCTACGCTTAAAAGTTTCCGCCCTTTTCAACAGTGACATGACATGAAGAGAAACAACCTGCAGAGTGTCAAACTAGGAGCAAACTGCTTCAGCTCAAAACAAAACGCGGCAGGAATTAGAAGCGACGGAGTCTCTGAGGAGCGACGGCGAGCTGCCGTAACTCTGCGACACAAAGCAGCCAGTTCTCATCAAGCCAACCCGAGTCAAAGCACACGACGAAGACGAGTCGTCTCAGGTACTGAACGCCACATCCACATCCTACACAGATCTATGATCAAGGCCAACTCCTCACTGTGGGATAATGAGGAGAGGCAAGTCAGAGGAGAGCAACGAGGATTTCAAAACTCTGCAGCTGCCGAGCTGAGAGTGAACTTAACAAGTGCAGAAAAACAAGATAAAACAAACTGGAGAAGAAGGAACCTCCAAAGAAGAAGAAGCAGCGACTGAGGGAACTCCAGCTCCTGTTGGCAGGAACGGCTTATTTTGGGTTGTCTGTAACACTCCTACAACTAGCGGATCCCAGATTAAATCCTGACAGGTGTGACGAACACCATGCTGCTGAAAACAAACTGATCAACACAAAAAACACCCAGCACCAGGGAATCATTCCTGATGAAACATCTCCTGCCTGGAACTAACTGACTGAACTAAGACGTTGACATGTCAGTGTGATTGTTGCTCACAGAGTCTGAGGGATGATGTTTTCTGATTCTAGCAGTCTGGGAGAGAGTAGAGGACTTTCTGTTCGCTGGAAGGAGCTTCTTACAAAGTCAACAACCTGCTGTCCTGAAGAAGTTCAAGCATCTTTGAATAGAGAAGGACACCAAGCTGGAGCCATCATTATGTTTTCTCCAATAAAATGACTCCAAGTAAGAGCCATCATTATGTTTTCTCCAATAAAAGGAGAGCAAGCAGGATACAGTCATTTTTTTCTCCACTAGAGGGACAAAGTGGGGGCCTAATTTGTTTTCACTACTAAAAGGACCAAGCAAGAGCTAGCATTGTGTTTTCTCCACTAGAATTTCACCAAGCTTTAGCAATCCCTGTGTTTTCTCTACTAAAAGGACACCAGGCAGTAGTATTCATGGTGTTTTCTCTACTAAGACACTAAGCAGGAGCCATCATCATGTTTTCTCCTCTAGAAGGATACCAGGCTGGAGCCCTAATGGGGTTTCTCTACTGGAAGGACATCAAGAAGAAGCCATAATTATGTTTTCTCTACTAGAAGGACACTAAAACTGGACCCATCATGATGTTTTCTCCACTTGAAGGACACCAAGCTATACCCAACATTGTGTTTTCTCTACTAGAAGGACACCAGGCTGGAGCTCTAATGGGCTTTCTCTACTAAGACACCAAGCAGGAGACAGTCATTGGAGTTTCTCCACTAGAAGGATACCAGGCTGGAGCTCTAATGGGTTTTCTCTACTAGAAGGACACCAAGAAGGAGACAGTCATTGTTTTCTCCACTAGAGGGATACAAAGTGGAGGGCCAAATTGGTTTTCACTACAAAAAGGACCAAGCAAGACCCTTCATTGTGTTTTCTCTGCTATAAGGACACCAAGCAGGAGCCTTATGTGTTTCCTTTATTAAAGCACACTAAGAGGGAGCCTATATTGTGCTTTCTCTACTAGAAGGACATCAAGCAGGAGCCATCATTGTGTTTTCTCCACTAGAAGGATACCAGGCTGGAGCCCTAATGGCTTTTCTCAGCTAGAAGGACACCAGGAAGGAGTCATAATTATTTTTCTCCACAAGCTGCAGAGCAAGCAATAGCCTTAATTGTGTTTTCTCCACTTGAAAGATACCAAGCAAGGACGATCATTGGGTTTTCTCTACTAGGACACCAAGCAATCCTTATCATTGTCCTCCCCATTTTCTCCACTGAAGAGGTAGACTAAATGGACCATACATTTTCTCTACTGGGAGGATAACCAGCAGGGCTCCTTCATTACATTCCCTAGTTGGAAGGGCATCTTTATTGCACAACATTTTATTTTCTCCACTGAAGGACACTCAATTTATTTATACAAATTGTAAGTTAAGGTTTCCCTTCTCTAAGGCTGAAATACATTTACACCCTGCATCTCTGCATAAATGATCACTGCTCATCTAAAGTAGGGGCTAGGGTGACTGGCCGTGCAAAAACTCTCAGTAAACAGTTAAAGGAAAAAAAACACACCTTAGGTTTGAGAGGTTCAGAAACAGGACAGATGCCATCTTTGATAAGCTCCACTCTCTGTTTGACATCTGGATGGGCGCCCATCCCGTCCACTGACATCATCATGGGACCTGAGAGAGAAATCATGAGGTTATTCAGAAATAAAACTCAATCAATGATGGAAAAGCAGTCACCAAAGTACTCTGACAGGCATTTGGATCTGTGTGCCTACCTGAGGGATGGTTGTAGGGAGGTCCCTGTGGGGTCATCCTCCCGGAGTTGCCGCCTGGTTGCTGGCTGTACGGACCTCCAGGCCCTCCAGGCCCTCCAGGCCCTCCAGGCCCTCCAGGCCCTCCAGGCCCTCCAGGACCTCCAGGCCCTCCAGGACCTCCAGGGCCCATTCCTCCCATTGGTGGCATTCCCATGTAGCTGCCCTGCCTGGACACCACAGAAGAAGAAAGGTTTTTATCATCATCAGTTATGATCAAACTGTTGAGACTGCAGCTTTCATGCAGGAGGTTAATTTGAGGTAAAAGAAGAGGAACATTTGTGTCTCCAGGACCCGTGCAGTTAGAGACAAAGACACAGCTGAAACTCTTAGAGAAGAGAAAGAAGGATTTGTTATCGTCTCAGCTGGTCAGGTGGACTGAGCTCAGACTCCTACTTTAACTTTAAGAGGCTTGAAGCAGCTGTGGATGAAGAAAAGTTAGAGTTGTTTTCTCATGAAGACACATCAGCAGCAGCAGAACCTCTGAAGCCATGCAGGACAAAGTGTCAGGTTAGTAAAACATCCCATAGCCTCTCTGAATGCAGCAGAGCCTGACACCAACACACAACTTTCTGTTCTAATGCTTTGGAATTTTGAGCATCTGTCAGGCTCTGCTACCAAACCTACCCATAATGCTCTGAGGGGGTCTGCATGGTGGGCTGTGGCTGAGCATACGATCCCTGCTGTGAGTGGTGGGGAGGAGCGTGAGGATAGTGGTGAGGGTGAGAGGGGTGAGGTGTAGGAGAGGGAGCAGGCCGGCTCCCGGGCCAAGACTGGGTGTGGACGGCCGGTGAGCGAGCAAAGGGAGGCCTGGAGGAGGAAGAGGAGGAGGGATCGAGGGATGGGGGGAGAGGTAACAGAAACTGAGATTTGGTCCAGGGTTTTGACTTTCTGCAGCTTCAGACAGTAAAAAGAGAAGTTTGTTTTAAATCTCATCACTTCTGTTGTCAAAGCTCAGATATCAGAGCAGCCTTAAACACACCATCCCGTCCCAGAACTTTTTAACTGTATTATGAACTAAAAAAACAAGCAAACATGAAGAGAGCAGAGGTAGACCTTCATGGCCAAATTCCACCAGATCCGTGTCTGGTCCGTCTCCAATCCGTCACAGCACCGGATCTGATAGGTTTCTATTATAGTCAATGTGTTAACTTCCACTGGATCCGCTCAGTTGCATTCCGGCTGCATCTCTGATCTGCAAAACGCAACCAGTGGGTGTTGACGGACGAGCGAGCACGGAGCCGGACCGCAGAGGATCAGAGAGGGACCGGACACAGATCTGGTGGAAGTCCTGTGTCACTCTGTGATTAAGGAACGGCATCGTGAACACTCACCTCCCCGGGGCGCCTGTGGCAGACGTCGAGGATAACGAGGAGTTGGCACTCGGTCCGGCATTGGGTCCCACCTCGGGTAGTTTACGACCAGCGTTAGGCCCCGGAGGCCCCATGCCCTGCCCTGCAGACTGTGGCATGCCAGGGGAGGTGGGAGCCATGGCGCCCCCTCCTGCAGGGTATTGCCGACCTCCGGGTCCTGGTCCTGGACCGCGGCCTGCTGGCGTGGACGGACCCTGCCCGTGCATGGGACTGCTGGCGTTCAAACCCAAGCTGTTGGCTAAGCTGGAACCCTGGACAGGGGTGCTGTAGTTGGCACTGGGCGCTCCACCATAGTGGGGGGGCCGGGGGAAGTTACCTAGAGAGGAAGAGGAGGATTTCACGTGTTTAAGTTTCACCTTTGTGCAGTTATTGAAGTGTTTTTTTATTCCCAGGTCTCTGTGTTTACCTGGGGGTCCGTACTGGCCATATGAGCTAGCCTGCTGGTAGGAGCTGTGGTGCATGGGCCCCCCTGGTTGGGATTGAGGGGACATGGGTGCTGATTGCTGGGGCGCAAACTGAGGCCCCTGGGTGCTACGCTGCATGGAGGGAGGAAAACCTGAAGACAAGAGCAGACGAGAGAAGACAGATGATGAGCTGAAGTTGATTTATTTGTCTTTAAGAAGTATGATTCTGATGGGTCAGTACCTCTGTCCTGTATCATGGCAGACTGGGAAGGGTGAGGACCAACGTCTGATCCAGGACCAGGGACCTGAGGACCCAGCTGAGAGCCTGAGAGAGACAGATAGGGAGAGAGGAACTTGTTTACTCTACAAACTGTCCTAACAAAAGAAGCAGCTCTGAATAAATCTGGATCTCATCGTCCTACCTGGTCCACTGCTGGCGGGAGACATAGGTCCAGATCGTGATTGGTTGCTGGATCCAGCAGGGGACAGCGAGGGAGACGGGGAGGGTCCGGTCCGAGCTGGAGGGGGGAGTCGGGGTGACACATGAGGAGAGAAGGGGGAGCGGGCTGGCGTCCCCTGGTCGCCCTGAGCACTGCCGGATCCAGACGGCCCTGAACTCACCGCTGCCTCTGTGCCGGTGGGCAGGTCATCGATGGAGCCGGACAGATCCTGAAACAGACGACACATCGGCTGCTCAATGTGGACGTTCGTCATAAATCAATTATAGTGTGTGTGTTATTTACGGTCCAATCAGCAACTTGGAAAGTGACCGTGTGTTCAGATCAAAAGGGAAGTGAAATGCACCGCTCCATTGATTGGTTCATTACATCCTTCAGAGGAGCGCCTGTTCATCTGTTTCTGGTGAGTCATTACTCTGGATTGTGTTCCTCCTGCTTTTGCTCTCCATACTGACTGTTTTTCCTGCAGACGCCAAAGCCTGCTGACACCCGATTGGTCGATACTACTCAGACTCCAAACAGAAACCACCTCCCATACAATAGTCCAGTCCTGGATGACAGATTCTACATAGTTATGTTGAATATGTTGGTAAATATTAATCATTCAGTGACTTTTCAGACAAAAAGGAAAGTTTCCAGTTCACTGAAGAAAGAGAGCAACAGAAGTGAAAAAGAGAGGAACAAATGAAAGGAGTTGTAGATCAAAGAGAGGGAGAGTTTGAGAAGGGGAGAAAGAGAAAAGGAGAGAGGTGGGAACATGAGAAAGAGGAGAAAAAGTGAGGAGGAGAGGGGACATCTGGTAGGGAAATAAATAGAAACTGTGGAAACACTGGACAAAATTAAGATAAGGACTGAAAGAATAAGGGGTGGGGAAAAGGGAAAGAGATGATGAAAAGAAAAGAGAAAAAGGAGAAGTGGAAAGGAAGGAAAAGAGGAGGAGGAGAGTCAAAGAAGAAGAAGAGAAGCACTGCGCTGAAATCTCCCATCTGCCCCTGGGCTTCGATCCAGCCAATCACAGCAAAGAATCCCATCTTCCCTCCTTCATTCCACCCCTTGCCAACAGCTCAGCCAATCAGAGGCTGCGCTGCATCACACACACATACACACACACTCACACACTCCTGGTTTGTTCTAATTATAAAGAGTGAGCTGCAGATACACAGAGTTTGTCTTTCTTACTCGACCTTCCTCTTCTCTCCGTTTCTCCTCCTCCCTTTCCATCATTCCACCCTATTCTTCCCACTTTCTGTTCCTCTTTTTCCTCCATCTTTCTTTAACATTTTTCAAAGTAAAAGCGCCAACAACTGCAGTTCCTCAAGTGTCCACTAGAGGCTGTGTCCAAAAGTGAGTCAGTCCCCATAGAGCAAACATGTTTACATCCTGAAACAAAAACATCAAACAAACGTAATCACCCTTGGTCGCCAGAATAGATGGCTGCTGCTATAACGCTATGACGCTCTACTACCTGGATGTAAACAGACACAGGTGATGATGTCATCAGGTAGTGGGCGTGGTTTGGCAGTATGTTGATCTAGTAAAAGTTGTATGTAGGCTGGTTCTGGTTAAACTGACATAACCACTCCACCAGCGCAAAGAGGATCCAGCACAGGTATGAGGATGTTACTGTGCTAGCTCTGCTAATGCTAGCCAAACTCATCAATCCTGACTCTGCGATACTTTGTTTAGCTGTGGTACATTCATCATACATTACGCTTTGTATGTTTGACTGTTTTTAAAAGGTGTTTTCTCACCTATAGGCTAGTCGGTTGGTCTGATTTTAAACTTCAGAACAAGCGGCAACCTCCGGTCTGAAAAATATGAAGCCCATGCCAAAGTGCTAAAAACTGCAGTTCATCTAGCGTCCACTAGAGGCTGGCTGCAGAAACACCAGAAACCACATACACACCCATTCAAAGAAGACGATCTTTACAACAGAAATAAACATGTTGACAGCCTGGTTCAAAAAAACAGTTTAGGTTTGAGGAGCTCATTTCTCTATCAGCACACACTGTACAGGGTAAATTATTTTATAATTCAGTATTTTCAAAGATATTAAACTTACAAGTTTTGCCCAAATAAGGGCGTGGCTGACTTGATTGACAGGCGAGAACACTGTAGCTGGTAGCGAAACGGCTAAAGGCCCGCCTCTTTACCTCACACAAGCTCGGACAAAATTAGGATAAGTTCAGCGTTTCCAATATGGCGCCCGCCGACGATCGGCTCCAGAAACAGACGGGTGACGTCACGGAGACTACGCCAATTTATTATACACACTATGCTTCAGAACATCCATAAGCTCCGCCCTCTTTTCAGGAATAGCTTCAGAAAACCAACTTTTGTTGAACATGTGTGCACGTGACTCAGTGTTTCATTTCTGATTGGTTGGATATCTATTACTTAATAAATATCAGGTTAAACCAGCCCCCTAAAAACCCAGTGTGAAAACGTGTCAGAAAACTTAATTGAACGTATTTGAAAATTGAAGTTGAGTTCTAATATTTTTACATAGTTTTTAGTATTTACATACGGTCTGAAATATCATAGGTAGAACACTTTTGTTGATTTGGGTTACCAGAGGCTTTAAGACTTAAAATGAAAGTCAGCAAACCAATGGGGGCGGCTGTGGCTCAGTGGGTAGAGTCGGTCGTCTATCAATCTGAAGGTTGGCGGTTTGATCCCAGCTCTGGCAGTCACATGCCGAAGTGTCCTTGACTAAGACACTGAACCCTGAATTGCTTCCTCTGTTGTTCAGAGGTGTGTGAATGTGAACGAATGAGATTAGCTAGCACTGATGGTCCCTCACTGTAGCAGCCTCTACCATCAGTGAGTGAATGGGTATGAATGGGTGAATGTGACGAGTAGTGTAAAAAGCGCTTTGAGTGGTCAGACAGACTAGAAAAGCACTATATAAGTACAAGTCTAGTCCAAGTCCAATGGTTGATATCACAGTGGTTACATCCATTTTATATCTAAAGGAACAGTCTGTGCTAAAACCCAAATTGATGAGCATTGCAGAGTCTGATGTCATCTTTAAAAGTTAAAAACGAAACAACTATGTTTTCCTATTTCTGAGGTCATTTGGATGAAAAGATGCAACATTTTCAACATGGTACAAGTCTTGATTTGACAAATTCACAAACTAATCTTCAAATTTTGATTCCAATATCTTCAAATCAATCAACCACAGGCTGCATGTTGGCTTTACTACAAGGTTAAACCTCTACGAAGATCAGACGTTTTACATAGTTAACATTAGATCCACTGATTGACAGGCAGCAGAAATCAACGTAACACCGGCTACGCTCATTTTCAAACGCTAAACGCCGAACTGAACATCACAAAGTCAACAGAGTCTGCGAGGCCTTCGGGTGCAGCTGATTCTTTTTTTTAATTTTTTCTCATTCTCGTCGTCTCCCCTCCGCCTGTCGCCATGGCAACTGCATCAGCACCCATGACTTCAAAAGGAGGCTCCGAAAGAGAGGAAGGAAGGAAGGAAGGAAGGAAGGAAGGAAGGAAGGAAGGACGGACGGAGGCAGGAAAATGCAGAGACTGAGAGAAGGAGAGAGAGGTAGAGGGGAGAAAATGAGAGAGAGGATACAGAGAGAAAGAAAGAGGCGGTGAGGAGAGAAGGATGGATGGAGGAGAGGGGGAAGGAACAACAGTGGGGGGACGGATAGAAAGAGGAGCGTTCACAGTCAGCCGGTTCTGAAGGTTGTTCCAGAAAGCAGCCGTGTGTGAGTGGCAGCTTACTATGGCACTATGAGCCCGAAATAAACAGACCCTGCTGAGACTTAATGACAGGTAGTGATTAAAGGATGCTGAAGTAACGACTTCATGATGCAGAAGCTTCATCAGGTCCGTCTGCACCAACGAAGGAAGGAACTTTTACAACGACTGTTTTGACTCTGTACGTAACGACATGAAGAGGAAAGTTTGTCCTGCTTTCATCTGAACTTACCTCCAGCCAGTGTTTCAAGGGATTAGACAGTAAATTCAACTCACAATGCGATGATTCATGCATAAATCCTCTACTGCTGTCATCTTAAGGTGCATTTCAAGTAAGAGTTCCGGGGTCTTTTAGCCCCCAGAAATACTTCACCCTGAACTAAAAGGTTCCTGTGCCCCCATTGTTGTCTGTGTTTCGACCATGGGCTGAAGTCCCAGGTAGATTGTGTAAATCAGGCGAGTGACATAAAAGTAAAGGAGGAAATAAAAGTAAATGCACTACACCACCAGACCAGTAGAGGGCAGTAAAACAAAGAGGAATGCTATTCATCACAGATGACACCATAGAAGCAGACGGACAGGTAGGTATCATTCTGAGCAACACAACATTTAGCCTGTTAGCATGAAGAGACTCAGCTGGTCTGTTTTAGATGGTGCTATATTTCATCACAGATGGATTCACTGAATCAACACGTGAGAGGAGATAAGCGCGAGTAGCAAAGATTTTTCAACACAGCTTTAAAATCCTTTTGAACTCAAAAAGCCGTGATCGCAGAGATCGGCCGGTGTTTTGGTTTAAACGGCGACCCTGTTAACTGGAGACTCTCAGCCGGATGCATCCCTCATAAACGTCTTTAGACCATCATTAAATATCTGATGAGGATATTTTGAAATCTTAATAAAAACTAAACTAGTTTGCATTCCCAGGAACTCCCTCTGTGTTTCAACAGCTGTGTAAACTCCACAAACACTGACACGTTCAGCTGAAGGTCTCCAGTTTACAGGGTCACTTTTAAAACCGGAACACCGGGAGGAGAGACGCATTCACGGTGGGCTGAGAGAATACTACTGTTACAAGTGCTTTGAAAAGTACTATCCCCCTAACAAGGGCTTTTCAGGGGGGGAGATTATCTACCCCTGAACTAAATTTAGACCCTGGGTCCTCCAGTCGAAACACATGTAGTTCGGGGGTAAAGTTCCTCTGGTAGAAAAACGTCTAAAAGTGTAAAAGCCCAAAAATATAACTTTCAAAACGGGACATTTTAATATGAGCTTGAGCAGGTTTTCTTTGCTTTTGGAGACAGCCCCAAGTGGACACTCGAGGAACTGCAGTTTGAGCATGTTGGCTTTGGTTGCTGCTTGGTTCTGTCCATGCCGCCCAGGTTTCGTCGATGTGTTGGGTGCATCTTCATCAGCTGCAGCCGCCATGTCTTTAGCCGCCTGCTCGGCTGCTAAATAAAGGAGCGTTTAGACCCAGCCTGGCAGCCCGCTCTCAGGGTACAGAGAGCCCACGAGTTCACGCAGAGCTGTTTGAATCTGAATCAAAGTTCAGTCAGAGAACTGACTGTGTTGCTTTAAAACAGCAACACAGGAAACAAGAAGCACGGTTTCAAAATAAAACGAAGAGAGCGACCACAAGTTTTTAGTCTCTCTACCCTAACTTTCTCTCCTCGCCTCTGACTGACTCTGCAGAGTTCAAACTCACAGGGAGGCTGGACGGACGCTCCTGCTGGCTCAAACCCAACTCCTCGTGGTTCAATTTCCCAGGAGTCATTGCGGCAGACTGGCCCCGCCCACCATACGCCTCTTGTGGTACCTCCTGGATCAAAACAGACAAAGACGGAGCATTAAAGCTGCAAAATGTCTAAATGTCTTTTTGTTTGTTGACCCTCTCTCTGTTCTGTATCGTGGTTTCTTTTCTCTTTTTTAAGACGCCTCAGTGGGACGTGCTTCGTTGTTGGAGTGGTACCTGTTGGGGAAGTGGGCGTGGCTGCATGTATGGCGGCTGGCTCGGGGCGGCGGGCTGCCGTTGTGGCGGGCTGAAGTAAGGCGGCTGGCCTGGCCGACAGTAACCGCCCACAGTCTGCTGCTGACCGTACTGAGAACCCATCTGAGGACACAGACACAGACCGTCAGGAGGACGAGGCTCTGATACCAACATTTGATTTATTAAATATTAAATAAATCAAAGTACGGCTGTCAGCGTTAACGGGTTGTTGTTTTCATAGCGTGCTATTTGCTTGTGATGTTCTGATGTGACTCATTTACTTGTTGTTTGAACCAAAATGAGTTCCGGGTAGATTGTGTAAATCAGGCCAGTGACGTATGGTGAGAAAAAAAGTAAATGCACTACACCACCAGACCAGTAGAGGGCAGTAACACAAAGAGGAATGCCATTCATCACAAATGACACCATAGAAGCAGACGGACAGGCAGGTATCATTATGAGCAACACAACAGTTAGCCTGTTAGCATGAAGAGACTCAGCTGGCGCTGTTTTAGATGGTGCTATATTTCATCACAGATGGATTCACTGAATCAACACGTGAGAGGAGATAAGCGCGAGTAGCAAAGACGTTTCAACACGGCTTTAAAATCCTTTTGAACTCAAAAAGCTGTGGCAGAGATCGGCCGGTGTTCTGGTTTAAACTGTTAACTGGAGACTCTCAGCCGGATGCATCCCTCATATACGTCTTAAGACGATCATTAAATATCTGATGAGGATATTTTGAAATCTTAATAAAAACTTAACTAGTTTGCATTCCCAGGAACTCCCTCTGTGTTTCAACAGCTGTGTAAACTCCACAAACACTGACACGCTCAGCTGAAGGTCTCCAGTTTACAGGGTCACTTTTAAAAGCGGAACACCGGGAGGAGAGACGCATTCACGGTGGGCTGAGAGAAGACTACTGTTACAAGCTGCTAAATCAAGAGAATCACAGCTTCTTCTTTTGAAAAGTACACACACATACAAAAAAGATAGAACAAATAAAAACTAATGAAAGAAAGAGAAATCAAGTGAATCACTGATGGAAAAAACAATGACTGTGAATGTTTTTTGGAAAATTTTGAAAAAAAATTTTGAAAAGAAATTTTGTACAAAAATTTTGAAAAAAAAAATTTTGAAAAAAAAAATTGATGAAAAATTTTGAAAAATAAAATTGACCCAAAAAATTTTGAAAAAAAAATTTGAAAAAAAATTTTGAAAAAAAAATTTGAAAAAAAATTTGAGAAAAATTTTTGAAAAAAACATTTGAGAAAAAAATTTGAAAAACAATTTTAGAAAAAAAAAATTTTAGAAAAAAAATTTGAGAATTTTTTTTTTCTAACGGGGGCTTCTTAGGGGGGGAGATTATCTACCCCTGAACTAAATTTAAACCCTGGGTCCACCGGTTGAAACACACGTATTTCAGGGGTAAAGTTCCTCCTGTCTCAAAACATCTTAAAAGAGACACTCTCAAACCTCCACATTTACATTCACTGCACATTAAAATAAAATACAGATGGCCTGGTGGAATCAACACTTTCCTCCTCAGACGATCAAACCCTCCTCCTCCTCCTCCTCCTCCTCAGGAGCGAACACAGAAATGTAATCAGACGTAACCCGTCTGCAATCTGAGAGAGGAGGATTAACTGCCTTGCTCATGAGCTCCTCAGACTGTCAGTAACCGTGGTGTAACATCAGAGTGATGAAAGCAGCTGACAGACAGTCTGACACCATCAGCTGACTGAAAAGTTCGACTGAATCATTTCAATAATCTGTTGATCAGAAGTGATCTGTTTTAAATCAGTGTGAGTGGACAGTTTGAAGTAGGATGAGACCTTTTTCTTTAACGAAGGATGAAAACAGTTCAAAACTTTCTCTAAACGTTCCGCAGCGATCAGAGAGTCGACCGGAGGAGAAACCTCCTGAAACCAGAATCAATCTGAGCGGCTCGGAGAGGCAGACGCCGACCGCTAGACATCCAATTTCACGAGGAATCAGAGAGTTAATAAAGGACAAGTCCGGGGGCCACCTGGGGCCCCGCTCGCAGAAAAAGTCATTACCCTTCCTCCTCTGCCTCGGCGGCTGTCTTCATCGAGCACAGATGACAACACCGACACAAAACTCCCCGAGGCTGAACTCGGAGCAACACGTCTGTCAACCTGTAATGATGTAACAACGTCAGCGGTGACAGCGGCGGCTCTGCGGGACGCTTCAGGGAGCGAGGCGGCATCACAGCAAGGAGGAGGAGGAGGAGGAGGAGGAGGAGGAGGAGGGCGCTCAGGGGGAGATAAGTGTGATCTGAGAAATCTACAACGTCTGAGAAGAGATCCTGAAATCTGCTCCACACTCGATGGAACAAAGAGGCCGAGGAGCCTGAAGAGATGATCCAGTATCAGTTTTACTTGACAGAGGAATCACAGACAGAGCTGTTAAAACTAAGAGGATTTAAATACAGCATCTGAAAAACACCAGCTGAGTGATGGAGGGGGATCAGAGTACAAAACCTTAACTGGGATATTTCTATTACTTCAACTCCAAAAGGTTGGGACACTAAAATGTTGCTGCTCAGTTCAGGGTCTCCTTTGACGGTTTTTCTGTTGCAATCGGTGACAAGTCAGGACTGGGGCAGACCAGTTCAGCACGTGGACTCTACTACTACTGAGCCATGATGTTGTAATACATGCAGAAAAGGAGAAAAGGCATTGTGTGCTCATAGGGAGCTCATCTCCTCATCTTCAGAGTAGAAATACAGAGAGTTTCATTTTTGGGGCGGCAGTAGCTCAGTCCATAGGGACTTGGCTTGGGAACCGAAGGGTTGCCGGTTCGAGTCCCAGTATGGACGAAGTTTGGCAAGTGGACTGGTGGCTGGAGAGGTGCTGGTTCACCTGCCTGGGCACTGCCGAGGTGCCCTTGAGCAAGGCACCGAACCCCCAACTGCTCGGGGTGCGCTGGTTGACGGCAGTATCCTCACTCTGACATCTCTCCCTAAGCATGTTCACTGCATGTGTGTGCATTGTATGTATATACCAAAAAAACTGTATGTGTAGCATGTCCAATATAGCACGAGTGAAAAAATAGAATTTCCCCCCTGGGGATCAATAAAGTACCTTTCTTCTTCTTTATGCAGGATCGCCTCAAAAAGGTTAAATATAGGGATGTCAGGGCGCTGGTGGACTAGCGGTCTAAGTGCCCCACATATCGAGGCTATAGTCCTCATTGCAGAGGTCGCTGGTTCGACTCCCAGCCGGTCGACCATTTGATGCATGTGTTCCCTCACTCTCTACTCCCCACATTCCCTGTCTCTCTTCAGCTGTCCTGTCAATAAAGGCCAAAAAGCCCAAAAATATAACTTACAAAATAAATAAAGAAGCTATCCATAATCATATTATACAAGTTATTGTGACCCAAGACAATGAAGTCAGATCCTACCTTAGTAAATATGTTGAAACAACCTTTACAAATTAAGCTGGACCCAAACTTTGCAATATTCACTCAACATATTTACAATTAGCAGATTCAACAAAATTGTGGTTTCCTGTGTTTCTGCAGCCTCTAGTGGACGCTTGATGAACTGCAGTTTTTAACACTTCCGCACTGGCTTCAATTCTCGCGGCAGGAGGTTGCTGCTTGGTCTGAATAGCTAACTTCTCTATCAGTACACACTGTACAGGGTGAATTTTTTACAACTCTGTATTTTCAGGGGTGACAAACTTACGAGTTTTGCCCAAATAAGGGCGTGGCTGACTTAATTGACAGGCGGGAACCATAGACTGTATAAAATATGGACGTAGTATCCGTGACGTCACCCATCTGTTTCTGAAGCGCTGTCTGAGGCAAATCGGCGGCGGCAGCCATATTGCTTCTGTCGAGCCAGTTTGACGTAAAGAGGCGGAGTTTGAGCCTCCTCGCCAACAGCTACAGTGTTCCCGCCTGTCAGCTGAGCCTCTCATTGGACGACTCGTAATCTCAATATCTTTGAAATTGCCGCGTTACAAAAACATTCACCCCCCTCACAGTGTGAGCCGATCGATAAATGAGCTATCCAGACTACACTCATCTTTTGTACCAGGCTGTAAATATGCTTATTTCTGCTGTAAAGATCGGCTTTTTCCCATTCATGTGTATGTGGCTTCCGGTACTTCTGGAGCCAGCCTCTAGTGGACACTCCATGAACTGCAGCTTTTAACACTTTTGCATTGGACTCATATTTTTAGACCGGAGGTTGCCGCTTGGTGGGAACACATAGCTGTTAGCAAGGAGGCTCAAAGCCCGCCTCTTTACCTCACGCTAGCTCGACAGAAGTTAGCTTGAGTTCGGCATTTCCAATATGGCACCTGCCGACGATCGGCATCAGATACAGACAGGTGATGTCACGGATACTACGCCCATTTATCACACAGCCTTTGGTCTCCCCCGCTCTTTACTCCCCACATTTCCTGTCTCTCTCCAGCTTTCTTACGTTCTTTCCTTCAACGTTTGTAACAATCAGTTCATGGATACTTGGTGTATTGTTAACACGTCTACAAAAAAGAAGTATTGCATCTGTGTGCACATCAAGACAAACCAACAAGCTCATGTATGATGGAGCACTGAGGTCGAAAAAACATCAATTAACACATTTTAGAAGTTCAAATTTGGACCTTTTGAGCACAGAATGCATCAGAAACTATAAATTCTTGAAGTATTTTCTGCTCTACCATCCATTCTGAGAACACGTCTGTTCATCTGCAGACTTCTTGTTTCTCTGGATCCTTCTGATCGTACAGATGTGCTGCAGCTGTGACCTGGAACCTTCTCCACTCCTCTTTTATCTTTCAAAGTGATCGGATCTGTTCCTCCTGCTCTGGTTTCTACTAAAAACAAAAGAAAAAGTGCTGTTTCATGTTTCTGTAAGTGACGCATCCATCGTCAGTAAAAAACCAAACCAGCAGTCTGGAGTCTAAAAATAGACGCAGCCCAGTCTGCACTGAGAATAGCCTGACCCGGCCCGGCCCGGCCTGTCCTGGATCAGCTCAGGCCATGTGGTCTGACAACAACAGTGGCAGCTCTGTTGTCCTCAGAGCGCCTCGTCCACAGTGACTCGGCAGAGGAACAAACGCAGCGCTGTAACTCAGAGACAATGACGACGGGCAGATTCATGGAGGAGGCAGCGAGTTCAGCCCGTTCCAACAAACCTATCATCATCATCCTGGTGGTCTTGGTGTGGATATTTCAGCATCCTTCCAACCTGTTAATGGTCATTAACTCACAGTGAAATCTGTGTTTCTATTTATTCTAAAAAGCCTCAAATACATTCTGAAACTCAGAGGACCCATCTGGTACCAGTGAGTCTGCCAGCTAGTCCACAGCTCTGATCAGAAAATATCTACAAGACCTCCAAATATCAACTAATCTCCTTCCTTTCAGAAATGTTTCATAACAGCTGCTACAAGAATATCACGACAGAGCGCCTCCTACCTGTTGCTGAGGGTACTGCATCCCGCCCATCCCCATCTGCCCTCTGCTGGACATCCCCATCGGGTATCTGTGAGGGGTCGGGGCTCCGTAAGACTGTCCGGGGTACGGCGCCCCCTGCTGCTGCTGCTGCTGCTGCTGTTGCTGCGCCACCTGCTGCTGTTGCACCACCTGCTGCTGTTGCACCACCTGCTGCTGTTGCTGCGCCACCTGCTGCTGCTGCTGGGTGTACGGGTTGCTGGTCATGCCGTAGAGCTGCGCGCGCTTCATCGCCATCGGGTCCATGGACACCACCTGGTGGAGAGAAATTACGCACAGATCAGAAACTTTGCAAAACTGCAGGTTCCGACTTTTACACCGACGTGAAAACATTTGAAACGGCTACGTCACCCTTAAGATATTTCCCCCTCATGTTGAGCAGCTCTCAAAGTGTGTCCACGAATTTGACTTAAAACCGCTTCCTTCTGTGTTTCATTTCTAAATGTGGATTAATAACAAAAGCTTTTCTTGGAGAGTTGAGTTCTTCATCAACGTTTCCGTTGCTTGGCGCCGCTCGAGTGTCTGCTTGCAGCAGCTCTCTCTTCGTTGTTCTTATATCTGTTTGGTTCTCTTTGTATTTGGAGCCTGTCAGGACTTTCAATGACTCACTTGTTGGCCATGGACACCAAACTGGCTACGTTTGCAGGGGGGGTTTTACTATTTTTGTTCCCGTGTGTGTCCAGAGATCCTGTGTAAACATGGTAACATTGTTTACATACGAGATCAGCTGTTAGCAGCCCGTAGCATGTCGATGCTAAACGATGCTAGGCCCGATGTTCCCTGTGAGCTGAGGAGGAGGAGGCAAGGACGAGGTGCTGGTACTGAGGTGCAAGCTAAGAAAAGACGACATGGACCTGTCCTTCCACCCACCGTTATGGGGAATGTAAGATCTACTTACGATAAGGTGGACGAGCTAACCCAGCACCAGAGTTAGGGATGGGTACCGAATTCTGTACTTTTTTTTTTTTTTTTTTCCAACTTTATTTATAGAAAATTTTCAACATTTTAGACAGACAGTGTGACATACAAAAAGAGGTATAAAAAAAAGGTAGAATAGACATCAATTGGCACATCTGAATGTTAACACCCTTCCACACCCGTCCATTACAAGGCCATTCAACAACAAACACAACAAAACAAAAACAAGACAAATAATCAAAAACAAAAACAGGACAAAAAACAAATAAAAAAACAAGAAAAATATGTGTATAATACAAACACAGACAAATAGCAAAATAAAACAATAATGGTAATAAATAAACGTTGCACACATCAGTCCTCCAACTCTGAGGAAAAATCTAGAGAATGTATGTAGTTCAAGAAGGGATCCCAAGTAGCATGAAACAATTTCACCGAACCTCTTAGTGTGAAGCTAAGCTTTTCAAGCTTCAAATTATGCAGCACCTCGCGTATCCAATGTAAATGTGAGGGGGGACGGGGGAGCCTCCAACTGAGGAGAATCAACCGACGGGCCAGCAGGGTGGTGAATGCCAAGGCCTGCTTCGAATTTTTAGGAGCACCTGCTGAAGGGGCGATGCCAAAAATTGCAGATAAACTATTTGGAACAAGAGTGTAGCCGTATGCCTTAGTTACCGTGTCAAAAATATACGACCAAAAGGTCCCCAGTTTAGCACAAGACCAAAACATATGTACATGATTCCCGAATTCTGTACTTTTATAAGTACCGACCGAATTCCGTCGGTACTACCGAGTACCGATTCACTTAAAATCAAACGGTACCATGTTTCCGTACCTGAACGCATCATTGTGACTGTGAGGGAGTGGAACCTACAAAGCCCTTAAAAATCAGGCACCCTCGTATCTTAAAGAGCTCATAGTGCCCTATTACCCCTCTAGAACTCTACGCTCCCAACATGCAGGCTTGCTAGTTGTACCTAAAATCTCTAAAAGTAGTATGGGAGGTAGAACCTTCAGTTATCAGGCCCCTCTCCTTTGGAATCATCTACCAGTCAGGGTCCGGGAGGCAGACACCCTCTCCACTTTTAAGAGTAGACTTCAAACTTTCCTTTTTGATAAAGCTTATAGTTAGAGCTGGATCAGGCTTGGACCAGCTTTTGTCATGCTGCTATAGGCCTAGACTGCCGGGGGAACTGGCACACTGACACACTGGGATCCTAGCTCACCTTCTTCCCCCCAACCCCCTCATCACTTACTTTAACTCTGCCTGTCCCATTAAAGTTACTAACCATAGACCTTTCTGGAGTCCCTGAGCTCCCTTGTGTCGTAGATTCCTCTGAGCTGCCGTAGACGTCCTCCTGCTGTGGACGATCTGGACTCCAGCTGATACGGACGTGCTGGACTCCAGCGGCAACAGCTTCTACGACTCGTATCATCACTATCACCTCTCTCTCTCTTTTACTCCCCTCTATCTGTCTTTCCAGACCCAACTTGGTCGAGGCATGATGGCTGTCTAACATGAGTCTGGTCCTGCTGGAGGTTTCTGCCTGTTAAAAGGAAGTTTGTCCTCTCTGTTGTAACTAGCTAAATACTGCGATGTGCAATGCTCATGGTGGATTAAGGTGGGGTCAGACTGAGTCTTACCCTGTCTTGGTGTTGGGTCTCTGTTCATAATTTGACATAGTGTGGTCTAGACCTCCTATGTTTGTAAAAGCGTCTTGAGATAACGTTTGTTGTGATTTGGCGCTATACAAATAAAGATTGATTGATTGATTGAAGAGTAGGTGATTTTTTATACTTTCGCCCTGTAATAAAGTCAGAGACTGATCAGGGGGACGTCTCTGCTCTCTGCTCTCTGCTCTCTGCATCTGCGCGGGAGCACGCCAAACGAAGCCTACAGCTGACGGGCGCGCGCACTCACCGCAGGCAGAGCTGCATGAGGATTAAATTGAGACCAGGTTGAGACCTTCTTATTTACAGTCTATGTTTGAGACGGACCCTCTCGCTCCGACTACCTGCCCTGTTTATAACCGTTCCTGTGTGCGTGAATGCCCAACAAGTAAGTTGTGTGTCCTGTTATTATAAAGAGACGGAGAACTGACTTTTTCCCGTCCGCAGGCGTTCACGTGTGTTCACTGATAAACTCCAGAAAGAGCAATTAGACGCCACGAGCACGTGTCAGCTAATACATCTAATCACCTATATAATCCTGTTTCTGTTCAATTCATGTTGAATGAAATAAATATGTTACATTAAAAAATTTTGAGATTTTATTATTAAACAAATTAACATTTATTACTACATAAACACACACAGGTACCGGGTATCGGTACCGTATCGGTTCAAATGTGAAAGGTACCCATCCCTAACCAGAGTAGCATCATGCTAACAGAGCTAACACCGGACACGAACGCCACATTGGAAGGATTTCACCTGCTGTGGGCGGACAGGATACAGGAGAGCAAGACTGAACTAACTGGGGAAGAAGACCAGCTCAGTCCTGGACCCTGTGGAGGTGGTGGCTGACAGGAGAATTATGGCCAAGCTGTCGTCTCTGATGAACATTTCTTTTACATATCTTGTTGAAATTCTTGTATTGTACACCTTTTTTGTTTGCTGCTGTAACTCCATGAATTTCCCCGTTGCGGTACGGATAAAGGAGTATCTTATCTTATCTTACATAACTGTAGTCTTTAATTGATGCTTAAGCTGGATCTTCATCGTAAAAATGTATGGTAATTATTTTAAATCAAATAAGGCATGATTTTTTTATTTGGCCGGTGAAAATATTTTTGGCAGGTACCTTTTTGGAGGTCACTAGCCAATGGCAGATGAGGTAAAAAGTTAATTTTATGCCCTGGGTTTAAGTGTGCGACGTAGCGGTCGCAGGCTTGACTCATGTTCTCGACCATTATGTCTTCCCTCGCTCTCTGCTCCCTGCTTTCCTGTCAAATTAAGACACAATGCTCAAAAAAACTATCAATATTATCCATTATCAAGTTACTCTCTAAGCTAGAAGCTTAATAAATAAAGGTTTAACCACAACAGTATGAGTGCCGTGATTTCATTTTCTGCATTATTGGCCGTGCCGTGTCAAAGACAGTTTCTCTAAGCCCGTTTGAGGAGAGTAAACACATCCCAGAGTAATATACGATGAAGTCAAAGTCTCTGAGGGTTTTCAGTTCAAAGGAAGAAAAAAAACCCAAGTGAGACTAAACTCTGCCGTCAGAAAGGATTCAAGTGGAGCAGACGAAATGTGAGCAATCCAAACGCCCGAGAGGCCACTTTAAACCAGAGTCAACAGTCACGCCTGGGTACGCTTTAATATTCACACACACACACACACACACTTTGACACAGTGACATAATAGTAGGTGAGAGAAGTGACTCAGTGAGAACAGATGTTTCGCTGCCGCTCTGACGGCTAAAAATAGAATCCATTTCTGGGATTTCCTCACAACAAATGATGCAGACATTTAATCCTCCTCTTTAATCTCACAGCTGACACGTTTACAGCAGCCAGCCCAGGGAGAAGCATAATACACACACACACTGACACACACTCACACACACTGACACACACACGCACAGGAGCAGGAAAACACCTGACGATCAATAATTCAACGGTCTGACAGTTTGATTCGACACATCTGCACGGGTAACGACGAGCACATCATGAAATAATGAGGAGAAACGTGTAGTCAGGATGAAGCGATGTATGCTAGGTGTGCACGCCCTCTTAGGTGTGCACGCCCTCGTAGGTGTGCATGCCCTCTTTTACAGAACATGATATTAGCTGTCAATAAAAGATAGGCCAGAGTTCTAAGAGGGATGGTGATGGTTGCATGCACACAGTCACAAGCACAGAAGAAAAATGTTTTCTTTCTTTTCTTTTGCTGCAAGAATAAATTGCATTAATATTTGAAAGTTTGTGACAAACATGACACAAACCAGAAATATATATGCAGACAAGAGGAGAGAGAAAAAAAAAAGGATGAAGCGATGTAATGGTGTTGGAGTTGTTGCATCAAGAGAATCAAAATCAGCCTGAAATGAGATATCAGGAAGTTTGAAAGTCAATGCATCGATTAAATACATCAGATTGGTACACACCCAAAAATATCCAATCATCAATCATTAAACCGGGTCCTTATTTTAGCATATTTTGGGGTCTGCCTTATGTAAGTAATGTGAGGTTTGGGTGGGAGGGGCTTGGGGTAATGGTCATGAAAAGGCCAGTAAAATTGTTGTATTGTGTTGTATTGAAGTACTGCCACTGGTGCACACACTCTTTAGATCTACTTTTCTACACTGTCAATGCTTACATGCTCTGTTATTATAAAAATCAATGAAAAGAATTGTGAAAGAAAGATTTCATTGGCCGGCAGTCAGACATCACAAACTGCTGTTTCATTGTTCTCACAGGTAGAGCTGGGCGATATTGAAAATTATGTTATCATGATAAAATATTTCATATCAGTCGATTTCGATAATTATCACGGTAATAATCAAATCAGTATCTCATTTAAATCTTAAGGTAATTTTTTTCTCCTGAGTGAAAGTTGAAGACGGTTTGTTAGCTTTTATCTGGATTTAGTTTTCTGATGAACTTCTTGAATCCATCATTTCTGACGGTGCTAACAGGAAGCAGGTCTTTACTGTAAGAGGAGATTTTTGTGAAGTTTTAGTTTGTAGATTCTTATTTTCCTCAGGTTGAGGTTCTTTCCATAATTTACTTTAAATTTACAACAAAGGAATGTCAAATTGTATTCTGTGTGTCAGTTTAGTAGACTATTGTTTTGAGTTGTGCACAAAAATCTTTCATCTTGTCATATTCCCAAATACAATGTATGAAAATGAATGTTCCTTTTATGAGACCACACTTATAAAAGGTGACATATCACGCTTTTTTCATCAACATATATTGGTCTAAGAGGTCCCCAAAACATGTCTTTAAAGTTGATGCTCAAAAAAACACTGAAATCGGATTTTGGTCTGCCTGAAAAACCCTCTTCTTCAGTCCTCCTCAGAACACTCTGTTTTCTATCTGACCACGCCCCCTCAGGAAGTGGATGTGCCTCGGCTCTCCAGCACGTTGATCTAATGTTTACATGTTGGCTGAATATACACGGCTGCTGTTACTTCAACCCTCTGAATCTGATCCAGAATCTGATCCTGACGGAGAGGCGCCTGCAGCAGGACCTTTCTGAACAATTGGTCACAGATTTAGTGTTTCTTGTTGTTTTATTTATCAGTATGTCCACGTGTGTCTTGGTACACAGCTACGAACATGTAGCTATGTGGCTATGCTAACTAGCGCTAACACTTATCCATGATAAATACAAATCATCCACTAGATCTTCAAATCTGCAGACGTGGGGAGTAAAACCGACCTCTAACAGAAAGGCAGCAGGACCTTTCTGAAGGATTGGTCACAGATTTAGTGTTTCTTGTTTTATTTGTCAGTATGTCGACGTGTGTCTTGGTACACAGCTACAGCTACGACATGTAGCTATGCTAACTAGCGCTAGCACTTATCCATGACAAATAAAAATCATCCACTAGATCTTCAAATCTGCAGACGTGGGGAGTAAAACCGACCTTTGTGTTTATTAAGACAGCCTACAACTAGCATGCCTCCCTCCTAAGCTCCTTGTTAGCACACATTTGTGCAGGGAATGAAAAACGGAGGAGGGGTTGAGTTGTATTTTATACAGTCTATGGGCTGAACAAGCTCCGAGCTCTGACTCCGTGACAGACCGGATATTGTTGTTACGTAACAAAAACACTGAAGTCTGAAACGGCTGGTTTCAGCACACATTTACAGAAAGGTGGAGAAATCAGAACAGGGGCAGAATGGATTCTTTTCATTCACGGGGGGTTTGTAGACAGGGACACATATTTCAGGTAGAGAACCATTAAAAAGTCCATTTTGCATGATATGTCACCTTTAAAACAAAGGTCAGGATTGTAATCGTTGAATCTATGTAATTTTACTGGAGTCACATAGGTACGCGTCAACCAATTGTATTAAAGAAGTTTGAGTGACGTATACTGTCTGTTTTTATTTTGGCAACTGATAACTTTAAACACGATTTTTAGTCCCAAGATAATGAGAAATATAACCCAAATAGAAAAAAACACTGAATGTATGTTATCACTGGAGAACCAATGTTATTATCCTGAATTAACAACACATGGATGAGGATTCTGACAGCTCCATTTAACTCTGACATCAACTAACTGCCTTACATATGCTAATTATCTCCATTGAGGTCATTTGAGGTGTCACCGGCTGTTAAGTTGTTTCCACAGCTCTTGTCATGCTAATAGACCCCCATGCAGAGAGGAAAGCGTGTGTGTTTGTGTGTGTGTGTGTTGCTCCTTTCAGCCTGTGATCTGGCCTTAACTTTGTTGGCGGGGAGTTATTATGGTCCCATCTCCACACAGAGACCTGACCTTCACACATGCAGATTAGCCATGTGCCCATTACCATCAGCATAACACTGAGGCTAAATATCCCTCCTGCTCCTCCAGCTGCTTCCTACAGTAACCCGGGCCGGCTGGAGGACGTGGTCCTGCTGGATCACTCTCCTGTCGGCGCTGCTACATGACATAGACGCAAATGTATTCACATCAATTCAATAAGACTTATGGAAGTATCCCTTAGAGTGGTTACAGTGCTTTACACATTTGTATTTTGTGAGCATATTTTTAATTACAGTATATTAGGATTTTTGCATTCTATTGGCCAGGTTTAAATATAATTATTACAGTTTTGGGTTAGTTGTACCACCTGACATGGAAAGTGTTACCGTCCACCTATAAGTTGATAAAAGCTTTTCTATTATTATTTAAGAGACATCTACAAACCTTTTAACTCAGCCATGACAATTAGTAGGGTCCTCTGAATTATTCCATATGTTGAAGTCCATTATAACTACTTATTTTCAAAATAAAAGCTCCATGAGAACATGCAAATTGCTGGACCAAAGTTTTTAAATAACCTTAGGTGCCTTTAAACTATTGATATGTATTAAAATTATGTTTATTTCAAAGCTCTTATATGTAAAATCATGCCATGGTATTTTAATTTTAATTTATTATTATTAAAATACATTGTGTATAGTGTTTTAAGTCAGTTCACTTGCTTGGTAGGTTGCGCCACCTGACATTTTCAGGGTTTGAGATACTTAAAAATAAAATAAATCTCAATATTTGAATGTACTGAATGTACTGTATTCAAAATAAGCAGGTTTTACAGAATCAATTGATGCATGTCTTAAAAATAACTAATTATTTCAAAAGAAATGAGATATGCACGTTATGTCAATGACCCATGTATAAATATGTGTATAGACTTTTCTTACTTTGCTATTATTATTTTGTTAAGTATCTAGTCTTCTTTTAACGATATCATGAGGTTTACAGGCTGCTTATCCCTCTATAAAATGTTACGCTTTATTTTAAAAAGATACACATTGCGTGTATACGTGTGTATGTATGTTATGTAGGTATGTGTATATATATATATGTGTATGTATGTGTGTGCATATATATAAATATTTGTGTGTCCTTTCTTAATGCACCTGGGATTTTGTGTGTGTGTGTTCAGTATTATATTTCTGCACATATATGTGAAGATATATGTGTATGAATGTTTATAAATGTATGTCTAAAGTTGTTGAAAATCAATAAAAACAATGTTGGAAAAAAAACCAACATACACATACTGAATTTGCAGTTGTATGAACACATTATCTCTTTATGGCCCATGTGTTTTTTTCCCTTCTTTTGCTCCTTTTTCTGACTTTATTGATGTATACTCTGTCTTAAGTGAGGAGATGTAGGAGGTGGGGGGGTTAAAGGGAAGTTAAATGTTATTTATGAGTGTTTTTGCCCTTAAAATGAAAACAATAGGAACATTATTCAATAAAAACAGACCTCCTCTTTAGGCCTCTGCGGCTAACAGAAGCTATGTGCTAACGTTAGCTTAGCCTAGCGTGCTAAACACGGAGTCACCTTGGACAGGGAATTAAAACAGTGACTTTATTATCTGCCTTTCACTCACAGGGACTCCATTCACATGTGTATGTGTGAGGGGTTTATTCAGCTCTGTGTTTTGGGTGTGTTATTGTCAGAATAACTGTGTTTTATATGAGGTTAAACTACATTAATAACGCCTCTGCAGTGGCATCAAAAATACACACCTAGCATACAAGCTAATGCTGCATTCACGTGATGTCGGAGGAATCGGAATTTGCAAAACATCTATGCAATCTAATCCATTTTATTTATATAGCACGTTTTAAAAGCAACAAGGTTACCAAAGTGCTGCACAACAAATACAAACAGTAGAAATACATAATAGTAATATTGAAAATACAGTCTTATCTTATAAATCTTATAAAATTTATAAGATAAACAGAGATCAGCACAAACTATCATGCTGTATTAAAAGCCAATCACTGCAGTTGTTGTTTTTCGAATGACTAATTTGTCACAACAACAACAAACAACAGCATGAAGTCAGTCTTCCCTCCAATCGGTGTTCCCACTCTTCTCCAGAGATCATTATCCAGGACATTTTCAGTGATGATCAAGCTGGTATGACAGTCTAAATGTAGTTCCTAATTTAGTTCCTAAATAGTCTAATATGTTCCTCCCAGTGGAAGTCTACATTGAAAGACGTGCAGTCTATGGCTATCCATGAAATCATCTCTTACATGCTTAAAAATGATGGGAATTTAATTATAGAACAATGCAACCACAGATGTACAGCACTTTATTAGTGCAACCAAGTAACATACCCATATTTATTTGTATTTATTGCTTAATCTGTCATTACCAATCATAATCACTCCATGTCAACCTGTCACTACTGAAACATTTTAAATACTGCCTGTAATTACTTCTATTTAATTTAAATTCCATTGTACCATTGTATATATCTAAATTATGTTCTAGCTTTATTTATCTATTTTAAATTTTACTTATTTTATTTTAACTTATTGAAGCTTCTTCTTGATTGTACTCATGTCTGGGTTGCTGTAACAACTGAATCCCCCCGGGGGAATCAATAAAGTAATATCTTATCTTGTCTGTCTATGTCGTTTGAACGACTTTAAAAACCTCGGGATTCCGAGCATCAGATGTGCACGTAAACGCACCCTAACGTACGGAAGAACTGCACACGACCAGTTCGCCTACACTCGTGATCACTCAGTCTCGTTTATCACGTTTTTAAGTGTGAATTTCTGATTATTTTCCATCCAAATTACACTCAATATGAATAATGTACTCAACAGTATTCAGAAAATGTTTAAAAAATAAAGGTTGAGGACAAACTGAGGGTGAAAAGCTGTGTCGCGTGCACGGTTCGCGTGGCTACGTTTCCGTGTGTTTCAAGCCGCGAACCGTGGGCGAACTCTACCGCGTCTGTTCGCTTACAGTTGGTTAGCATAGCGGCTGCTCGGTGATATAACACAGGCCAGCTAAGTTAGCTTTGCTGAGATGACTCAGGTGAGTTTCTAACAGCAGCACAGTGTAGTTTAGGAGCCTGGTCCTCACCTGGGGTCTGCTGCTGCCCTGTCCGGAGTTCCCTGGACTCATGCTCGGGTGGTTCCTTTGTTGTCCTCCCCAGCCGTGAGCAGCAGCAGAGCCGAACTGGGCGCCCATGTCTTTCGCCAGCCCCATGTTCGGCTGCTGCTGCTGAGCAGAAGGGTTATTAAAATCAGGATAACTTCCATACCCTCGCATCATGGTGCTGGGGGAGGTTAGTAACTGGTTTAAAGTCGGTGTAGCTCCAGAGGGGTGCATCTGCTGCTGACTCTGCCCAGGGAACCTCTGGTATCCTCCAGCCGGGGAGCTGGCAGCACTCATCCCCGCCTTGCTGCTGCTGCTGCTGCTGCCCGGGCCCGTCAGCTCGTTCCCCTGCCGAGAGGGACTCATCATACCCCCGTACCCGCTGCTGCCATAGCCCGGTCGGTAGTTCGGGTAGTGGTTATTATACGGGCTGTTGTTGTTAAAGCCTTCGTGGGAGTTCTGAACCTGATCCATGGTGCTGTGTACTGATCGAGCCTCTGTTACCCCAGTCCCTGTGCTTTGTTGTCCGCCATGTTGATCAAAGCAAGGCCCTCCTCTTCCATCCCCATAATAATGATTAAAGTCGGTGCTGGTCCCACTCACAGGAGGGTTGTTGTCGGTGGTGGAGATGTTGGTGGATGATCCCAGGCTGGCATTCATCTGCTCCTCCTCCTCCTCCTCCTCCTCTTCCTCATCCTCACTGTTATATTATTTATTTATGTATCAGAAGAGAATTACTGCCACACCAGGGGAAGTGGATTAGTACAACGTTAGAACATGAGATTTTACACTAAAGCAAACATATTTCCATATTACATTATTATATTTTGAAACACATTGTTCACTTTTCATATATTTTTCATGATAAAACAAAATATTTCCATATCAGACTAAGGTATTTTCTAGGGAT
The DNA here is from genome assembly GCF_009762535.1 of Notolabrus celidotus. Lineage (NCBI taxonomy): Eukaryota > Metazoa > Chordata > Actinopteri > Labriformes > Labridae > Notolabrus > Notolabrus celidotus. The sequence continues at coordinate 1,715,150 of NC_048284.1, forward strand.
GCACCGATCCTACTTTCTTAGGTCCTGATACCGACATCGATACCTGGGCTTTGGTATCTGCCGATACTGATACTAGCCGATCCGATCCTGGTATTGATTTAACAATCCCTATTCCTTAATGTGAGGATAGAATCATGTTTTGGCAACTTTTCTGACTTGATGGTGAACTGTACCTGGGTTCCAAGTGCTAAACCAGAGGCTGGAATCCCTTAATTTCAAGGATCCGGAAGAATTAAATCCAATAACCTGTCCGTGTTTTCACACTTTGAATCCATTAATAGAAGGTTTCTTCCTTCTTTGCAGTCGGCTACAGCTGACGTAAACTTCCTCCTTTGGGCTTCAATTATATTTTTCAGCGTGACGGCCATTCGTCGAAACATTAGCGCTGCACATGTTGCAAGTTTCCTGCGGAGTTGTTAGTAAAGAAGCGTGACATGCAGCTAAACTGCAGAGTCTCTGTAGTTATCCTCCATCGTGCTCCGCCAGGCAAAAATGAACAGACCGACCGGCGCTGATGATGTAGGAGACGCACATGGCTGTAAACACAGAAAAGCATAGAACTGAGATGAATAGATCTGCCATATGGATCGGCACTATATATCGGCCCCTTGTCACCGATATCCGATCTAACTTTTTGAGTCCGATTTAGCCGATATCCGATACCAAGATCGGATCGGTGCATCCCTAGTATTTTCCCATGTTTCAACTTACAGCAACATACTTTACTTTACTTTATTTATTATCCAGTTCAAATTTAGTCACTTTTTAAAAAAAAGTGTCAATCAATAATTTATATGTATTTTTCATTTAAAAGGACCATGCATATTAATTCACATTTATGTAAATATGCCAGAATTAGCCAAAAAGCTAGTTTACATCAAGTCCAATGGGGAAGTGCTAAAAACTGCAGTTCATCGAGGATCCGCTTGAGGCTGGCTCTGGAAGTACCGGAAACCACATACGATACGATACGATACGATACGATACGATACGATACTTCTTTATTCGTCCCACGACGGGGAAATTCATGGAGTTACAGCAGCAAACAAGAAGGTGTACAGAACAAGAATTTAACAAGAATATATATAGAAAAAAAATGTCCATCAGAGACGACAGCTTGGCCATAATTCTCCTGTCAGCCACCACCTCCACAGGGTCCAGGACTGAGCTGGCCTTCTTCACCAGTTAGTTCAGTCTGGCTCTCCTGTATCCTGTCCGCCCACAGCAGGTGAAATCCTTCCAATGTGGCGTTCGTGTCCGGTGTTAGCTCTGTTAGCATGATGCTACTCTGGTGCTGGGTTAGCTGGTCCACCTTATCGTAGATAGATCTTACAGTCCCCATAACGGTGGGTGGAAGGACAGGTCCATGTCGTCTTTTTTAGCTTGCACCTCAGTACCAGCACGTCATCCTTGCCTCCTTCTCCTCAGCTCATACACACCAATTCAAAAAAGCCGATCTTTACAGCAGAAATAAACATGTTTACAGTCTGGTACAAAAGACGAGTGTAGTCTGGATAGCTCATTTCTCGATCGGCACACACTGTACGGGGGGTGAATTTCACTTTCAATCAATAACTCGGTCATTTCAAAGATACTGAGATTACAAGTCTTCCAATGAGAGGCACAGCTGACTTCATTGACAGGTGGGAACACTAGCTGTTGGCTAGGAGGCTCAAAGTCCGCCTCTTTACGTCACAATCGGTCGACAACAGCAATATGGCCGCCGCCGCTTGGCCTCAAAACAGCATTTCAGAAACAGATGGGTGACGTCCCGGATACTATGTCCATTATTTATACAGTCTACGGTTGGGCATCACCTACCATTTACCATAGTAACAGATTATAGAAAAGGTTTGGGTTAGTTTTATAGATTGTGATTTTTTAAGATTGTCTAGTCTCTAGAGATCAAGCATAGTTCCTAAAATATGAGATTGCGGCGTGATGAACCATAGAAATATTAATAAAAGAGTACATTGTTAGATTATCTCTTTTCAAAGAGGCTGACCAATCAATGTACGGTTTCTACAAAATGTTATGTTTTTTCACTAAATTTTTTTTGCCCAAATTGAAAAAACACAGAAGAATCGGTGCAACAGGAATCCACTTGGAGTTACTTAAGGCTAAATGAAATAAAAGCATTGTCCTATCAAACAAAGAACATGTGTTATAAACATTTAAAAGGTTGTGTAACAGCGCCTGAAATAGGACCGAAATAATGATGGAGCCGAAGCTGGTGAAATACATCTCACTGCCGTCACTGCAGTATAGAAACACTGGTTAAATTAAAGCAAGGTTTTTACAACCAAAAAGGACGGCCCCACCCACACATGAGAGTACATGCTGATCTCTGTGTGAAGGGGATCCGGTGGGATCTTCCCACAACTACACTGGAAACAACCCAGTCAAGTCGGGCAGGGAAACTGGGTCAGAAAGCAGCAGCAGCAGCAGCAGCTCTGATGAAAACACTGTGTTCTGTTCTGCTGCTGAAAACATGACGCACGATCCAAAATGCACACGCTGACTGACGCTCAGGTCTGTACTGAATCAGGGTCAATGATAAATCAGAGGGAAACTGTTCTCCAGACTACATGTATGGTTATCACCTCTGTGTACAAAGGTCAAGGCTTCTTTCTTTCCCCTGAGCCCGCAGCCTCTAATGTAGAGTTTCATAGATTAGGAATTTAGGTTTTTGGCTACAGAAGTGATTTCTTATTTGTTAACTGCACTTACCAAAGTGGAGAAAGGAGGCTGACACTGAGGAGGCAAGAGCTGCAGTTCCTGGTGTGTCCACTGGAGGCCGTCTCAAGTGAGTCCATCCCCATAGAGCCAACTGTCCAGCAGAAATAAACATGTTTACAGCTCTGTAAAAAAACACATTTGGTCTTTTTTGCTCATTTCTTTATTCATGAAAACTGTATGGGCTGAAATGTTATATAACTCACCCTTTTGAATTAAATATAAGTCCATTTAAAAGTGGAGAAATAAAAAAGTTCTGCGGGTGTCAAACAGGAAAAAGTGTTTTTGTAACCAACAAGATACATTTGAATTATTCAGATATATCCAGTTATATAGAATTAGGTTTGTAAATCATGAAAATGAAAAGGGAGCCTCTGCAGTGAGGAGTAACGCACACATATTCCAGGTAGAGTGGTCTGCATTGACACCATATTTTGATGTTAATACCATTATAGTATTATTTCAATGCAGGAATCTCTGTAACATGAATCTACATCTTTATATGCTTTTTAAAGTCATTGATCTGGGTCCTTTAAATCCTATTTATCAGCTACAGCTAAATGTTATCTGACCTACAGTAACCTCTGCATCCTCAGCCTCTGCTGCTTTCTGACCTACAGTAACCTCTGCATCCTCAGCCTCTGCTGCTTTCTGCTTTTTATTTAGAGAATGAAGATATTTCCTGTGCATTTCCACCTGAGGTTATCAGGTAGGGTTTAGGGATTAAATAACTTCACCTGTGATATTGTGATAGTGACACTGTCAGCACTCTGTCATCAGATTCACACAGCTCTAAACTCTCCTGATGAACTTTAAAGAGGATGCTGCGTTATTGCACGTCACAACTTAAGTTAGCTAGCAAGAACAGGGCTAACCCACTTTAATGAGGGATGGATCAAATCTTTGAACAGTGCAGAAGTTTGTTGAACTCATAACAATTCGTCGAATGAACACTTCAGCTACCGGTATTACGGATCTACCTATCGCTCAGTGTCTGTGTTTACCTGCTGTAAAAAACGGTCTATCTGTATTGCTTTATGAAGCTTTTTTTTTTGGTACTAACAAGGCAAGGCAGGCAAGGCAGCTTTATTTGTATAGCGCATTTCATACACGAGGGCAACTCAATGTGCTTTACATTAACACATTAAAAGCATTGGAGACATTCAGACAGGCATAAAAGAACACAATTAAAATGACAAATATAATAAAACAGAAAAGAAAAGGAAAATTAGAAATATATTAAAAATTACATTAAAATTTTAATTTAAAGTGAGTTAAAATAATCTAAGATAGGAAGGCAGTGGCAAATAAAAAAGTCTTAATCTTTGATTTAAAAGAGGTGAGAGTTGGAGCAGACCTGCAGCTTTCAGGGAGTGTGTTCCAGATATATGGTGCATAATGACTGAACGCTGCTTCACCATGTTTCCTTCTGACTCTAGGAACTGAAAGCAGACCAGTACCTGATGACCTCAGAGGTCGAGGTGGTTCATAAAGTAGTAGCAGATCAGCAATGTATTTTGGGCCTAAACCATTCAGTGCTTTATAAACCATCAGCAGGATTTTAAAGTCTATTCTCTGACAGACAGGAAGCCAGTGTAGAGATCTAAGAACTGGAGTAATGTGGTCTACTTTTTTGGTCCTTGTTAGGACTCGAGCAGCAGCATTCTGTATGAGCTGCAGCCGTCTGATGGACTTTTTAGGGAGTCCTGTAAAGACCCCGTTACAGTAGTCTAGTCTGCTAAAGATAAATGCATGGACGAGTTTTTCTGCATCCTGCTGAGACATGAGTCCTTTAATCCTTGATATATTCTGAAGGTGATAGTAGGCTGACTTTGTAATTGTCTCAATGTGGTTGCTGAAATTAAGGTCTGAGTCTATGACTACACCAAGGTTTCTGGCTTGGTTTGAACATTTCATCATTGCAGATGACAACAGCGCCCAATACAAATTCACACTGTCGCCTAGCCAAAGTACCAAAATAAAACAACCATAAAGCGATACAAATATCCCAATCATAGTCTGTCAGTACTGACTCATAAAGGTTATAGCCGGACTGCCCGCTGTAAAAATGCAGGATAGGCAGTTTTGGAGGCTTCAAAGGGGTTTTCACAACGCTCAGAGACAGAACTGACCCAGTCTATGGTACGGTACGGACAAGCTAAGTTACTATTGCTAAGTCTGTATCGCTTTATGAAGCTTTTATTTTGGTATTTCAGATCGGAGGCAGTGTGAATTTGCATATCAGATAAATATTTAGGATCGCAGAGCAACATTTAACATTTATATTCAATGTTTATATTTGTATTTAATATTTAGATTTATATTTAACATTTATATTTAACATTTATTTTTATATTTAGTATTTGGATTTCAAGACCTACCTTTTTAGTCTCGCCTTTAACTGAGTTTTAACAGTTAACAGTTATTTATTTATCATCTAGTTCAATTTTAGTCATTTTTATAATATTTTATTTATTTATTTATTTATTTATTTTAAGTATAGTATCTTATTTTCCTTTTATGGTTTAATATTTTAGTGTTTTATTATCTAGCATTTTAACATCTTAACATTAGCATTGGGAGAAATAACAGCTCGGGAGTACAGCTGGAGAATAAGTTAAAAAGCAGTAGACTCCCGCCTAAATCAGCAGTGTTGACAGGGGCTACTTCCGCCCGCTGCCTGGGCAGCACATGTTGCTAAGCGACATAGGTGGGCGTGGCTGTGTGCGCTCGAGGATAGCTGTCAATCATTCAGACAGTTAACGGCTCGTTCGAGGCGCAGAAATGACCTGCACTTATTATTCTCACCTGGAGTCGAAGAAGGAATATCATCCTTTGTTTACTCACATCTGAAGTCCAGCTCTGAAGGGGCCATGTCGAAGGAGGACTACTTTAAACGACCTTTCATGACGGGGCACAAATGCTACAGACCTGTTAGCAGCTAAGCTAACACTAACGGTCGGGTCAGAAAGTTTTTAACGGACGGAGGAGGAGTGAAAGAAGCTTCTGAGGAGGGCCAGAGTCCCATTAAGGTAAAAACATACATTTGTTTTCACTTTTCCACTTAGAGACTTGCTCTTTATTTGGTCTTTACCTGGTTTACTTCTGTTAATGTGTATAAATGTAACCGAGGCAGGCTCTCAGTATTTGGCTAGAGCTCCTGATGCTGGGTAGCATCCGTTTAAATAATATGCTATAAAAAAAACATATTTGGCAATAAGACTCTACTGTTTTATAAAACTGTAAAGCTTTATCAGTATTATTGTTATCTATCATCTATTACTGTTATAGCAAACAGTGCGTCTCGTGCGTCACAGCAAAGACGCTCTCGCTGGGCTGTACGTCAACGTCGCCGCCATGTTGGTAGTGGCTTTCAGGAGAGGCAAATACATAAGTGGAAATATGCCTCCAGACCAAGCGACAACCTCCGGTCTCAAACAATGAAGCCCATGATGAAGTGCTATAAACTGCAATGCATCGAGAATCCGCTTGAGGCTGGCTGCAGAAACACCGGAAACCACATAGATATGAATGGGAAAAAGACGATCTTTGCAGCATTAATAAACATGTTTACAGCCTGGTTCAAAAAACGGCTTGGCCCTACAACGCTAATCTCTCTAATGGCATACACTGTACGGGGGGTGAATTTTTTTCTAACGTGACGGTTAAGAAGATATTAATATTATGAGTTTTGCCCAAATAAGGACATGACTGACGTGAATCCCGGTCGGGAACACACAGCCATTGGCTAAGAGACTCACACTACGTCACACTCTGCCTAGTTGAGTTCCGCATTACCAATATGGCTGCTGCCGTCGATTTGCTTCAAAACAGCTCTCAGGAACAGATGGGTGACGTTACAGATACTACGTCCATATTTTTTACAGTCTATGCTCCAGACCAAGCGACAACCTCCGGTCTCAAACGATGAAGCCCATGATGAAGTGCTATAAACTGCAATACATCGAGAATCCGGTTGAGGCTGGCTGCAGAAACACCGGAAACCACATAGACATGAATGGGAAAAAGACGATCTTTGCAGCATTAATAAACATGTTTACAGCCTGGTTCAAAAAACGGCTTGGCCCTACGAAGCTAATCTCTCTATCGGCACACACTGTACGGGGGTGAATTTATTTCTCACACTACGTCACACTCTGCCTGGTTGAGTTCCGCATTTCCAATATGGCTGCTGCCGTTGATTTGCTATAAAACAGCTCTCAGGAACAGATGGGTGACGTCACGAATACTACGTCCATATTTTATACAATCTATGCTCCAGACCAAGGGAGAAGTTCCCTCGGCTGGTGGTGAGGCTTTCAGCAGTGTGTCTGCCCCCTGGTGGCTGGCTGCAGTATAGGTAAAAAAATCCGTCTCTCCCATTCATTTGAATGGGGGAGCAGTCAAACTTTAAAAAATAAATACACGTCGTACGAATGTTTCTCACATCCGTATGCTGTGGTGATATGTAGTTAGTATTTGACTGTTTTGTGTCCAAGGCCTCTTTTTCCTGAAAAGTTTCTTCTTCGTTAGTTATTAGAGTTTAAAAAACGGGGTTTTACTTCCTGGTTTCCTTTGATTCACAGTCGTCGTAGAGAGAAACTTCAAAGGACACACAGCGTCTTGTGACGTCACGCTGTAGGGCGGAGCTCGTTACCGTGGCTTTGCAGACTCTGGCTGCACAATGGCGGCGCCCGGGAGCGGGTTTTTTTGGCTTCAGAACTGTACAACGGGAAGAGGCGGAGCAACGCTGTCCATTTTTATTTACTGTCTATGCTCCAGACTGTTACATGAAACAAACCGGGACACAGGGAATCCAGCGTCTATGCATTTATGTGTACGGGTTGAGTAACTTGAGATTGTACGGTTGTGCCACGGATGCTAACAGACCTGCTTCTAAGACCGTTATTATGTGTTATAAGGGGTGAGGTTAAGTAAAAAGAGGCTCAAGGAAAAAGGGTAACGCAAAAAATATAAATGTTTGCATTTCATCTTTTCAATACAGTCACAAATCACACAGCTGTGGCAACAAATCTCTTTAAAATTTACATTAACTGAGAGAAAAGAAAGGAGACCCACCCGCCATCCCGCCCGAAAACCCACAGACTTGATTGTGTTCATTATTAAAGAGCGTACACTGCGATTACAGCGGATTCCCGACTAAACAAAAGCTGCACATCAAAATCTTGGATATCAAGACTATCAAAAAGGCACAAACAGACAGGTTACACAAAGAACTCAGCAGAAGCTTTTTTATACAATCAATCCCAGTAAGGTTTCCAATGCCCTAAATGTTCAAACTAAACCCCCTTAACGGGTGAGGTTAAGGCACCCGTGCATCATGAAATATGGCTTTTAACCCCACAGGAAAAAATGCAGAATTTGAAAATGACAAAAACAATTCAACTGTACTTCAGTAGTTTAATGGTGTCATACTTTTCATATGTTTTCAACAAAAACATTTAAACACCTATGTAACAAATCTCAATATTTTCTTTACACAGACTTTAAGGGTTAAAGTTAATAATGAGGGGACATGGCCTCAAATTCAGTGGCTAATTCAGTCATTGAACTTAACCTCTGGGTTTGTTGTGGGGCGCCATTGTTGTGCACACCAAGAATAACAGCAACATTTCTCCACATTTAGCTCCAAAACGTCATAAAAATGGAGAGCAAATTTTTAAAAGTCCCTTTTTTTTTATCACATTTAGAAGAATATTTGTAATCTTCTTCACATTTAATTTTGGTGTGAAAAGTATATTAAGTTAAAATCACTGTTAAATCCAAATGTTTAATATAAATATAGATGTTAATTATAAATATAAATGTTAAAAATGTACCCAACATTTTTATGAAGTTTTGGTGCTAAATGTGGAGAAATTTTGCTGCTATGGCGCCCCATAGTTTGTGGTGTTGGAGCCTTTAGGAGATGTTGTCATGTAAATATCAGATCAATATATTAGAATACAACATTGAATATTGTCTTGTTCTATAGGATGATCTTTTGAGGATCGATTTAGATGTTTCACTAGATATTAATTGAATTTTATGATGGAATAACATGTAAATGGCCGTGTTGCTTCCCTCTTATATATCCACCTACCTTAATACTCTGTTGTTGTGTCTCTAAGTGAGCCCCTGAGAGAGGAGGAAAATGACAGCCTGCTGCCCTCTGCTGGAGATAAGTGGTGACACAGCTGCAGTCCACTAACAGAAGTCTGTCAAAGCTCATCTGATCACATGGAGAGGTAAAGGTAAAGACATTCTTATCATGGTTTAACATTTTGATTTCTAACTTTAAGTGCAGCATTGTCAAAATTCAGTGTGTGTTTAATGACATTATGCTGCAATGCTTTATTTAGCAAATTTCAAACTTTAAAATTTGGGGAAAAATGGCATCAAATCAGATGGATGAAAAACACATTTTTCTATATATTTTTTTCACCTTTTTGAAATCAGATAGGAGCAGGATGACTAAAGATTTACAGAAAGACTAGTCCATGCATTTGTTGTTCATTATGCTGTTCTTCTGAACAGCTAATGCTGTAATGATGTCTTCCAGCCTGTTGAGGGCGCTGTAACCATATGATAAGCAGAAAACACTTTTTCTGTTGCAGTCAGCTCTTACTCATCACATTTTTTAAATCACTTATCTCTCATAAAAGACAACACTTCAGTGGTTTTCAAGTATGTACTTTTAAATATTTTGTAAGACCTATCATAGATATTTTATGTTTCTGTGTGTATGATGATTATTACTTGAGCTGCCTTTGTGAAAGACAAAAACATCAGAATGTTAGAAACCTTGGTTACTTTAAATTTCTGCATTTAAGGCGTAAATATATAAAGGGTTTAAAAACATGGGGCGCCGTTCGCCTAGCGTCTCAAAAACAGAGGCTTTAGTCCTCGTTGCAGCAGTCGCAGGTTCGACTCCCGGCCTCTACCATTTGCTGCATGTCTTCCCCCGCTCTCTACTCTCCACATTACTGACATGTAAGTACCAGTTTTCTTCTTCTTCGAGTGATCGCTCTCTCAAACAGAACATTTACTAAGTAAAGTGGTTAGCATAGAGTTTTGACTCTTAACACTCATTCAAGAAGCCATACTGAAGGGCTTGTATGCTGATGCTAACTGTAATGTTTAGATCTGTAAAGTTTAACCCAGCTATGAAAGAGAAAAGTCATGAGTTAGCTAGCACATGTGAGTTCAGAGCTTTCACTCAAAGGGACTCGTGCGTTACACAGGGTTGGCTTGAATCACAGCCATATGAACACAGCTTATGTATTGAATAATGTACTTCCTGAATTTACACATCAAAGGAATACTCAACACTTTGTAGGATAAATGGTAGGTTCAGTTAGCATGGTTTGAAAAATAAAAAAGGGACTTTTTCTTTGCGGGTTGTTTAATGGTAAAGTTGAACATGTTTGGATGTTGCCTTCAAATAGCTATATAAGCTATATTACCTGCTTGTCAATGAATTGTTTTGGATAATATTTAAACTTAGCGTCACGAGTAATGTGGCAGGTTATTAATCTAATGTCATCATATCATAACATACAGCACAGCGTTTTTTTTAAATGTGAATTTGTTGAAACACATCAGTGTAAAATTCAAGGGTGATTCTCGTGGAAGTTGATGCAGTCTTCTCCAAAGTTGATGAGGTTTCTCAGAATGCTCAGGATCAGCGAGTCCACGTCATTGTCGAGGGTGATTTCTTCATGGTAGTTCTTCTCAGGGAAGATGCAATTCAACGGGATTCCCACATCTGCACTTAATTTCTCCATCTATGTTAAATTACAGAAACACAACTTTACCAATGACTGCAGGGTTTTGATTAAGATCAATCGATTGATTGGACAAGTCTCGTAATCTGTCTCACAAGGTATCTTTCCCTGGTCCTCTTACTACAAGTAAGAAACCACCAAATAGTTCTTATAATCACTTCTATGGACTGCAAAGTGTTTTTCTAGACATCAGACCTTGTAATGTTTTGTTTTACTACACGTCGCTTTCACCCTTTCACAAACACTTGATACAGTGATGACAGAGGCTGACGCGAAGAGCCTGATGGTTTCCTTTAACTTGGTTGACTTTGATACAGATTTAGTTCTTTGGTTCAGACCGGATGGCTAGCAGAAGACCAAGCTATGACTTTTTGTGAAAATAATTTCTATCACTTATTGAACTTACCTGTTTCTTCAGGTAAGTGACCTTGTACACACTCTGTAAATCTTCTCTGATTTCAGGATAGGCTACATCAATCTTGGTAAGGATGACAACTTGAGGAATCCCTGACAGGAAAACAAACAGAAAACTACTGAGGTCCTGTTCTGAACTTGAAGAAAAGTGTAAAATATAAAATATCCATCTTAGATTTCTGCTCTCACCCAGATCACTCGCTTCCTCTCTGATGTCTTTAATCTTCTGCAGAAGTTCATGTGGCATTATAGATAACGTGTTAGCGGGAATGACACAAACCAGAACGTGCACTTTGTCGTTGTCAGTTGGAGATTTCACGTAGTCTGGATCATTCTCTGACAACTTAGAATCAGGATTGAACTGGGAAACATATTGTTACACAGTTAAAGAAGATACAAGATGGAAAAATGCATATTCAGTCTAATGCAACAACAAACTTGTTTTGAGAGAAATAAATTTGGCACATTTTCCAGTGACTGTACCTGATAACCTTCCTTCACGTGTCCCCTCAGAGCCAGTTTGACATCATCCACATGGAGTCCACCTTGTGGGCTTAGGCCCATGATGTCATTGAAGACAAAGGGATAAAAGACCCCTGAGCCTCCTTTCTGGATCTTGTAGGTTGTGTACTGTGAAGACAACATAGAGAAAAGATCAGTTTGTTGGTGATGCATTCAGAATCCTTGATCCACCTTTCCTTGCGCAACTCACTGATGTTGAAAACAAAACATATTTACTGAAAATGCTGCCATCTCCAAAGGTCAACAAGTTAAGCCTGATTTATACTTCTAAGCGATTCCACGCCATAGGTTCGCATAACTCCCATACCTACACAGAGGCCTACACACGTAGCTGAGGTGCACCTCCTCCAAAATGTAACTAAGCATAGAATCTACGCGGACCGCAAGTCCTGTGATTGGTCCACTCGGTGGCATTGTATTTCCTGTATTTACAACACTTCTGATATCCCCGCACATGGGCAGTGTATTTCATCTCCTCCACGCTATTCTTCATGTAATCATGTCTTAATGATTAACAGCAACATGTATCAGCTGTAGATGAACATAACACGCTCTGAATCGCTGTGGAAAAGTAAACAGAGATCGTAGCGGGGCCGAAAACAGACGATCAGACTATCAGAGAGACCGCACTGCCCTCAAGTGTTTCAGCGGTATAGTACTGCGTGTCATTGACACATTGTTGCACAATTATGTGGTGCTCATGTCAGCGCCGACCAATACTGCGTAGGGTCAACGCAGAAGTATAAACCAGCGTTTAGTCCACAACACAGTCTACAAACCGTAAAGGTCAAATACAATGTAGTAAGTACAGTGTAGCTCCTGTTTGCAGAAGCCAGCAGGAGGTCCTAGGGAAGCTAAACTATTCACTACTGCTCAATTCGAAATGGAAAATTTGTTGGAGAGCTTACATGAAAGGACACAGATTTAACCATTACTCGTGCATTACTTAAGCATTAATTAAATACAAAATGTGTACCCTTATTGTTAATAATTGACAGAATGGGTAGCCTAGTGTTTTTAGTCTGCAGTAACAAAACTCTTCATACCCTTTTGGTAAAACTGGAACCGTGGATAGCTGCCAAAGCGTGTATGTACATTCTTCCATGTAGGACGCTTTGGACAGAGTTGATAAAACTGGACTTTCCAGATCCTTCTGGCCCATGAAGAAGAATCCTGATCTGCTGCCCTTCACTGAGAGGTTTGTAGTTCTTTACATAATCCAGAGTGCTCTGTTTGTCTCTGTTTAGGAAAGGAGGTGATGCATTAGATTATGGACATTATTATTATTTTACAGTTTCCATTTCTGTTTGATGTCCGAGTGCCATGAAAGAACTTAGAATTAATCAGGATGTCAGGAAAATTGAAATAATAAATGTAATAAATGCAGACACGTACCCCCAGTTCATTGTCCTCCATGGCTTGACTGGAGCTGACAAATGCATGAAACATGTTAAGATGAAAATTATTTTCATGCATCAACACCCCATAATTTTTCATGACAGATAACTGTGTAGAAAACGATCTTACGTGGAGCAGGCACAGGTTTGGACTCGCTTCCTCCCATACCTGAAGATTAATATAATAATAACAAAGTGTATTTGTAAGGCACTTATCAAAACAGACGTTACAAAGTGCTTACATCATAAAAACACAATAATAAATAAAGCATGAGGGGAGACATGTGGGCTAGCAAGACAATATAAGAGGAACAGCTGAGTAAAAGAGAAACTACTAAAAGCAATTAAAGCAAAACTGTTAAAATTAGTATACAAAAATAAACAATGAGTGAATGAAAGAAAACCTTTAATACAATTACATTTAAAAATAAATGTAGCATCATGGATAAAACAATATTACAAAAAGACCTTTTGATAAAAATGTGTTTTCAGCTGTGATTTAAAAGAAGACACTGATCCTCAGGTAGGTTGTTCCACAGTCGTGGAGCCAGAAAAGCGTCTTGCTCAACCTTAGATTTTAAGTTTGCAACGGGAACTTTGAGGAGGTTCCTGCCTGAGGATCTGAGGCTGCGCCTGAACTGATAGGGTGACAGCAATTCCCATATACATGTTCTGGGGCCATGAAGTGCTTTAAAAGTGAAACCTTAAAATCTATTCTAAAAGCAGTGGGCAGCTAGTGTAGGCTCATTAAAACCGGAGTAATGCTCTCTCTACTTAGTTTGGTTAAAAGTCTTGCTGCTGAATTTTTTTCTAATTGAAGTCGATTAATATATTTTTGATTTATACCTGTTAAAAGCCTGTTACAATAATCTAATCTAGAATAAATAAAAGCATTGATAACAGTTGTGTGTCATTAAAAGTCAGCATTGATCTGATCCAGGCAATATTTCTCAGAGGACAATAGCAGATCGCACGATCTTATTTATGTTTTTCAAAGGTTAAGTTGCTGTCAAAGGTCACTCCCAGGTTTCTGTCATTGGTTTTTACGTTGTGTAACAGGGAACCAAGGGAGGACTGGAGTGCAGGGTGCATCTTTTCTGGACCAATAATGAGAATTTCTGTTTTTTCAGAATAAAGTTTCATGAAGTTTGCTGACATCCATAGTTTAATATCTTTCAGACAGTCGTTGAGGAGTGAGAGGTTATTAGTGGTGTTAGGTGTTACAGGGAGATATAGTCGTGTGTAAGGATGCAACAATACGTGTATCTGTATCGAACCGTTCGATTCAGTGGTCACGGTTCGGTACGCCCTATGAACCGAACGATACGCAATTTTATATTCATTTTATCAACTTCCTACGAGGCGCTCTGTGCTGAAAGTTCAGCGGATCTGTGCTGACTCCTCCGGGCTGCATGGTCGAGCGCAGGTCCACTTAACTGCACGCTCCTCCCACATTCATTCAGTCAAAGCTGCTCACGTTTGTTTTAACTGTGCTTTATAAGGAAATGTATATTTCACCATACGACGGTCTGCTGTGTTCATATGTTCACGTATGTGTGTGTGAGCGCCCGCACAAGAGGGAAGCACAAGTGTCCTCTTTGGTTGCAGAGCAGAGTTGTTCCGTGGTCCTGTAGTGATGCTAGACTGGGTGATGTGTTTTTAAAGTGCGTATATGCATTACTTGTGGTCTTATACTGCATGCTGTGTAAGACTTCAGCCTGATACCGGACAGTATTTTCCTGTTGTTATATCGGGGGCGCACCTGCCGGGTCCCGCCCCCCCTTGGAAGTCAAATCAGAAGTGATTAAGGTTCCCTCTCTCATAGATCAGGTCCATACCTTGTTCTTTTATTTAACAGACTAAATATCCTTATGTTATTTATCTTATTTACATGACGGGATGTCATTTCTGTCTCTACATGGTCGCGCGTTCACAATTCTCCTCTGCTCTCTATCGCGCACGGCAGATGCGCACGCAGACAGACAGACAGACAGACACACGCACACGCACACGCATGCACGCAATCCCTCCATGCACAGCAGAACATGTGTCAGGTAGCTGCCCCTGATACATTTGATTTAATTTAAAAACTGCTTTTGAGCTGAAACAAATGATGGTAATTTCAATAAACTACAAGTAAAGAAAGGCATGGAAATTTCTCTTTTTCTGTATCGAAAACATATCGAACTGTGACAAAAACGTATCGAACCGAACCGTGGAGTTTGTGTATCGTTGCACCCCTAGTCGTGTGGCGTCAGTGTAACAGTGGAATTAAATATTGGGTCTTTTTACGATTTGGCTAAGGGGTAGCATATATAAGGAGAACAAAATTGGTCCTGTCTCTCTCCAGCTTTCCTATCCAATAAAGGCAAAAATGGCCAAAAAACATAACTTTAAGGAAATAATAATCACCAGCTAAATAATTATATTACAGATACGACATAAAGATGATTAAAAATCTGAAATTTCAGGTAGAAAGTCTGCCATAGAGCAAGGGGGTCGATAGATAATTGCACAGATGGTGGGTATGTCACCCTTAATCCCAAAAACGAGAACCTTAAAACTACTGAGGTCAGTTCATTTAAAGAGAGAGCATTTGATTTTTTTGTCAAACACTACAGTTAAGCCCCCACCTCTTCACATAGGGTGAAAACAATCATACATCGGGGGCATACTTCATAAAACGATTACAGTTAACCTCAGAGCTCAGCTTCTCTCATTTCTACTGACAAAATAACACAACATCCTGTCACAGCAAACTGTATTCATTACACTGAAAACTTAACCCAACCCTAAAATGGTTATTTCATCATACAAACTAATTGAAGGTTTCTAACTGGCTTTCTTTTAAAGCTTCACATTGTAATCACTTTTTAAAAATCATCCTGTGTTCATTCTACCAGAAAAAAATATCTGCATTCACACCATCAACAATAACAAGATAATTATCACTTAAGGCAGTATGAAAATACACATTTTAGGATGAATACATCATAAACTCTGTACCTGGGTTGTTGTTCTAAAAAATGAGAGAGACCGTACGAGCCTCAGACTCGTGCTCCAAACATATCAGATCATTTACTTTCACTTCTGTGATGGTTTGACAATATTCAACAGTTACCTTTTTGAAGTGAACAAACCGCACCAACCCCCCAGTCTGACATTTCCTGTGTTTTTTATTTTCACTTTCTTTTTCTTTCTTTCACAGCAAAGTGTTTCATTAATGTTCAGTTTTACTTAATTCTTTGTTGCCAAAAACATTGAAGTCAAATTCAATAATAATCATTTATGTGCAATTATAATGCATTGTGCAGTCCCGGGCATTTTTTTATTTATCAGAGATCGGCATTCGTGTTTAAGATGATCCAGGTGAACTAGTACTGTAATCTGGCGTACCCGCCATCTTGTGCGATTAACCTAGGTGGAGCCGCACACGCATCTTTGTTTAACCCAGCCACAGGCTCCACCATCTTAGCTCATGTTTCATGTATCCAACATGTGGTAGGGCCCCCATATTGTCTCTGTTGTTGTTTTGTTGTAGAAATTTTAGTCTGAAATCTGAAATGAAGACTTTAAACACCATACTGTCTTCTTTACAAAGAAGGTGACCCGCATACAGAGGTCATACAGAGGGTTCTCTGTCAGAGAAGGCAAGGTTATGCAACTTGCTCAAACCAGCACTGTGGTCTGGTCTTGACAGCGCTGTAGGCGTGAAGAAACATCCGGCGAGACATGTCGACCAAATATAAGGCACAGTAAAGTCAGAGGAGCAAGCTTAATTAACCACTTCCTTTACATAAACTTTGTGTTACACCAGACAAAGAGTTTAAGACAGTCACGCCTTAAACTCTTTGGAACTGATTTGGGTTAATCACCAAATTCGTTAAGTAGAAATTGAGAATGTGTCTGCAACACAACAGAGAAAAGAACTAAAGACCTCCACACAAACTAGTCAAAGGAGGTGAAGTGATGTGATGCTGTGTGAGAAGCTAGAGATTGTGCTGACCAATCAGAAACTAAAGAGGAAGTGCAGGGAAACTGAAAAAGAAGAAATGTGACTTTGAGGTTTTATAAGTGAAAGAATGAAATTCAGAGCAACTCACAGAGTAACACTGACCCGTGTCTTACAGAGAAAAAGAAGAACAACCCTAAAAAGATGAAACAGCACACAAGGCAATGTGCAGGTTACTGGAAATGTCAGCCTGGGGAATGGTTTGCCTCCCTCAGATGTTTCCATACAGCAAAGCAGTAACATTTGAAAACAACAGAATGACTTGAACTACTTGAATGATGCATAGTGTTCGCAAAGCCAGGACTATAAGGAGAACTCATGCTCTACGAGACAGGAACACACTGTCACAGTGTCACAGCTGGACTTGATGACAAAGGAAGTCAACAGAAAATAGCAGCCTGCCGCCCTCTGCTGGAGAACTCTGACTGTGATTTTTTTTTTGCCTGATTTGATTTGACTGCAAACCGGATCGAAATTGACATAAACAATAATACTTAAAGAAAAAGTGATTGATACCGTAAACTTCATTGGAAAATATTCACAGATGGCGGCCATTTTCCATCGACACGAGACAAGGGAGCTCAGGGACTCCAGGTTAAAATACAACAAGGAACTCTGCTGAAATAAAAAAAATAAAAAAATCTTACGTTGAGGCTCTTTAGGTTTGGACTTTCTTCCTCCCATACCTGGAAGATAAAACAGTTGCAGTAAAACTCAGAGCTGAAGATTCTTAAAAAACTTGACTCAACAACTCAGAAGGAAGAACGAAACACACACAAGTTTAGATTGGCTAACAGCAACGTTTGTTTACTTATTACTACGGACAAAACAGCAAAGTAGTATTTATATCAGTAAAAGCTGGCCAAACCCCAAACTAATACAGCTTAGTTAACAGAATATATGTTAAAATTACAACTAAAGCATGTATCCAGTGAATCAAACTGCAGTTGGAATAACTTGCTGTCTCTGTCGTGTTGCTTGATACATCTTAAACTCACATATCAAAAGTAACGTGTTTCTAAAGCTTCAGTTTAAGGTCAGCTTTCAAAAGTTATATTCTTTTCTATCCCATCAGGAAAAAAACTAATCAAAAGTTGCATTAAAGTCAATCAAACTCAGATAAATACACATCTGAGGATGAGTGCAAAAGTGACTGAATGAGCCTCAGAGGAGTGAACGTACCTGTTCAGGTAGCGATCAGATAGGTCCGGACAATAACTCTCACATTCATTCTTGTCAGATTTCATGTGAGCGTCATCTGTTGGAAGATCTAAACCCTGCACCGACCTCACACTTTGACGTTACACAACACTGTCTCACACCAAAGGGTGTTTCTCTTCTTCTGTCTTTTAAGAAGAACAAGGAATCTTAACTTTTAGCCAGCTGGTTGAAACATAAAGCACTTAGATTTTAGATATTTAATGTTAACTCCAGAAATCTTGCTTGTTGGCTAGGTCTCAGCAGATGTGTGTCTAACATGAGTCTGGTCCTGCTGGAGGTTTCTGCCTGTTAAAGGAAGTTTGTCCTTGCCACTGTAACTTGCTAAATGCTGCAAAGTGCTCTGCTCATGGTGGATTAAGATGAGATCAGACTGAGTCCTGTCTGTAAGATGGGACTGGATCTGATCCGGTCTTGATGTTGGGTCTTTGTTAATAATAGAACATAGAGTATGGTCAAGACCTGCTCTGTTTGGAAAGAGTCCGAGGAGAACAAGATGTTGGGATTTGGCTTTGGCAAGGACACACTTCCTTTAACAGGCAGAAACCTCCAGCAGGACCAGACTCATGTTAGACACAGAGAGAGAGAGAGAGAGAGAGAGAGAGAGAGAGGGAGAGAGAGATGATAGTGGGGAGACAGTTAGTAGTAGTTGTAGCAGCTGGAGTCTGGCACGTCCACAGCAGCAGAGATCCAGAGGAACCTACGAGACAAGGGAGCTCAGGGACTCCAGAAAGGTCTATGGTTAGTAACTTTTATGGGACAGGATCAGACAGACAGGATACCAGTGTGTCAGTCTAAGCCTATGGCAGCATATCTAAGAGCTAGTCCAAGCCTGGGCCAGCTTTTAGCCTTTAAACCTTCCAAACAAGTGAGTTATAAAAACATTCTTCCCCTGTTCGGTGTGTACGATGAGAGAAATGGGCGGTTCACACAGTTTTCTTGTACCAGGCTGTAAACGTTTTTATTTCTGCTGTAAAAAGGTGCATTTAACAACGAGATCTCATGGTCACTTGAGGAACTGCAGCTTCAACATTAGATCCATTTTCTAACCCCAGGAGATTATTGATTTCTACCCGTCTAAATCACTCAGTTGTTCATCTACTTGACAAAAATATATCCGTAAAGTCCAGTGTGAGTGAGGTTTGATTGCAAAGCTACAAAAGCAGAGACACTGAGGTTCAGAAGGAGTCCATTGTTCTCTTGGTGCATTTGTCCTTGTGCCATGCTCTGATTTGTTTCCTCGCTGCGTGTGCTGAGTGTGTCCTGTTTCCTACGTGAAAGCATCCCTGTCAGGTCCGACAGTGAAATGTTGCTGCAGCGCTGACGAATCAAATCTATTTTAAATTGGGGTTGTTTTTTTTGGATGCAGGTTTGGAGCTTTCCTGAGAGGCAGTGTGGGCGTTCAGTGTTGGCAGGTTTGACTGACAGCTCACCCCAGGTTAGAGGACATCCACCCACCAAATGTAGAGTGGATGCTCCAGTCTCCATCAGGCTTTACAGTCACATCCTGAAAATGACTGCATGGCCTTTTCATACAGCTGGAGGAGGGTGGGTGGAGGGGAGTGAGTGTGTGTGTGCAGTGTGCATCCAACCGTGGTGAGAGGATAATGGGAAAGCAAAGAGCATCATTACCTCTCTCCATGCTGCTCCATGCTGCTCTGCACTCCCCTTCCCCTCCTCCTCCAACAGCAAAGAAAAGGCGGAGCAGACGCAGTCATTTTGTCACCTTGGATCTGGACCTGTTCTTACCTTCAAAAATCAACAATGTTTTTATTGCTACGGGCACTCTCTTTTCACCACATGTAAGCTGTAAGCAGCATCTAAAGCAGTGACAGCATGCTCCAAGAAGGTTTTTTAAATTCACCGCAGAGTGCAGAGCCGGCCCAAAGCAGATATGACAGAGCAGACTTTAAAAACGGGCGCCATTGTTTTCCTTTTTTCGTTAAAGGTCACATTTTTCGCTTGATGACGTCTGTCTAACTTCCTAGTTTTTAACAAGAATTTATTGATAACTACAACGGAGGATAAAAGCCACATTAAGAATTTAAAGAACAGAGATTTGAAGAACAAAGTTGTAATCACTTGAGAAAGAAGTTGTGATTACAGGCTTTGGTTGATCTATACGTTCATTCAGAAGCAGAGGACAGATAGGGGTGAGAGAAGCGAGCTCAGGCTGCAGTTTAAATTTATAAGATGCACTTATCTGGCTGCTCTTCTGAACTTCCCCTTCAAAATAAGATACAGGCTAACCAGAGACTCAAATATGACTTATTTTTTCTCATAAATGTACAACTTTATTTTCATAATATGATGATTTTATTCTCTTAAATTAATAACTTAAATTCTGGTGATTTTTTTAACACTATTCTCAGAAATTTACAGCTTCAATTTTATAAATGTATAACTTTATTTGCATAAATTTACGCCTCTTTTTTGTATTTACAACCCCTAATCTTTGCTGACTTTTTCTCATAAATTTGTGAATTTATTCTCATAAATGTACAACTTTATTTTCATTATATGCTGACTTAATTCTCTTAAATTAATGACATAAATTTCCTAATATAACAACTTTATTCCAGTGATTTCTTTTAAATTTTCAGAAAATTAATGGCTTCAATTTTATAATTTATAACTATATTTGCATACATTTACGCCTCTTTTTTGTATAAACCCACCTGTGTTGCCTCCTTGCCCAGGTCGTTATTGCAAATGAGAATTGGTTCTCAATTAACTCACCTGGTTAAATAAAGGTTAAATAAAATAAATAAATAAACAACTTAAATCTGATCGTTTTTGCCCCTTTTCTCATAATTAATGACTGTAACTTTTAACTCCAATTTTTACTTGAAATTTACAACTTAAATCTGTAATTTATTTCACTTTATTGGTTTAAATTTACCACTTTTTTTCCTCATAAATTACTGAAATTATTCTCATAAACTTACTTTATTCTTATTCATTTATGACTTTTATCTCATAAACCTTGAGATTTAATTTTTTGTGAATTTATGACTTTAGTTTCATACATTTTCTAACTTTATTATCTCACTTTTACCTATTTTTATGTGGCCCTAATACTCCATCAAAGGTGACTGTCATATTTATCCTCTCCTAACGTTAAATGTTTTACGTTACAAGAAAAGGTTTTCGCGTTTATTTACGTCAACTTTGAACATTAGATTTCTTAAAAAAGTATGTTTTTATTATGAGAAAATGTATGTCGTAAAATAGTTAACTTGCAAAAATGGGAAAAAAATGTTTTAAAATGTTAAAGTTATTTATTTTCGTAATATGATGACCTTATTGTTTTAAATTTATGACTTATATTCTGGGGATTTTTTTTTCACACTGTTGTAATTAATGACTTTAAATTTTAACTCCAATTTTTACTAATCTGTAATTTTCTTTAACTTTATTAGTTTATATTTACCACTTTTTTTCTCATAAATTCCTGAATTTTTTCTCATAAACTAACTTTATTCTTATTAATTTATTAATTTAATTTCATACATTTTTAACTTTATTCTCCCACTTTTATGACTTTTAAACCTTTTTTTATTTTATCTTGATCGTCAGATTCACCGTCTCATAGCGTTAAATGTTTTATGCTAAAAGAATAAGATTTGAAGTTATTTTAATCAACTTTTCACGTTAGATCTTTTAAAATAGTATGTTTTTATTATGAGAAAATTAGAAAGTTAACTTGAAAAATGTGAAAATAATATTGTTTAAAAATGTTAGTTATATTTTAAAACTTTAATGTCATAACAACACATCAGGCTATCTGTTCCATAAGTTGTGTTGTTCCATTGTGGAAAAACATCTCAAACAAACCAAATTTAGAAATGTTCAGGGGTTTGAGACTTTATATTTTATCTTGGTCAATTTTTGTCCCCAAAAGTTCCAGTTTCTCTTCCTAGACGCTTTAATATTTTTTAAATCTTTGGCCGAGTATTTCTGTTGTCTGGTTGTTGAAATCCAGCTCACAGCTGCGGGACCTTTGGGCCGGCCCTGCATCAGCACTCTGTAATCTCAGCCTACAGACGACATCTGCAGCTGGAAAATGATGGCTTTCAATTCTCTTTTTTTTTCTTCATTACAATCAGCAGGTTCAGCTCTTTGGTGTGTGTGAAAGCTGCGTCAGTTTTTTTTTTAAGATTTACAGTGTTTGGTTCCTGTGCAGCCCCCGTCTCTGCTTTTTATCTCCTTTCTGAGTCACTCAGCTGAATCCAACATTTGGTAATTATTCCCACTCAAACACACCTCCCCCAGTCCGCCTCCCCCAGCCTGCCTCCCCCGTCCAAGAGCCTGAACGCCAAGGCTGAAAACTCCACATTTCCACTCAGAGGTGTGGACTACACGTACTCCTGGAGGCTGTAGCTGTCCTTGATGTCTTTAGGAGGGAGTTTTGAGGGTGACGAGTAGACCCTCTGCTCCTGGTTCTGTACCTGAGGAGGTTTCTCCTCCTTCACTTTGTCCGTCTGAAGCTTCACTGATTTCTTTTTCCTTGGTTTCGGCAGAACGTGTAACGTCTCCCGCCTCCGACAGTCGTCTCCGTACATTACAAGTCTGTCAGGGTCTGGGGGGTAAGGGTAGTCCGGTCGCCTTGATCTCTTTCCAGGACATGACATACAAAAGATGACGCCCCCAGCCAGGAGGAATCCAGCGGAGATAAACGTGACGCACAGCGCTCCTCCCGGCTGATATTTACTGCTCTCCGGCAGGTCGGTGGTGAGGAACACGGTGATGACTTCGTTGGTGAACCAGGATGCGGGGACCAGGCACAGGAGGCTGGCCAGGATGAAGCACCCCCCTGCAGCGATGGCAGTGTGCCCCTTTGCTCGATGGCTCCCCCCCCAGCGAGTACATTTAAGCCCCAGAGAGGCGAGACAGAGTCCAAACGCCGCCACCATGCAGGACAGGACCATGGCGGCCCGAGTGGTCTGCAGATACGCCGGCAGCGACAGCACAGAGTTCTTCATGGTGCAGCTGAAGACCCCCGAGCTGTACCACACGCAGTCCATCCACAGCCCCTGCATCTGCGAGATGGGGGTCATGACGCTGGACCAGGCGTTCATGCTCACCTTCCAGTTGGGCAGCAGGGTGGCCACGGTGGCCCCGAGGACGCCCAGGAGAGCCAGGGCGAACGCCAGGATCTGAATAGCCGCAGACAGCATGGCTCAGCCCCCCCTCGGGTCCCTGTTGGCGGCGGCGTCCTGGACTGGTCCTGGACGGGTCCTGACAGCAGATAATTCCTCAGCGCAGGCTTCAGTGGGCTGAAACCAGAGGAGAAATGAGAAGTGAAGTGAGCGTGGGAGCGTGACGGACGCACAGCTGAGCCCGCTGATGGGACTCTCCTCCCTCAGTTTGGTGGTAGACGTGTGATCGCCTGCTTGAGTTACTCTGCAGCTGATGTGGTGATCATTGACACTCAATTATGTCCATTTAAAGCTGCAGCGTCCCCCGGGTCTTCCTCCTCTGACTGCACAGAGAGAAAAACTCAGCGGCGTGACAGAGAGAAGTTACGTCTTCTTTTATTCGACACCAACATCCTGAAAGAGTTCAAGAAAAACAACCTCAGCAGCAAATCTTGAAAGAGACCCGGAGTCCTACCTGTGCTGAGAGTCTGGCAGCGTATCCTGAAGTGATTCCTGAGGACGAGCAGAGACGAGCGTATGAATGAAAACACAGGGTGTGTGGGTTAACAGCCTCTAACTACCCCTCCGCCTGCCGTCTCCTTGGCAACTGTACATACAGTTTCATCCCATTCCCATCCTGAAAAAGATGAAGCCATCCTCTGCTTTATTTCTTTCCACTGAGCTGGAGAAACCTTGGTAGGAACAAAAAGTGACCAGTTCAGGAACCAGGTTTTTGTGTTTCCTGAAGGTCACCGCTCTGCTGAAGGAGCCGCAGAGCAGCGCTCTTATCTGATGAGTTGATGGCGGGGTACGACACAGTCAACGCCGCAGAAATGGTCCTCTTTGACGCCGAACCGAAAAAGGAAAATTACGGCTTTGATTGATTTCTTTGAGTGGATTCTTTCCCGGAGAGATAACAGTCGCAAGAAAGAGTTTTAAAAGCGTGTAAAGATGCGGGGAACCCTCTCCAACAGAACGGAGCATGAAGGTAAAACTCATTACAGATTATTACTGATGATATCTCAAAACGGACGACCGCCGGATGACGCCTGCTTTTAAAACAATCCACACGCACCATCAAGTCGCCATCAAGTCGCCACTTTGGTGCTGTTTTTGGTGATAAGAGCGCTGAGCCGGTCTTTGTCCCGCAGTGAGAGTCAAGGTGTCGCTCGTCATGTGACTGTGTGAAGAATCGCCCACTGCAACACGGTGATAAGCGTCCGCAGCCCGCCCGCCTACCCGCCCACCCTCCCTACCGCTCGCCTGTGATGGGACCCTGCAGTCAGTCAGTGAGTCGGTGGCAGCCTGTTATTACCATAATCCTCCAGCCCGGCTCTTATCAGCCTCAGACCTGCACAGACACGAGCAGCTTCCACCAAAAACCCAACACAATAAATAAACACACATTTCTTCTCCCCCTGTGGGAAAATACAACATCCACCGTCCCCACCGAGCGTCCACTCAAACATCAGCGTGCTTAATGAGTGTTGTTGTGTTGAGAGATAAACTCAGAACAAATACGAAGAAAGTGAAGACGAGTTTGTTTCCCAGCGGAGACACTCGGTGATGAGGTCATGGTGTGCGCAGGATCAGGAGTTACTGCAGCTTTAAAACACGCTGAATTCTAATGGAGGTACTGCAGCAACATAAACCATCATTACCTTTCAAAGAGGACACAGAGATATTAAGACCACTCAGTGTTTTTATCTCACATGAGAAGACGGTACGTTACTTTAGAAGAGAAGAAGAGTCTGAATCTCTCTGATAAATTATGTCAATCTCAGTTTAATCTAAGGTCCCTTTAAGGGGTCCCATGCCTCAGGTTGGGAACCTGATATCCAGATAAAGAGAGCTTTAAATAAAAAAATTAAGACATTTTTGGTTTATAGTTTCAATTTGCATCATTAAACTTGACAATTTAAAGGCACAGTGTGTAATATATAACATTTATTAGTATGTTTCAATTAGTGTTTTATCACCTGAATACAAAAATTAGTTTTTAAATTGCTCATTGTTAAAATTAAATTTTGTGTTGACAAAATCATCACTCCAAACACTAATGATAATAAAAAACAATTAAACATATTTTATATATATTTCATATAAAATAGAAATCAATGAAGGTTTGCTGATTTAAAAATGTATTTAAAAAATGTTATTTTAGTATCTTACATTGAGCAAACTGTAGAAATAAGACAACTTTAGTTGCTATTTAAAAACAGTGTATTTTATCTTAATATTTTATATAAAAAGTACAACTTTAATGAAATTAAGAGAGATAAATAAATAAAATGTTTCATGTAAATATGTTAAAATATATTTTGATATATGGCATCCTTATCTGGATTTTATACTCAAGGACAAAAAATCCTGCATTTAATTTTCTCAACATTTTCTAATAATTAAAAACAAAATCAAAAAGATGTTTTTAGTTTCCAACATATTCTTTTTTTGTTTTATTTTATACTTAATATTTTGAGGCTCTTTTATTTTATTGTAGGAGATGGTGTTCCTGTTTGATTTATTTAAAGTATATTTCTTATATTTGTCTTATTTGTCTTATTTTCCTCGTGTCTTGTCAGCAGAGTTAGATTCATTTTGTTTTTTATTTATTTATTTGTTTGTTTGTTGAGTTGCAGGTTTTTTTAACGTCCTTCATGTATTTTAATCTGAAGTCTTTTTCTCGTCTTAATTAAAGGAAAAGGATTTTTGGAAACAGGACCGACTGATCCGTCCTCAGAATATAATCCTGAGGACAAACGGTAAACAAACACTGACTGTAACTTCTTAAATCTCAGATGTCAGAGCGTCCTTGAATGCAGCGACGGGCAGTTATTTCCTGGTTGCCCTCAGCTGCAGTCTGATTTATAATAATGAAGCCTCTCTATAAAATAAATTACCTATTACACAGCTGACTAGCTCTGCTCGGTCGTGGTCCGCCTCTCTGCGGGTTACATTTGAAATGATTGTTTATGAATCCTCAGAACGTAAAGGAAATGTTGACGTGATGCTTTCAAATGTCTTTACAAAAATATGGACAAAAGAAACCTGACATTTAAGAAGCATTATTGTAAAACATTAATTTACAAAATGAGATTATTTTATAAACATGCTCATGAACCTGCAGGAGGTGTATGGTGTCAGTGTGATGCGTTTAAAGGCTCAGACATGTAGAAACAGCGGTATACTCCTTTAAATCCTGTACGTAATAACTCATGTTGTGTTGCTGCAGCGTTCCTGCTCCTCACATGCTGAACACTTTGTGTTTTTTTTTTTTTTTACAGCTGCTCCTGTCCGCTGGTGTGAAACGCAGCGGAGGTCTATTAGAACGAGACTCTGGAGGTTTGACTCGACGCCTGAAGGCAACACGAACGTCCTGCTGCTGCTGCTGCAGAGGACAAAGTGACGGCGTTTAGGAACAGACGTTTCTGTTTCCACCTCGCTCTGATCACAAGAGGCTTTTACATTTATTATCTTAACCTTTTCTGTATCTTTATTCTGTTTTCCTTTTTTTAGTATCATGTTTTTTTTTATTCAATGGATGAAAACAGATTTGGTCTCTTTTAAATTCTGTTGTATTATTTTGTTTTTCAGCCTTTTTCTTTGGTTTTAAGATCTGAATGTTTGTTTTGTTTTTGAGTCACAATTGTAATATATGTAATAATTATATTATATATTAAATTATATCAAATTAAGAGGGCAGTTTTTAAATCACTTGCCTCATACACAGAGGCCTTAGTCGTCACAGCAGGCGGCCAACCCGTGGCCCTTTACTCTCTCTTTTTAGATTCTGACTCTATCATCTGTCTATTCTCTAAATTAAAAAAATATAAAAAATATATCATTTCATCAATAAGTGGTTTCATGTTTAATATTTGCATTTTTTTATTTATTTTATTTTTACATATTTTTGTACAATTAAAAAAAACATTTATTAATTTTTAAAACATTTGTTTTTTATATTTTAGCATTTTGTTCTGTTGTATTTTCTATGTTTTATTTTATATTGTATATTGTTGGTTTGTTGTCTTGTTTAGTAGGCAACTTTATTTTGTTTTATTCCCTGATGTATATTTTCATGTTTATGGATTTATTTACAAAATTAGACCAGAATTAATTGTTTATTTTATTTATTTATTTATTTTTATTTCATCTTTTGAAAAATGTGAAATTTAAAATTGTATTAAATTTCTTATTCTCTGTCTGCTTTCTTTTTAAATTTTCTAAAAAAAATTAGTTGATGATTTTTGTGTTTATATCTGAGATTCTAAAGCTTTGTGTGTTTTCATCAGGAGGTGATATGAACGGTGGCCCTGGAGGTTAACCACCCAAACATTTAATGACCGTCTTTAGAAAAACATTTTAGTATTTAATTTTTTTTTTTTGCATTTTATGAAATATGTTTATTTGTGTTTTCGGCATTCAGTGAAATATTCTTTCAAGGTAATGTTTGTGCAGTTGACCTTCAGGGACACCGTACATCTGTAAGAGTTTTTAATTAGCATTAAATATATTTTATTGGGGAAAAACAGAGACTGCATGTTTTTTTTCTTTAATTGACAATCAATATTTTTTATTGACTATTAAAGAAAAAACAAGTGAGGTCCAGTGTCTCTTTTATTTCCACCACATTCACCAAAAATAAAAATATTTCTTCTCAAACCTTTAAAAATATAATAAATAAGCAGATCTGAATTCCTTTTTTAAATGATTATTATGCATCAACAAATTATTTCTAATGTGCTGTGCCCCTCCTGAAAATCTGTAAAATATGCCCTTTTCTAAAATATCTGCTCAATTATGTCAAACAAAATTAAAGCAGATAAAAACAAAAATATTTAATTAAATAAATGAAATAAAGATGAAACGTTTCCCTCGATGTAAAGAGATCATCTCTCTGGATTAAATCTCTCAGAGGAAGATGAGCTGGAAGTCATTCCTCCACAGGGATTTACGTACGCTGCCATCATCATAAAGACCTGTGATTCCCCAACCTTTCATCCAATATGGCGGAAATTAGCTCCACATTAAAGCAGACGGTTTGACCTTTGACCCCCACGCTCACTGTGATAATAGTTTTGGAGCTGAATCAAACCATCTGGCAGAAAAAACACCCTCCCCCCCCGAGGCTTCATCAATCAGCGTACGGGCCGACGGGAATACAAATGAACTGCTTTATCTCACACATACACACACACAGAAACACACACACACACACACACACACACACGGCTTGGTTTCATTGTCTGTACATTTACAGATATGTGACTGATTATTGATTCCTTCTCTCTTCATAATCAGATAAAGAGTCTCATCTCGTCTCACTGCAGCCAAAAAATGACGCCGTGTCTTTAAATCTTCAGACTTAGACTCAAATGTGAACGTGCTTTTTAACAACACAAATAATAAACATTCAAACTCACCGGCTGGATGATGTGCAGGTCATCCTACAGTCGCGGAGACAGGACACACACTCACGGGTCTAGGTGTGTGTTTTAGTGAAGTTCAGGTTCAGCACATTCCTGCTGTTTAAACACAACAGACCGACTGTATGGAGGGTCAAACTGTGGCACGTGGACGCAAACTGGGCCTCTCTGACTCAAATATTTGTCCTTTTACTTTTAGAGGAAACTGAGGTTTTCAATCTTTATTTATGAAGCACCAAATCCCAACAAATGATATCTGAAGACCCTTCCTATGTTCTATTTTTAACAAAGACCCAACATCAAGACCGGTTCAGATCCAGTCCCATCTTCCAGACAGGACTCAGTCTGATCTCATCTTAATCCACCATGAGCAGAGCACTTTGCAGCATTTAGCAAGTTACAGTGGCAAGGACAAACTTCCTTTAACAGGCAGAAACCTCCAGCAGGACCAGACTCATGTTAGACACACATCTGCTGAGACCGTGTTGGAGAGAGGGATAGAGGGAGATGAAGAGAGAGAGAGATGATAGTGGGGAGACGGATAGTAGTAGTTGTAGCAGCTGGAGTCTGACACGTCCACAGCAGCAGAGATCCAGAGGAACCTACGAGACAAGGGAGCTCAGGGACTCCAGAAAGGTCTAAGAAAAGAGAGAAGAGAGAGAGACCAGAAGAAAGAAAAAAAGGAGAATAAATGGTGAAGGAAAGGACGGGATAAGAAAAGGAGACATAAAGGATGAAGAAACATGGAAAGAACAAAGAGAGAAAGAAAGAAAGAAAGAAGGAAGACAGAGGAAGAGAAAGAAGTGAAGAAAGAATGGCAGCAGCAAAGAAGGAATGAAAGAAAGAGAAAATGAAAGAAGGAAAGAAAGACAGAAAGAAGGAAGGAAAGAAAGAAAGAGAAAGGCAGAAAGAAGAAAAGAAAGAAAAAGGAATGAAAGAAAGAAAAAAAGGATGAATAACAGACCCAAAAAAGGAATCTACAGCAGAGATCCAGAGGAACCTACGAGACAAGGGAGCTCAGGGACTCCAGAAAGGTCTATGGTTAGTAACTTTAATGGGACAGGAAGAGTTAAAGTATCCTCTGATCCTGCAGATGGCGCTGTTTGGCTAGAGAGAGAGAGAGAGTCATGACACATACAGTCTCAACAGCTTCTCAAAAGAAGTGGAATCAAACATCAGATTTTTAGTTAAATACTTTTTCATTTATTGAACTTAAAGAGTTTTTAAAAAGATGTACACAAATATTTAAGAAAATAAATTACCAAATACTTTAACAGTTTGTTCATTTCAAATGAAAACACAGCTCCGGTCACACAAACTGATTTACACAAAAACAAAACGTGAGGAAATATATAAATACAATCCATAAAAACTGATCCAATCCAGCAGCTTCAGAGGTCACCACTTCAAACTGCTTTTGTCAGGAAAACATCCGTCACACAGAAAAACTACAAACTGTACAAGAAGATATTTACAGCACACGATGAAGACGATGAGGAGGTCAGGCAGCGAAGGAAAGAGAAGTTCATCTGAGGGAAACAAAACTGTGAAGTCCTCAGAGCTTTAGATCCGTGAGACGGAGGGAGGGGCTTCCTGAAAGTGTTTCCAGTGGTTGAGTCCAGAAAACGTTTGGTTGTTGTCAAAGCTTTTAAATCCACTGAGTGATTTCAGAAATACAAAAGCACATTTCTTTGATTCCTCCGTCGTTCTCCATCATGAAGTCTCTGAAAATGTTTAAAAATTAATCCTGAAAGTGTTTTTTTTTTTCTTCTGTTGCACCGATCACATTCCTCATTTCTACCTCGACAAAGTCTGAGCGTCACTGTGAGGAGAACAACATCCGACACATCGTGGATACATTACGAACAAGTTAGAATAAAGTGGAATTGTCCTTTAAAAGGTACCTGGAATAAATTCTGACTTCAAACGAATCAAAAGTTTCAGGACTTTAGAAGAGAAAAGTGTGTGAAATATTTCAAGGGAGAAGAGAAAAATATTATTTTAAAAAATGTCACTTTTAGGTAAAATTAAAGTTTAAGTTACAAAATATTGACATTTTAAGTCTTATTTTTACGAGGAAATGTTAAAAATATTTCCTGCCCTGATGAAGGCCTCAGGCTCATAGACTGTATAAATAATGGACTTAGTCTCAGTGATGTCACCCGTCTGTTCCTGAGCGCTGTTTTGAAGCCAATTGTGGCGGCAGCCATATTGGAAATGCTGGACTCCACCAAACTTAGGCTGTGCATTTAAATTTCATTATATTTTGGCAGACTGCAGATTTTGCTCTTCTTCACTTACTACATACTGAATTTTGGCCAAATCAGTACGCACTGCTGGTATAGTAGGCGGTTTCAAAAACAGCCTTAGTGTGACGTAAAGAGGCGGGGTTTGAGCCTCCTAGCCAACAGCTGTGTTCCCGCCTGTCATGTCCTTATTTGGGCAAATCTTGTAATCTTAATATCTTCTGAACCGTCGCGTTAGAAAAAAATTCACCCCCTGTACAGTGTGTGCCGAAAGAGAGATTAGCTACGTAGAGCCAAGCCGTTTTTTTGAACCAGGCTGTAAACATGTTTATTTCTGCTGTAAAGATCTTAACATGGGGCTCTATGGAGATTGCACCACTTTTGGAGCCAGCCCCTAGTGGGCACTGGAGGAACTGCAGTTTTTTGCTCTTTGGAATCGTTCCAGTTTTGGTAGTTTTGAATGAAATGCTAAAAGAACTCTGTCTTCTTTGAATGGGTGTGTATGTGGTTTCCTGTGTTTCTGCAGCCAGCATCTAGTGGACGCTCGATGAACTGCAGCTTATAACACTTCCGCATGGGCTTCATATTTGGAGGCCGGAGGTTTCCGCTTGGTTCAGAGGCATGTTTTCACTCCGACTACCGCTGTAGTCCTTCAAAATAAAAGCTTTTAAATGAATGACTCTTGAAGAGCTTCAGGTGTTTTTAAGACCGTTGTCTCCTCACAGTGATCAGACTCGGTGGTTAATCCTCTTATTGTGACCGATTTCAACTTTTGATAAAGTCAATGTGAACGCCGTCTCCTCTGATGGTGTGAATTCTGTGATGTCATGTAGGTTTGATTTCTCAATGCACCTGAAGATTTGAAGGATTTAAGGACGATACGTCTGAAGATGGCGTTAGTACTCCTGACGGCTTGTTTCCACTCCTGCTTCACCGTTTGCTTTAGCCTCCCTGTTCCCGATATTTAGCGGTGTTGTTATCAAACCACCAGCGCAGGGATCACGGCTGATCGAAGTCCTCTCCTCGGGGAATGTTAAATCACTTCCAGATGTTTCGTTGTCTGCTCTTCTGGTTGATCTTCCTGCTCGTGGAGGTCAGATTTAAATCAGCTCCGGTCTCTTTAAGTTTAGTTTCCCTCTGAAGTCTGACAGCTTCCTCCACGTTAGCATGTTAGCTTAGCCTTGTAGCGAGGGCACAGCCGCCTGTTGCATCCCGAGCATGTTGTCAAAGAAACAGTCCTCGTTGATGATGGAGGTCATGCTCTGAACGCTGAAGTCTCTTTCAAGCACCCCTCCGTAGTCCGCACCGTCTCCTCGCCGCAGACTGGAGCTCCGCCTCTTCACCTCCTCGCTGCCGGACACCGTCGCTGTCGCCGCCGCTCCTCTTGTCTCCGCCTCCACCTCGGTGAAGTTGAGCCTCTGCAGCTGAGCCTCCAGCTCGCTGGTCAGGGAGCAGAGTCTGCTCCTCTTCCCCGCGGGGTCGGAGGCGGACGAGCAGCTGGGCAGCAGCGGCTCGGAGCACGTCTCTCCCAGGATCAGCCGGCCGTCGTGTCTGCAGCTCTCCTCCGGTTTACGGGGAGCCGACCACTGCGTGTCGAAGCGACATCGCTGCTGCCGCCTCCTGCTCCAGGAGCCGTTCCTCTCTGCCGTGGACAGTCTGGTCCTCCTCAGGGAGCCTGAGGGTGCTCGGTCTCTGAGGAGGGAGCGCAGAGCTCGCAGGACGCTAGCCTTCGACTCCAAATCACTGAAACAGAAACAACAGGAGGGGTCAGAAGGTGGCCGGGCGAGGAACGTGTTCTCGTTCTTAGTCTTAAATCAAAGGGTGACGTCCAAAATTCCAGTATTTTTTAGACCTGGAACTTATTTTTTATATATTTTAGGGTCTAAATGACCCGAACATTTCAGCTCTTACCTGCTGCAGAGCTGAAACACCGTCTCTGGTCGCCCCTCCACCTCTGAGCGACTGTGAACCAGCTCCCAAACACACGGGTTCTCTGAGCCTGAACACCACGCAGAACAAAAAACAGACTTTAAATACACTTACAGGTTATAAAACATGGAGGATTTCAAGATTCCAATAGAGTGAGAGCTTCTGTTCATCAGAAAAATATAAAAATGATGACTGAAATATAATTATTAATGTTTATCAATGACTTATTAATTTGCAGGACAGTTTGATCTGCAATAAAACATCATGCACACTGACCTGTGACGTTAGCCGGTCTGACCTGAACCGCTGAAACTGGGATTAACCAACGGAACCTGAAGGGGTCCAAATCAGCTGAGCGTCCGGTCTGGGAAAAAGAACACAAATGATGAGCATGAAAAACCCTCCCATATTAGTTTCGTCACACTGTCTACAGGGCACCTTTGTATCTTAAAGAGATCATAGTGCCTTATTACCCCTCTAGAACACTACACTCCAACATACAGGCCTGCTAGTTGTACCTAAAGTCTCTAAAAGTAGTATGGGAGGTAGAGCCTTCAGTTATCAGGCCCCTCTCCTTTGGAATCATCTACCAGTCAGGGTCCAGGAGGCAGACACCCTCTCTACTTTTAAGAGTAGGCTTCAAACTTTCCTTTTTGATAAAGCTTATAGTTAGAGCTGGATCAGGCTTGGACCAGGTCTTAGCAATGCTGCTATAGGCTTAGACTGGGATCCTCTCTCTGCCTGTCTCTTACTTTAACTCTCCCTGTCCCATTAAAGTTACTAACCATAGACCTTTCTGGAGTCCCTGAGCTCCCTTGTCTCGTAGGTTCCTCTGGATCTCTGCGGCTGTGGACGTGTCAGACTCCAGCTGCTACAACTACTACTATCCGTCTCCCCACTATCATCTCTCTCTCTCTTCATCTCCCTCTATCCCTCTCTCCAACACGGTCTCAGCAGATGTGTGTCTAACATGAGTCTGGTCCTGCTGGAGGTTTCTGCCTGTTAAAGGAAGACTGCTCATGGTGGATTTCACATTAAAAGGAGGATGAAGAGGAGAAGAAGACTCACCATCCTCTTCTTCAGCTTGTTCTCTCGGTACACCAGGATGACGGCTCGTTTGAACACTGCAGGATGAAACACAGAGTGACTCACAAACTCCTGCTACAGTACAGTACAATCAGTGTGTGTGTGTGTGTGTGTAAACTCACCGAACAGTGTGAGCTCTGGATCTTTCCTCAGACGGCCCAGAGAGGGCAGAGGGTTCAGCCAAACCACCGACGAGTGGACCAGAAACTCCCCCATCGAGATCTCCTAAAGGGAGGACGAAAAATCGGACAATCAGAGATCAGGTTTAAAGCTAATACAGCAGACTTCTGCAGCTATCATACTTCCATTATCTTTGCCGCTTCTCCCGTTTAGGGTCTCAGGGTGAGACCGTTATCTGATACCAAACTAACTGACGGTCCTTCGTGTGGAGGGGTCCGTACCTGTTTGTCAGCTCCGCTCTGCTCTGCAGCGAGCTGGTCGAACACGAAGCCGTAGTCCTCGTAGATCTTCTGCATCTCGTTGATGTGACTCGCCACTTTCTCCATCGCTCGCAGCGCCTCTGTGTGGACAAAAGAGGGACTACAGTCAGCAGGGGGAACTCAGACTCTGTCTCTGTCTCTTTAAAGTGAAGCTTGAAGATCTTAAACTTGAGTTCTTTGAATGTCCAGCAGGGGGCGACTCTGATAGTGAGATGTGAGGAAAATGATGACTTCTCAGCTGATTTAGTCCCTCTGTAAATACTTTCCTCATGAGTTTGAGGTCTAAATCTCTAGTTTCAAGTCTTCTTTGATACAGCGGGATGTTCATTTAGTAAATGAAGGTCCCAATTCGAGTCACAGGCGACCTAAAAGACGTCTTGTCTACTGTTCACTTGTACAAACCGTCCCTCTAAGGAGTCCAACGGGTATTTCTTTGTGCATCGCTGTTTTTAGCTGGTGTAAAACATCCTGATTACTCAGCTGATAGCCCCTCCCTCTTTTCAAGCTCCAACCTCTCATCCAAATATGGTCACTTCCTGTTCCACACACTGAGACAGCAATGACTCCCACGTCTCTTATCAGTATGTGGTCCTTCTCTTGAGTGTGTGTACCTGTAAGGTGTGTGTGTTCGGGGCTCTCGGAGTCCGTCAGTGACACCAGCTCTCGCAGCAGCAGCGGGTACTTCAGGACTCTCTGAACCGGCTTGATCAGGTACGACTCCAGAGAAGACGAGTGCTGATTGGTCGGATTCCTCGCCTCCAGGAAGTGCTTGAAGGCTGCGTCTGTCTTGGCTGTTAAAACGACATCATCATAACTTTATTAACCAAAACACGACGAACAAAAACAACAAGCTGTATCAGGCTCTGTCCGACTTTAACAAGATTCAAACGGAGGTTTTGATGTTCACCTCTCTCCAGGACTTTCTGCACTTTGATGTGGTTTGCACAGAAGCCGCTGTAGTGCTTGAAGTGGTCGGCGTAGTAGAGGAATGATCCTCCCAACGAGAAGAGGAGTTTCTATGGATATAAAAAGAGGAACATTTTTAATAATCAGATACGAATAAAGAAGTTAAATCCACTACAGCGTGTCAGGAGGTGGTCCGGTCATCACCTTGAACTGTGCAGGTGTTTCCAGGTCACTGAAGTTCGGACAGGACGCGATCCTCTCCTCCAGAGTTTGTAGAAAGACTTTCTGGAAGTCCAACATCTCAGGGAGACATCCGAACAACGCCTCCATCTGCAGAGAGAGAGAGAGAGAGAGAGAGAGAGAGAGAGAGAGAGAGAGAGAGAGAGAGAGAGACAGAGACAGAGACAGAGAGAGAGAGAGAGAGAGGGAGAGAGAGGGGGAGAGAGAGAGAGAGAGAGAGAGACAGAGACAGAGACAGAGAGAGAGAGAGAGAGAGAGAGAGAGACAGAGAGAGAGAGAGACAGAGACAGAGACAGAGAGAGAGAGAGAGAGAGAGAGAGAGAGACAGAGACAGAGAGAGAGAGAGAGAGACAGAGAGAGAGAGAGAGAGAGAGACAGAGAGAGAGAGACAGAGAGAGAGAGACAGAGACAGAGAGAGAGAGAGAGAGAGAGAGAGACAGAGAGAGAGAGACGCTGCAGTCAGAGACGCGACACAAACTGACCTTGGATCAGTCGTAATGAGAATCTGTTCTTACCTCTTCTTTACTGAGGAGGGTCTCCTGCTGCAGGGGAGTCAGGTAGACGTCAAAGAGGCACACCAGGTCCTGAGAGAGAGAGAGAGAGAGAGAGAGAGAGAGAGAGAGGGCGAGAGAGGGTTAACTTTAGAGCGACGTTCAAACATTAACAAAGAAATGTACAATAAATAAAGGCAGGCAGCAGCTACAGAGTTAAAATATGGAGGTAATTATTGGTGGTACAGCGGGGGTTAAACTTTGGAACTACGTGCATTTCGACCATTGGACCCAGGGTCTAAATTTAGTTCAGGTGTAGATAATCTCCCCCCTAAAAAAAACCCTGCCAGGGGGGTAGTACTTTTCAAAGGTCCCGGGACTTTCAGGGGGCGGGGCCTGCAATGCTGAACGTGTCTGATTGGTAGATTAACCTCAGTGTTTTTATTCCGCCCGCCGTCCACAATAACATCACACACATCTGTGATTCTCTTGATTTCTCTTTCTTTCATTAGTTTTTATTTGTTCTATCTTTTTTGTATGTGTGTGTACTTTTCAAAAGAAGAAGCTGTGATTCTCTTGATTTAGCAGCTTGTAACAGTAGTCTTCTCTCAGCCCACCGTGAATGCGTCTCTCCTCCCGGTGTTCCGGTTTTAAAAGTGACCCTGTAAACTGGAGACCTTCAGCTGAACGTGTCAGTGTTTGTGGAGTTTACACAGCTGTTGAAACACAGAGGGAGTTCCTGGGAATGCAAACTAGTTTAGTTTTTATTAAGATTTCAAAATATCCTCATCAGATATTTAATGATCGTCTAAAGACGTTTATGAGGGATGCATCCGGCTGAGAGTCTCCAGTTGACAGGGTCGCTGTTTAAACCAAAACACCGGCCGATCTCTGCGATCACGGCTTTTTGAGTTCAAAAGGATTTTAAAGCCGTGTTGAAACGTCTTTGCTACTCGCGCTTATCTCCTCTCACGTGTTGATTCAGTGAATCCATCTGTGATGAAATATAGCACCATCTAAAACAGCACCAGCTGAGTCTCTTCATGCTAACAGGCTAACTGTTGTGTTGCTCATAATGATACCTGCCTGTCCGTCTGCTTCTATGGTGTCATCTGTGATGAATGGCATTCCTCTTTGTTTTACTGCCCTCTACTGGTCTTGTGGTGTAGTGCATTTACTTTTTTTTTCTCCATACGTCACTGGCCTGATTTACACAATCTACCCGGGACTTCAGCCCGCGGTTGAAATGCAGACAACAATGGGGGCACAGGAACCTTTTAGTTCAGGGTGAAGTAGTTCTGGGGGCTAAAAGACCCCGGAACTCTTGGTGGAAATGCACCTTTTTAAAACATACTCTGCTTTGTGTAACACTTTTTTGTTAATTAAATAATTCCATATATGTTCTTTCATAGTGTTGATGTCTTCAGTTTTAATCTACAGTGTTTACAATAATTAAAATAAATAAAAACCCTTGATGAGAAGGTGTTTACAAACTCTTGACTGGTAGTGTATTTGATAAAAATGTCAATGTTGGCACTTGTTGTCGTTGCATGAACGTTAGCTTGCAGTGAGGATGCAGTAACACACTGAATAGCACGAACAGTATTATGGAGCTGGCAGCAGTTCTGGAGGATTACGGCACAAATAGTAGCCCTGGCAGTTTTCCTGACCTTGACGTAGGACTTCTCGGTGTCCACCAGTTCCTGAATGACTTTCCTCAGGCGCTGACACACATTAAGGTGGGCGGGGCTTGCAGGCTGAAGCCCTGCCTCTCTGCTGTACGGGTTCTTGGGAACATGTGTCTCTGCTGCTTTGCATTCTGGGAACGTCTGGTACAGAGAGTAGACCTGATCCACGTTCTGAAAAACAAAAAGGAAACAGAACTGTGTTAGAGCTTCAGACGATGAAGAGTCTGAGAAGATTTCAGTTTAAAAATCAGACGGTGTGACCCTGACGGAGGGCGAGGAGGTAACCAGGCGGCCGCCTCGTTCATCATCATAATCTGCCCTGTCACACTTTAATAAACCGCCGACAGGCTGATCAATTCAACATGCTGGTCTGCACACTCGGGCCAGGACGCTTCAGTTTCTGCTCTTTAACTTCCAGAGCGGATGACTCGGTTCGCTCAGGGAAACAAAGTCCAGGTTTGATGCTTCAGCTACACTAAAGTATCCAAACAGAGCTACAGGAAGGAACTCAAAACACACAACAATGACGGAGACAAAGAAGAGTTATTTTAAGATGCAGCCAGAGTTTCATGCATGCACTCTCTCATCAGTTGTTTGCAGATAAAGTGGTGCAACTTTTCTACGTATGCATGATCCAAACATTCAGTCTGCTGAGAGCTCTCTCTCTTGATTTCAACCTTCTGTGATCAACGAGGAATAAAGTGCATGAATAAATCTCCATATATTACCAAATTTGAACCAATAACAACAAACACAGCTCTAACAGCAACACCAACCAGCAGCACGAGGCGTTCAGGGGGCCGCCTGCAGCTCAAACAGCACGCCGTGTCATCCAGCAGACCGGCCACCTCAAACACAACCCCTCCCTCCTCCTCCTCTTCCTCATCCTCCTCTTCCTCCAGCGTCTCCCCGTCCTCCTCCAGTGGCAGCACCCAGCAGAAAGCGCCCATGCTCAGAGAGCAGGAGGTGGAGGGGGGCCGGGTCGGGGTCAGAGATCGCCTCCGGGGGCCGGAGGAGCCGCCGGTGAGGAACAACATCTAGAACCTGTCAGTGCTGCTGCTGCTGCAGGACGCCATTAATCCCTCCGTCAGAGTCACAACACACACTCTCCTGGAGGAGTAAACCGGATTATCTGACCCGTCACAGGTCACATGACACACACACACACACACTAACAAACACTGTCGGAGTTCAGGAAGCACAGGAGGATTGTGGGAAAGGATCTCTTCAGGTGAGATGACTGAAGGTCTTGATTTAGCTGCATCAGGACGCTCTCATCAAACAGACTCCTTTTAGCATTTCATTCAAAACTGAAAACTGGATTGATTCCAAAGAGCAAAAAACTGCAGTTCCTCCAGTGTCCACTAGGGGCTGGCTCCAAAAGTGGTGCAATCTCCATAGAGCCCCATGTTAAGAACTTTACAGCAGAAATAAACATGTCTACAGCCGGTACAAAAACAGAGTGACATCTCAACGTGAAGGACGACAAAAATATAAACTGATAGAGATATGAACTTCTAGAAAGTCTCACCGGCTGCTCTGCCTCTTCAGACAGTTTGGATGAAACACTGTCAGACGCAGGGAGCTTGACGCCGTGTGGAGCGAAGAGGGAATGAGATGAACCTGAGAAACAGAAAGCAGGATCATTGAGTCTCATATCAGATTTTAACTCAGAAAAACAAAAAACAAAGTTAAAGTAAGATGAAACCATCCTAACTCTAACCCTAAAACAGAATTTTAGAACCCAGCATTCTAGAACCCAACATTCAAAAACCCAGTATTCTATTACCCAGCATTCTAAAACCGATCATTCCAGAACCCAGCATTCTAAAACCCAGCATTCTAAAACCCAGCATTCTAAAACCCAGCATTCTAAAACCCAGCATTCTAAAGCCCAGCATTCTAAAACCCAGCATTCTAAAGCCAAGCATTCTAAAACCCAGCATTCTAAAACCCAGCATTCTAAAACCCAGCATTCTAAAACCCAGCATTCTAAAACCCAGCATTCTAAAGCCAAGCATTCTAAAACCCAGCATTCTAAAACCCAGCATTCTAAAACCCAGCATTCTAAAACCCAGCATTCTAAAACCCAGCATTCTAAAACCCAGCATTCCAGAACCCAGCATTCTAGAACCCAGCATTCCAGAACCCAGCATTCTAGAACCCAGCATTGTAAGACCCAGCATTCTATAACCCAGCATTCCAGAACCCAGCATTCTAGAACCCAGCATTTAGAACCCACAATTCTAAGACCCACCATTCCCAAACCAACATTCTTAAACCAAGCATTCCAGAACCCAGCATTCTAAAACCCAGCATTCCCAAACCCAGCATTCTAGAACCTGGCATTCTAAAATTGAGAATTTTATCTGCAGCCACTTTTCCCACAATCCCCCGGGGCTCCTCGGCTCTGAGTGCCTCTGACTGAGCATCGACCCGCCTTCACAATAAAAGCCCTGAGGGAGCTGCAGGATTAAACTCCGGCCTGCCTCCAGCCTCTCATGTCAGGAAACATAAACTGAAGATCTTTACTTCACATTAATGACCCTCCATCAGTCTGCACTCTACCTCTGCTCCACTGTCACAATAAAATAATAATAAATTCTTAAAAATGAAAAATAAAATAACTATTTGAAGGTCACATAAACCCCAAGAAAAAAGTGTGTTTCTGATATAATAAAATAATATATATTTATATATATGTATGCTAAATATTTGGGATTTCAACATTTATAATAGAAATGATAACGATACTAAAATTTGAATAAATACAAAAAAAAATGTTTTGTTTTCTGTTTTTGACAATTAGATCAAACATTCTGACTTTTATTGTTAAAATCTAAAAGTTTTCAAATCACCTAAAGAAAAGATTGAACTCTTCTCTGGTGTCTCTGTGTTTGTCGTACCCGTGGTCCAGCTCTGGGGGTCTGTGGGGGCCAGGGGCTGCATGGGCACCCCTGCGTCAGGCCAGACGCCGGCGGGCTCATCAGGGTCTGGTGACTCATCTCTCCGGAGCAGCAGCTGAAGCCTCTGGTGGCTGAAGAGACTCTGCATCAGGTCCAGGTCCAGACCGGACACAGAGAGCCCGTTCACAGCCAGGACCTCGTCTCCGGCTCTGAGGCCTGATGGGAAAAAGAAGGAGGAGGACCAACATGATTCATCAAAAGAGATGGATTATACTCATCATATGATTTAGGTAAGGTAGGACCGGGTAAACAAAGAGCTCTTAGTGAGACCCAGACCTTCTCCGGCTGAGAGTCCCTGCAGCTCCACCTCACTGACGTAGATGTGACTCCTTCCTGCTCCGTCCACGTGACCCGTCACTGCAAAACCTGCAGGAACCAGAAGAAGTTAACACGCCGTACATTCACCTCACTCTCATAAATATGACACTTGGTCTGGTGTCCTGAGACGTGTCGGGGTTCTTCCTCTTACCGAAGTCCTCCGCTGCGTTGCTTCGACAGACGCTCAGAGTGAAAACCTCGAGGGGAGGAACCTGCTCGTCACAAACCTGAACACAAACAGAGACAGAGAGAGGGACACGTTCATTACACCGACACACAGCTGATGGATCATCATCAGATTACAAGTCCTTTAATAAACAGGCACCTGTAGAGCTGCAGGACGTCCTGCAGAGGGCGCTGCCTCCCTCTGATTGGACACACACTCCACCGTCTGCAGGAGGAAACACACGCTCAGGTTAGTTTAAGGACACATTATTTAAAGTGTTAACTCTAAATTAATTAAAAATGTTCAACTTTAAGTTTATCTTTAATAAATCAAAGGATTCAACTTCCCTCTGGAGTTATAAAGATTAAACTTTCAAACATTTAAAATCATTTAAAACATTTATCAGATGAAGGTTTCCACTTTTTCAACAAACAACCAATTAAATGAGAAATCAAACTTTCCAACGAGCACCTGAACGCACCAACATCTCACCAATGACTGACTACAGAGAAGGAACAAGGTAAGGAACAAAGAGGGAGGAGAAGTGGAGGAAGGAGATAGGAAAGGGGAAAAGGGGAAAGGGAGAGAACAAGGAAAGGAAATATAGAAAGGAACAGAGAGGAGAGGAGGGAAAGAAAATAAGGACTAAAGGAAAGGATGTAGTGAGAACATGAGAGGAGGATGGAAGTAGAGGAGTTGCTTAGAAAGAGGAAAGGAGACAGAGAGGGGAGAAAAACAAAGAAAACAAGAGGATGACTGAATAGAAAGAAGGAGAGAGGGAGTAAAGGTAAAAGAGAAGGAGCACAGAAGTATTGGAGGAAGAGAGGAGGGAACAAATAAAGGACAAGAGGATATGAGAAGGGGAGGAGAAAAGTAGAGGAAAGGAATGGAGTAGAGGAAGAGGAAGGTAAGGAAGATAGACAGAGGGAAGAAGGAGAGGAGAGGGTGGATAGAAGATAAGGAATTAAGGAAAAGAAGAGAGAACAAGGGGAGGAGGATGGAAGGAGGTGAGTAAAGGATAAAGGAGAGGAGTAGAGGAAGGGAGATAGAGGGAGGAAAGGATAGAAGACAAGAAGAAGATGACAGGAAAGAAAGAAAGGAGAGGGAGGCAAGGAAAAAAGGAGGAGCACAGAAGGAATGGAGGAAGAGAGGAGGAAAAAAGAAAGGACAAGAGGATAAAAGAAGGCAAGGAGAGTAGGACAAAAGGAGGGGAAGAGGAATGGAATGGAAAAGTAGAGGAATGGAGGAAAGGAATGGAGCTAGAGAGAAGAGAAAATAAGGAGAGGATAGAAAGAAAAGAGGAGAGAAAATAAGCTGAACCAGCATCAGGACTCCAGAGGAGACGAGTTAGGAGGCGTCAAGTAGAGAGGAAGACAAAGAAGGAAGGAAGGAAGGAGGTTAAAAGAGGAGCAGATGAGAGGGAGGAAGGAAGGAGGAGGTCATGTGACAGCAGGAGAGGGGTCGTGTGGGGAGGAGAGGAGGAGGGAGGAAGGGAGGGAGTCATTCAGAGGGAT
Organism: Notolabrus celidotus; assembly: GCF_009762535.1. NCBI lineage: Eukaryota > Metazoa > Chordata > Actinopteri > Labriformes > Labridae > Notolabrus > Notolabrus celidotus. Next base: position 1,757,793 of record NC_048284.1, read on the forward strand.
TAACAGAGAGGGACAAAGGAATTCTGGGAGGAGAGAAGACTGAGGTTTTTAATCCTCCTCCTCTTCCTCCTCCTCCCTTTGTCTTCATCCTCATCCTCCTCTTCAGGGGTTCAGGAGGCGACAGGTGGCCGCCGACAAAGTGACCAAAAGTGAGAGGACGCCTCGTCTGCACACTTCAGTGACCAAGTAACAAAGAACGATTGTTTCTATTGGTCACTTCATCTCATCATGTTTCAGTTTCACTGTTAGAAACTGTCCTTCAAAATAAAAGACGTCTTTTAGGGTCGAATATCGTCTAAAAAATAAAAGAAAGTTAGTTTGATAAATATATAGGCCCCCCAAAAATATCTTGTGTAAATCTACATATTAATCACCTTTAGCAGAAACATTTAAACTAAGAGGTTATACTGATGACTGATTCTCCTCCAGAGTTTAAAGAGTGAGTATTCTATGTTCATGGCTCAGTGTCACACGCTTCATGTGAGCTACTGTCACTTTAAGGCCCCACAGCATTCTGGATCTCATCATTCTAGAATCCAGCATTCTAACATCCAGCATTCCAGAACTAAGCATTCTAGAATCCAGCATTCTAACATCCAGCATTCCAGAACTAAGCATTCTGGAGCCCAGCTTTCAAGAACCCATCATTCTAGAACCCAGCACTCCAGAACTCAGCATTCTAGAACCCACTACTCCAGAACCCAGCATTCTGGAGCCCAGCATTCCAGAACCCAGTATTCTAGAGCCCAGCTTTCTAGAACCCTGCATTCTAGAACCCAGATGTCTAAATCCCAACATTCCATAACCCATCATTCCAGTACCCCACATTCTAGAACCCAGCTTTCTAGAACCCATCATTCTAGAGCCCAGCACTCCAGAACCTAGCATTCTAGAGCCCAGCTTTCTAGAACCCATCATTCTAAAACCAAGCACTCCAGAACTCAGCATTCTAGAACCCACTACTCCAGAACCCAGCATTCTGGAGCCCAGAATTACAGAACCCAGTATTCTAGAACCAATCATTCTAGAACCCTGCATTCTAGAACCCAGACGTCTAAATCCCAGCATTCCATAACCCATCATTCCAGTACCCCACATTCTAGAACCCAGCTTTCTACAACCCATCATTCTAGAGCCCAGTACTCCAGAACCCAGCATTCTGGAGCCCAGCATTCCAGAACCCAGTATTCTAGAGCCCAGCTTTCTAGAACCCTGCATTCTAGAACCCAGATGTCTAAATCCCAACATTCCATAACCCATCATTCCAGTACCCCACATTCTAGAACCCAGCTTTCTAGAACCCATCATTCTAGAGCCCAGCACTCCAGAACCTAGCATTCTAGAGCCCAGCTTTCTAGAACCCATCATTCTAAAACCAAGCACTCCAGAACTCAGCATTCTAGAACCCACTACTCCAGAACCCAGCATTCTGGAGCCCAGCATTACAGAACCCAGTATTCTAGAACCAATCATTCTAGAACCCTGCATTCTAGAACCCAGACGTCTAAATCCCAGCATTCCATAACCCATCATTCCAGTACCCCACATTCTAGAACCCAGCTTTCTACAACCCATCATTCTAGAGCCCAGCACTCCAGAACCCAGCATTCAAGAGCCCAGCTTTCTAGAACCCAGTATTCTAGAACCCAGCTTTCTAAAGTCCAGCATTCTAGAACCCAGTTGTGTTTCTCTTTTATTAAAATGATAAATTTGCCCTTTTAAGGAGATTCACAGACTGGTGATGTCATTCTCTGAGCAAATCTCCTGAGACTTTTTGAACAAGCTGTCCGAGCAGCATGAAGTCTCATCGTGGGATTACTCCAACAAACGTTTACCTCACAATCTGAAACTTGGGCCGTGTTTAGTCAGCATATTTACACTTCTTTTTCCAACCATCTGATTGTTTTTTCCCTTTTCTGGAAACTTTTGAGTTCATTAAGAAGCAAAAGGACGAAAACCATTTTATTTCAAGATCAGAAAAGTAAATAAAATATATTTAAAAACAGACAGTGAGCTTCAGAGCTGCACAAACACACACACACACACACACACACACACACACACACACACACACACACACACACCCACACACGCACACAGCCACACACTCAGTCATGACTCAGGACCATATAAAAATACTCTCCCTGTCTATATTTAAATCCAAACGATCCGCCGAGAAGAAACAGACTTTGATTCTAAAACGAGCCTCAGATCAAACCAAAATTAGCCCCAGAGCATCATGGGAAAAAATGAGAGGTTGAGGCTGAGCTGAAATTACAGGTTTGTGGAGACGAAGCAGGAGAGCTGCAGTCAGCGTGGAGTCAGAAACACATCCTCATCATCATCATCGCCATCAGTCAGTACGATACATGACAACGCACAGTGGACCAGAAATCCTTATAAGGGCGTGAGTTTCACTTTAACTTCCTGCTGTTCTCAGCAGTTATCACTTTAAAGCTGCACATTTCTGCAACTCCAAACTTTCTACAACCTCAGAGCACGCTGAGCTCTGATTGGTCGGTCCTCCTCTGTAAATATTAGTAAACATCTCTCTGACTGATGTTAAAATCAGAGACAGACTTCTGCAGCACGAGGCTCCTGCAGGAGTTTCCAGCTCTGGTTAACCAAACCCGTTTCCCCACAAACTTTCTGCAGCCTCATGTCGACCACGAGAGGAGCCGGGGCGAAGTCCTCGCACTCAGAGGAGTAACGTAAATAAAGTGACATCAGTTCAGAGCGCCAGCAGAGGACACACACGTGCTGAGGTGTGTTCAAACACAGAGCCAAAACAGAGCTTCAACTGCAGACAGATTCCTCCTCCTCTGGACTCTCACACACTCTTAAAATAGCTCCATGTTTATCCAGAGGATGGGGCCCTTAGGAGCAGAGCATGATGGGAACTCCAGCAGCTGAAGCATTGAGGAGTTTCAGGAGAGTTGGAAATCAAGAGAGGCCAAAACATCGGTCTTATACGGACGCACTGGAGCTGACGGAGAGCTGAGGCCGACAGGAAACGTGACTCTGCATGTTAGATCAGTGAGAGCTGCAAGACTTCAGTCAGCCAATGAGGTTCCCCAGCTGTGTGATCGACCAATCAGAGAACTCTGAGAGGAACTGAGGCAATTACAACACTTTGAAAACTTCAACTTTAGTTCAGGGTAAAGTAGTTCTGGGGGCTAAAAGACCCCGGGACTCTTGGTCTAAATGCACCTAAAGATGTTTCAAATGGGTGCGGTGTAATACCTGGGTCGTAGAGGTTCTGCTCTCCCTGCTGCGTCTGTTTGCTCCATCCAGAACCTTCAGAGAAGACGGCAAGCCCCGCCTCCTGCTACCTCCACCCGACAGAGACCTCCACCTCCTCCTCAGCACCTCCTCATCTCGACTGCACACCTGAGGAGAACACCAGAGCTCAGACACGACAGATCCAACAACACAACCACAACAAGTGTGGAGGTCTGTCCCATGTTCTTACCAGGGCGTGGAAGGAGGACACGGAGAAGACCCCCAGACGTCCCAGCATGCTCTTGGAGGGCCGGCTGGCCACGGCGAGGAGGCTCTTCGGGTTGGGGAGCTCGCTGCCCTGCAAGCTGGACAGGTAACACCGGAGCCGGAACAGATCCAGGTTCAGCTTCTCCAGGTTCTGCTCCCACTGCTGGATCTGAACGTCACAGAGAACAAAGAGGGTCATGAGGAGAGTGTGTGAGTGTCCCTGAGGATGGGACACTCAGATTAAATCCTAATCTGTCTGCTCGACTTTCAGAGAAACATTGAGACCCGAGGAGACGATGGGAACAGACGGAGAGGAAGAACAGAGCGGACAGAGACGCAGACAACAACAAACTAAACACACAGCTGGAAGGTGAATTATTAAAACCTGTTTTTCTACGAGTTTATCTTCCTGCAGACGACATTAAAATCAGACTTCATTCTTTAACGCGTCCGATTGTTCGCACGTCAACTCGACGTGAACTCTGAGCGGCGTGGGAACGAGTGACAGAGGAAGAAGGAGACGAAGGAGAGGAGGGGGACAGGATGGAGAGGGTGAAGAAGAAGAGGGGGGATGAATTCTTTCCATTTGGCCTCTGTAGATTTATTAGATAACACTCACTGCTGAGAAAAACACAGAGAAGACAACTTAAGGACAGTTTGTTCAGAGCACAGACGAGACAAATAGTTTTGAAACTTGTTGCGATCAGTCTCTTTGCTTCACAGGTTTTAACGAGGCGTCAGCATCAAACCTCGTCTCTTTCACAACCTCACAAACGCCAAACAGCGCCTGTAAGAGGTGAGCCGTGCTGACTTGTTTCTGAGCTCATGCAGGTGTGGAGGCTTCACAGGTGACAGGCTGTTTTTACAAACTTAAAAACAGTGATTTAAACACGACTGCATCTCTCTCTATCCCTGAGCCTCAGCCAGAAATCCCTGGAGCGTCTGCAGCTCGTCCAAAAGCAGCAGAAAGAATTTCACCTGGCTCTAAACACTTCAGTCTGAACACACCTGCACTGATCACCTGCAGGTAAGATTTGATGCTATATTTCTGACCTTGGAACTTTTTATGAGTCGTCTCAAAGCTTTCAGTCACTCAGTCTGTGATCAGGACTGAAGATGACTGTGAAAAGGCCCAGGATTCCAGAACCCAACATTCTAGAACCAAGCATTCCTGAACCCAGCATCCCCGAACCCAGCATTCTAGAACCCAACGTGCCCGAACCAAACATACTAGAACCTAACATTGCTGAACCCAGCATTCTCAAAACCAACAAGCCCGAAACCCAACATTCCCAAACCCACTTTTCCAGAACCCAACATTCTAGAACCCAATAATTTTGAACCCAGCATTCCAGAATCCAGCATTCTTTAACCCATCATTCTAGAACCCAACATTCTAAACCAACATTCTAAAACCAATATTCTAGAACCCAACATTCTAAAACCAACATTCTAAAACCAATATTCTAGAACCCAACATTCTAAAACCAACATTCTAAAACCAATATTATAGAACCCAACATTCTAAAACCAACATTCTAGAACCCAACCTGCCCGAATCCAACATTCCAGGACCCAACATTCTATAACCCATTGTTCTAAAATCCAACAATTTTGAACCCAACAATTTTAAACCCAGCATTCCTGAACCCAGCATTCTAGAACCCAACTTTCTAAAACCCACTATACCAGAACCTAGCATTCCAGGACCCAGAATTCTAGAAGCGTCCTGCACTGTTGCCATGCAACAAAGTAGTGTTTCATCTTTTCAATCTCTTCTCCAAACACACTTTTATGAGTGTTTGCACAAGGCATGATTTTAATTAATCAGAGTAGCTTCAAATGTCGACTGGATTAAAAACTTAGCTCCGCTGTTATGAGTCAGAGATTTCAAACCCAGACACATTCAAAGTCGCTCTCCGTGTGATCGAGGTCTGAGGAGGAGAAAGCCTGCTGCTAGAGCAGCCTGTGAAACGATAACATCCCACTGGTTAGGTGTAGAAAGTGCATGTTTTCACACCAGGCTTTGCCTGCAGAGCTGCAGGTTTTTACGCTCCTTTCACCACCTCAACATTTGCCTCATGATGTCACCCTGAACGATCTCATCTGGACCCGTCGTTGGCGGGAAAGCGTTCTGTTGTTTCAGGCTGCCGGTAACAGCCCCGAACATCTGGAGCTGGTATTAGAGTGGACTCCACGTGAGAGTCTGCAGCTGCCAGAACATCCTGAAGGCTGATGGTTGTGTAATGAGCTCGACATTACACAGAGAGAGAGAGAGAGAGAGAGAGAGAGAGAGAGAGAGAGAGAGAGAGAGAGAGAGAGAGGCTGCAGGACGACTTCAAAATATCCCTGCTGATGTTTCTGTCAGCTATGTTTTGGGTTTGACTTCTACCTGAGCTGAAGGTCTCCAGTTTACAGGGTCACTTTTAAAACTGGAACACCGGGAGGAGAGACACATTCACGGTGGGCTGAGAGAAGACTACTGTTACAAGCTGCTAAATCAAGAGAATCACAGCTTCTTCTTTTGAAAAGTACACACACATACAAAAAAGATAGAACAAATAAAAACTAATGAAAGAAAGAGAAATCCAGTGAACCTTTGAAAAGTCCTACCCCCCTAGCAGGGGCTTTTTAGGGGGGAGATTATCTACTGACCTGGCTCTCCACCGCCTTCCTGTTCTTCTGCTCTTTGATGACGGACAGCTGCAGCTCGGCCATCTTCTTCATCTTCCCGTCCATGTCGATCTTGTGCAGCAGCGATCGGCTCTGGCAGCGCAGGAGGCGCAGCGTGTCCTCCTTCCCCTGACGCTTGGCGAGCAGCGAGGCGCTCGCAGAGTGGATCGCCGTCACCCAGTTCTCCAGGTCGGTCTGGTTTGTGGCCTTAAAAGGGAAAAAGAAAGAGGATTTATGTTTATCTGAAAGCTTTATTAGGTGCTGAGCTTGAGAATGAAGTCCTTGGATGTGCAGTATTTCTTCCCTCCTGACACTAACAGGTGTTTTTGTTTGGGAGTGAAATGTGTCGGGTCAGAGTTGTAAAAAAGAGCGTTTGTTGCAGTGATTAGCCGGGTGTTGTGACTCTCATTAAGAGGCTTTCACCCTCCTCCACCCTCCGTCTTCATCTCCTTTCAGCCTCTGACAAAAGCTCCTCGACACCTCGGCCCTGCTCCCCTCCTCCTCCTCCGCGGTGAGTCCTCTGGGGATCCATGGAGACGTGCGAAAGGAGGCCCGTGGTGTGATTTGTGTGTCAGTAAACACACTCTACAGCTGAGAGGAGCGAGGGAATAAAGAAGTGCTTTCTGCGCTCATTAAAAGCGTGAAGAAGAAGAAGAAGAAGGAGCGGCTCACAGAGATAAACGTTCCCCTGTTCCATCTCAGCGCTGACACAGGAAACGTGTTGCTGCTATTTTTGGACCTCTCTCTGAGTTCTCTGACCCCGAAGAGTCCACGTTTACGGTCTTTGTGTTGTTGGAGATCAAATGTGTTAAACGATTGAAGCAGTTTGTTCCTTTCAGGCTTTTATTTTGAGACGAAGCTGGATCCCTAAAATGTAAACAAACACAGCCGCTGTCTAACCTCATTTCCACTTAACTTTAGGAAACACCAGAGAATACCAGGAACCAGATCAGACCAGGACACGGGTTTGTGAGTCAAGTACACAGAGACTGTGGGTACAGGATGTGCTGGCTTAGCATAAGACAGGAAACTGCTAAGAGAAAAATGCATCTTCCAAACATCATCCCCAAATATTTCATTAAATTGAATCTACTTTAACAGACGTAGGAGAGGAAAGTATGAAGGAGCATCTTTAGTGCTCAGTTTATCTAGCATCCCTCCTCTAGCTGCTACCTCCTTGAAGCAGCAAGAACAGGGGTTCAGGACAACTGGACTGACTGGTGAGGGGGTCTGGCTCTGTGGTGGACATAGAGTCAGACTTTCTGGTGACCAGGGAAAAACTGCTTTCCGTCCTGGACATGGTCTATCGTCCTCTGCACAACAAATTCAGAAGGTAGAGGAGTATGTTCAGTGAATGACTGTTAATATTAAATCTGTGAAGTTAGAAAAAGGCCATCTAACCAACCAACCAACCAATATTTAAACAACAACAAACACACCAATAAACAAACAAACAAACCAACCAACCAACCAACCAACCAACCAACCAACCCACCCACCCACCCACCCACCCACCAACCAATATCTAAAAACAACAACAAACACACCAATAAACAAACAAACAAACAAACAAACCAACCAACCAGACTACCCACCAACCAACCAACCAACCAACCAACCAACCAACCAACCAACCAACCAACCAACCAACCAACCAGACTACCCACCAACCAATATCTAAAAACAACAACAAACAAACAAACAAACAAACAAACCAACCAACCAGACTACCCACCAACCAACCAACCAACCAACCAACCAACCAACCAACCAGACTACCCACCAACCAATATCTAAAAACAACAACAAACACACCAATAAACAAACAAACAAACAAACAAACAAACAAACAAACAAACAAACAAACAAACAAACAAACAAACAAACAAACCAACCAACCAACCAACCAACCAACCAACCAACCAACCAACCAACCAACCATCCAACCAACCAACCAACCAACCAACCAGACTACCCACCAACCAACCAACCAACCAACCAACCAACCAACCAACCAACCAACCAGACTACCCACCAACCAACCAACCAACCAACCAACCCACCAACCAACCAACCAACCAACCAGACTACCCACCAACCAGACTACCAACCCACCAACCAACCAACCAACCGACCAACCAACCAACCAACCAACCAACCAACCAACCAGACTACCAACCAACCAGACTACCAACCCACCAACCAACCAACCAACCAGACTACCCACCAACCAACCAACCAACCAACCAACCAACCAACCAACCAACCAACCAACCAACCAACCAACCAACCAACCAACCAGACTACCCACCAACCAACCAACCAACCAACCAACCAACCAACCAACCAACCAACCAACCAGACTACCCACCAACCAACCAACCAACCAACCAACCAGACTACCAACCAACCAACCACCCAACCACCCAACCGACCGACCAACCAACCAACCAACCAACCAACCAACCAACCAACCAAATAAATGAACCAAAGAAACAAAGAAACAAAGAAACAAAGAAACAACCAACCAGTGTAAATTGGACTGGAACTAAACTGACCACTGTCAATGATTCTTATACAAAGAATCTCTTATTGAGATTGAGATGTTTTAAATTAATATCACCTTTGAGAAGTAATCAGGTTTTGGTTAGCCTAGCTTAGCATAAAGACTTGAAACAGGGGGAAACAGCTTGCCAGACATCTGTCTGAGCACCGAAATACAACGTTCAACATCTCTCCTCAATGATTACATGTCGTGTCTTGTTTGTTTGAGCTGTTCCTTAAAGATATGTGTAAATAAGGACTTAAAAGAAGCATTTCACCAATCTTTCATCAGCTTGTCACTCCAGATCGGCCCCTTTAAGCTCCACTAGTTTAGAAACCCAGAACTTAGGCAGTAAGAATGCAGCTCCAAGACTCATAAACACTAAACCACACTCAAGGTTTTTTTTTTTTCCATGATACAAACAAATATCTTGTTCTTTTCTTTGTAGGACTCAAACTACAGTCCAGATTTGTTTTGTAATCTAGCCTCCTGTCTTTCAGTGTCAGTGGTGAAGAGCTGGCAGCATCACGGCCATAATCAAGTTAACCAGAGGCAGAAAGAGTCCTGCTAAGGCTCTGTGCATGTCTGTGGTGACGCTGATCGCTCTGTGCTGGAGAGAAACCACAACCATCCTCCACAACACCACGTCCTCATTCATTCACACGGCCTGAAATGACAGAGTGTGGAGGGAGACGGAGACGCAGCCAGCAATCTGAAGTCAGACAATCAGGAGAAAACCGAGGGGAGTCAAATATAGAAATGACTGGATGATAACTTCCCTGAAAACAATGTGAAAAATGTCGCTGAGTTATTCACACGAGTCTGGACCGTCCAGATTCTCAGGGAGTCTTTCCCTCCTGGATGTAAAGACAGGACTTGAGTGTCACCTCACCTGGAAAAGGTAGACATCCCCGTGTGCGTTGCTCAGACAGAAGACGTGTTCCTTCTTGGGATGTTCGGGGACGGCCTGGACGATGCTGTCGTCGGCCAGCAGAGCGTAGCGAGGAGAAAGCTCCCGGTCGGCGCTGATGGTTTTCCCATAAGTGTCGTAGAACAGAAGAGTGCAACCTGAGGGGAAATAAATCTGAACATCAGACCAGATAATCCTAAGGCTGTTTTCTTTCAGCTCCTTGTGTTCATCAATCCTCACCTTTCAGTGTGACCCAGTACTGTTTCCATTTGCGGCGAGCCACCAGCTCCAGCTTCCTGTCCTTGTTGATGGCGATGAGAGCTTTGAAAGAGAGCCATCCGGCCCGTCTCACCACGCCCTGCTCCTTCTCAAACAGGACATCCAGCTGCTCCCCCCCTCCTCCCACCTCCACCTCCCCGTCCATCTCCTCCTCCCCCTCTCCTTCCTCTTCCTCCTCTCCATCCCCCTCTGAAGGCTCGGTGGGGTCTGCGGCGCTGCTGCAGCCCGTCTCCAGCTCCTGCATGAAGTTTTCGTAGACGTTCTGCCTCTGGGCGTCGCTGATCTGGCTCTGGTTCTGGTTCAGACTTCTGGAGGAGCCGCTGTGGAATGGTAGGAACTGGTCCTGGTTGAGGCTCAGAGTGTGGAGAGGGTTGGAGGACCAGAGGGTGCTGCTGCCACCAAGCCCAGAGTCCAGACCGTTGGTGAAAACATCACTGGAGTCGCTGCCGTACGGCTCCTGGGGAGGAATCAGAGAGGAGGCGTGTTATGGTTTTTAATCTCTGTTATTTATTTTAGATTAACATTTTAAATCTTTTACTTAGCTTTTGTTCCACTAGAGAAGAAGTCAAACTGTGATTGTAGTTCCTCCTTTGGCCACTAGAACATTATACTCATTGTTTAAACACAACTTCAAATATAAGATATAAAGAAATCTTGTTCTAAAGTGCATTAGCATTGTTGTTGTAGTTCCTCTTGAAGCCACTAGAGGGACAAAATTCTTACTTACTTTTATTTCTCAAATAAATACAGAAATGTAAATATTATTTTCCTAAAGGTCTTTTCCTCATTCTTTATGTGGCCGAAGAGGAACATCAAACGTCCAATAATAGTGTTATTAAAGTTTTTCGAAACTCAATTCCTCCAGTGGCCACTAGAGGGCCACGAAACTGACTTCAACATTGAACAAAAAATTCTACTTCATGTGTCTTAATATATTTAGACAGTGTTTTGTTACTTGTCTATTAGCTTCTAAAACTTAAATTTATTTCTCTTTAACTTTAAATTTAAAAATGCTAACCCGCCTTGAATAAACGTTTGAGTTTTTTTGTGTAGCACTAATGTAGAGACACAAAAATGACAGTTTTGATGTCCTGTGACATAAAATGAAATGTTTCTGAGTATCCTCTAGTCAAGCAGTGTTGTTGTAATACCTGCTGTGGCCTGTAGAGGGACGGTGAATGTTTAATTTTTGCCCTTTTAAACAGTTTCTTGTAATTCCTCCTGTGGACACTAGGGGAGCTATAGCCTTTTTCTTTTGTAACTACTTGTGTTGCCACCAGATCAACACTTTTTTTTTTTATTACACTTACACATTTGGACATAGAACTTCAATATACGTTTTTTGTAATTCCCATATTGGCCACCAGGGAATCACGAAACGTATATATTCACCAGTCTTTGTAATAACCGTACACGCAGGGTTGTTGTTTTTTTTCTTGATCCAGTGGAAGGAGAATTTTTTTCTCTTGTCACCAAATAATAAAAAGTACTCCCTTTAACGTAGATTCTCAGTGTTGTTGTAATTCCTCCTTTGGCCACTAGAGTAACAGGAAACCATTTTTGAAATGTGTAAAAGCAGCTTTGGTGTATTTGGGCCAAAAAAAGGTATATCTTGATTTTAAAAATAACAATCTTGATCATTTATTATGAACTCTGTTTTGACCTGCCGGGGACTACGGATTAAAATTAGCCTAATGGCTAACTCTGGCATATTTACATGGATACGATGCTGAAATGTTCATTAATATGCACTGTCCCTTTAAATAAAAAAATGAATAAACTCATAACTGTGTTTTCATCTTTACAGAATGTATATAATTTATAAACATTTCTAAACACGGTGTTGTTGCAGTTCCTCCTCTGGCCACTAGAGGAGCAACACCCTACAACTGCACTCCCTCTAACACACACTAAACAGTGTTTTTAACATGTTTCCTGTGATGTTTTCTCTGAAGTGGTTTAGTGAAGTGTTTTTAAAGACTCAGACGTGGTCAAGAGTTTGTTTTAACAGGCAGCATGTTCCCCTTCATTACAGATAAATGGGTGTTAATCTGTTTTGTTCATTTACTGCAGAACTGGGAACAAATAACCGCTGTCTCAACGTCTGTTGTTTACAGTCGACTTCATGGTCATAATTTGTTTGTTAAAAGCTTCCAGATTCCCTCTGACATGTTAGGATGTTTGTGTTTCCTCACCTGCATCCTCCTCTTCTTCCTGCTCAGACTCCCCGTCCAGTCGCTGAGCTGTCTGATCCGACTCTTCAGGAAGTCTTTGCGGCCCGAGGTCACCGAGGTGCCGACGGCCTCAGATCTACGACAAGGCAACGTCAGGGAGGAGTAACACTTCTCCACGCCTCCTCCTCCTGACCCCTCCTCCTCCTGGATGACATCATCCAGCAGCGCCGAGGACGAGGCGGTCCTTAGTTGCTGCAGGGGGGCGTCAGGTGTGATGGGGAAGGCGGGCAGCGTGTTGTGGCTGGAGTACACGTCGTCCACGCTGAAGTCCTGCAGGTCTGGCTGCAGGATCAGAGAGTCTCCGATGCCGCTGTCCTCCGTCCGTCCGGAGGAGCAGGTGTTGTATCCTGCGGAGGAGGTGGAGGTGAACTGACTCGCCTCTGTGGCGGGGAACAGGAGCCTGGAGGTGAATCCAGGTGAGATATCCACCTGTGCCGGGAAGAATGTGTTGTATCCGCTCCTGGAGGTGGCGGTCTCCTCCGTGCGGGTGGAGGAGGAGGTGGTGTATCCGCTGCTGTTCGCCACGCTCTCCCCGCACACGAACACGTTGTCGGCAAGCTCGCCACCTCCGCTCCCCCACGGCGAGTCGTACCAGGAGCCGTCGGAGCTGAGCGAGCTGCCTTTACTGGTGCGTAGTGAGGAGTCGCCCACTGGCGGGGTGGAGCCGTGGGTGGTCGGGAGTCCACTGAGCCCCTGTGCCTCCACCCTGCTGTTGGTGAACTCCACCCTCATGCTGCCATCCTTGCTGAGCAGCACCTTCGGGCTGCCGCCGCTCTGCAAAGACGTCCGCTCGTTATTCCCACTGCCGCTCTCTAAAAATCCAAACTGGTTCCTGAAGGTCTGAGGGGACCCGGCTCTGAGTTTGGATCCACCTCTACCTGTCTTAGCCGTGTGTTCGTAGCGCCAGGTGGTGTTCTGGTTCTGGTAGCTCCTCCCCCGGGTCCTGCTGCCTCCCTGGTTGCTCCTCCACCAGCTGCGGGCTGACGGCGTCTCCTCCCTCCTGGAGGAGAACCTGAGCGAGCCGGAGGTTTTGGCAGGAGGGACGAAGCTGCTGTGACTGTCTGTGTTTCCCATCGCTACCTGGAGGAGGATGAAGGACGATGACATCATCAACGAGAGCCAGACTGAGGGTATCACTTACAGAAAAACTACAAACGCTGCTGTTTGCCTGCCAGGAAACGTGAAGTCAGACATGAAGAAGGAGTCATAACTTCACAGAGGCGGTGTTTTAGAATTCCTGAGTTTGAATGTGAAATTTTTTGACTCATTTCAGGCTAAAAAGGAACAAAGTAGTAATCAAGAAGTGAAAACGAGGCAGATATAAAATGAAACAAACTGACAGCTATCAAACAAAGCGCACCTCTCTACTCTCTACTAACGTGTTTACTAAAGAAGAATGCTTCCAACACACAACAATATAAATATGAGACCTTACTTCCCGGCTCTCTTACTGATCTCCCAGTTAGATGCTTGATTCTGATTGGTCCAAACTCCTTGACAATGGTTATTAACTTTCACTAACATGAGCAACACCAGAGACAAACTGATCACACGTCATGTCAAATCAATCCACAGGAAAAGAGTTCAGACACGTTTAGCTTCTGCTTGTTGACGCCATAGACCGTAAGGTGAGGTCAAACCGTTAGCTTCTGTTAGCATGCTAAATTGGCAGGTTACAGACATTTTCATCTTGGATCCTGTCCATCGATATGATTAAGGAGCGGAGCAGGAGAGAGAAACTTTAAGTTAGTGCATGGGCGTTTCTAGCCCATTTTTGGGGGGTTCTGAAGCACCTCTAAATTGAATCCCAGAACCCCTAAAATTTGAGATTTGTACATGTTTTTCCCTGCATGTCCTTTTTAACAAGCTAGAAAAGTTTCAAAACCATACAGCACTTGGTTGAAACGTAATATTTTAACAACAAAAATACAGCAGCTTCGCCGTGTTTTACATGTTGTGCATTGCATTTCAAATGAAAGTCCAAATAATAACTCCAATGTCAATTCAATAAGTTGCAGCAGTGTCTTGAATTAAAAGCTTTTACCTTATGGACCTTATGGAATTTAGAAAGGTCATTTTCAACCTTTCAACCCTGCTCTGTAACCGTTTTAGCTAAGTATACCTGTGTGTATTTATTGTATCATTTCAATCAATAGTCCTCTCCTATTTTAGTGCTTTTATAGTCTCATACACCTCCTGTTATTTGTATTATTTTATTTGATCTTTTAATTGTTTTTATCTCCAAATCACATCTATTCATATATTTGATGACTTGGATACTCTTGATGTCTTATTGTTTGTAACTGACTGGATATCATGTAAATGAGGGATGCCCTTCAATGATCTCTTGAGTTCAAATAAAGGTTAGATTGATTGATAGATCATGTTTGGTTAGCAGGTAGTCATGGGAAATAGAATCCTGACAGGGTGAGTCCAATGAGGCACATAGGCTGTACTAGCAGAACGCACTGATTTGGCTAAAATGTAGTTTGTAGTATGTAAACAGAAGCCAAAAATACCCACAATGCTCAGCGCTAAAATTCGTCCACCTCTTTATCTTGCTTCACAGCAGTGGGGACTCAGTTATTACGTGCATTAGCGCCACCTACTGTGTCGGAGTTTGAACCAGAGTTGTTACCAAAGCTACAACGCTAACGTTTATCAACAGTCTGATACGTTTAAAGTGAAGTAATCTTGTAACTTCGGGTCGTTTCAGAGGTGGAACTCGTCTCACAGGTAACTCTTCGTTGAAATTCCATTTTTATTTAGGGGCGCTGGTGGCCTAGCAGTCTAAGCGCCCCACATACAGAGGCTACAGTCCTCATCTCAGGGGTCGCCGGTTCTATTCCCGGCCAGTCGGTCGACCATTTCCTGCAAGTCTTCCCCCGCTCTCTACTCCCCACATTTCCTGTCTCTCTTCAGCTGTCCTATCAATAAAAGGGAAAAAGGCCAAAAAATCTAACATTTTTATGTCACTTCTTAACTTTTTTAACTCATAAGTGGACGCTACAGAAGAGGTTTTCCTATCAGCTCCACCATCGTTTACAACCGCTCTCCAAAACCAGAAAACCCAGCATACTGCAACACAGATCATTCATACAACACACTACCTTTAAATGCATCCACAGGTAGACAGGTGAGATGTTAGGAAGTTGTTAAATTAATCTATTGCAACAAAAACTAAACCTGCAAACTTCTGTCATGATATCACTCCTGCAGATCCTCTAACCATGCAACTACATGTGAACACTAGTCATTCTTTAATGCTTCCTCGCTCCAATGTGAACTTATTGTTGTTTATGTCTGCAAGATAACATCTGGATTCCTCTTTAAAACCTACAACTCAACATAAACAACAAGACACGGCATACCAGGACCAAATTAAACACAATGATCAACACTTTGCAAACAAGCTCAAGAGTTACATATCTTCTCTTCATCATGCTTTTAGTTTAAATCCATTTAAATCATTTATATTTGGCACTTTTGCATCTTTCTCTGCTGCTTCAGTCAGCTCCTACCATCTTACTGCCACTGCTGCTGAGTCTGCCATGTTTACTACGACCTCTCCTCATGTCTCTGCAGCTGATACTGAAAATTAAATCACTTTCTTACGTGCTCCAGTCAAATCTAATTATGCGATAACTGCATCAGGACAACAAGTGTTTCTATTCTCAGACATATCAGGTAATAAATGAAGCTGCATCACATGCATCGAATAATAAATAAAAAGAGACAGAATCTAAGAATCTAAGTTTTTGCTCTTTTTTAAAGTGAGAGTGAAATGTTTCACAGCAGACAGACTCAGGGGAAAGTGGAAATATGTGAGCTTAAAAGGAAGAAATGATCAGTGTAAGAGAGATAGAGAATTAAAGAAGGTATAAAAGTAGAAAAGGGAAGTGAAGTTTGATGGAAGAGAAGTTTATCTGACCGTTTTGTAGTTCTCAGAAACTCAGCCGCTCCTTCATGCTCCGTCAGGCTGCCTCCTCTTCCTTTCTCTCTCTCTTTACTACTGAAGCTTTCCTTGTCGCCTCCAGCTGCCCTCTCTCTCTCTCTCTCTCTCTCTCCCTGTGTTTGTGTATGTCGCTCGCCCCCTCTCCTTACACCAGCTCATCTGTTGGGGGAGAACAGAGGGAGGGAGGGGCTTCATGAGCTTCAGCACACAGACTTTGCTTTTGTGTGTCCCCCCCCACTCCTCCCTTCTTCCATGACGTCTCTGCTCTTAAACCAGACCTCTCTCAGTCTTCTGTTTATTTTGGTTTTCTGGTATTTAAAGTCATTTTCTCCTCGTTTTCTCTCTTTCTGTTTCTTTAAAGTCGTTTCTAATCGACTGCGGCAGGATGAGGTCATCACTGAGGCTATTTTAAGAAAGTCAGTTTCTTAGAGGCGGCGGGAACAGAGCGGGGAGAGTGTTTGAAATTAACCAAACAATCATTACATATAAAATAAACATGTGACAAAGAAATATGCAGACAACAATTAGGAAGGGTTCAAGACATTGGTGTCAAATTTCTTGTTTTAGACCAACAGCACAAGTTTTTCAGGTTTATTGGTTCAAAAAACAGAAGAATTCTCCTCCCAAAAACAATCAAAAAACACAAAGTATGAAATAAAAGAACTACAGGTGGACTAGATCAAGTCAAAGCAAACACCGAACAGAGACTAGTCCAAGTTATTTTGTCCCCACAAAGAGTCGACACAGCCGAGAAGTCCAAAACAGAAAGATGGAGAATTACAAACCCAACGAAACTTAAACTAAGTCAAAACAGACGCTAGACGATGACGAGATCCAGGAAAAGAGACCAAGAGACCAAGAGACCAAGAGACAAGACAAGTCCATGTCACAATGCCAAAGAGGAGGAGACACATATGAGTCAGAGTGTCTGAATGACAAAGACGAGTCAAAACACCTTTTAGGGAAAGACTAGTCCGAGTCAGAGTGTCCAAAGCACAAAGACAAAGACAAGGTCAGTCAAAGTACCAGTGCTCCAAATACAAGTCCACATTGGAGAAATGTAGGGGACACATCCACAAGACATAAGCCACGTTTCCACCAAGCGGTTCAGTTCGGTTCGTCTTGGTACAGCACGCATTTTGTGGCGTTCCCGTTGACTAAAACCGGGACAGGTCCCCAAATTACCGAGCCGTACCGTCCCACTTTTTGGTTCCCTTCTGTTGGGGTGCCAGACATACCGATCCGACCCCAGAAGGTGGCGCTAGAAACACTGCAGTCCGTTGATTAGTCGAAAGAATCGTCACTTCCTGTGCCACAGCGGTAATAAAGAACAACACATAACCCTGCCATGTTTAAATCTCCAGTGGACTTCAGGAAGATCACTTTTTGTGTTTGGAAAATCAAGAAACATCGTTCCATGGTCGACCACGGGGGTGCAGACTGTCCTCGTGTTTTTCTTCTTCGTTGCATTTATTAGCGGGGTACACTGTGTCATGCTGCCATGACTTACACGCCGGCCACCAAGTAAGGCACGGTTGGCTGTGGAAACGCAAACAGGATCAGGCGTTACCGATCCGACCCGTACCAAACTGTACTGATCCATACCAGACCGCTTGGTGGGAACGAGCCATAAGACATGTCGAGGTTAAAAACTCCACTTGACAAAGACAACACAGAACATCAACGCAACAGATACCATGTCTAAATCAACCAATGCAATTTACAAAGACTAGTCCAAGTAAAATTAGCCATGTGTTTGAGACATGTCCAAGTCAGAGGGTCAAAGTATGCAAAATGCCAACAAGACCTGGACTAGTCCAAGTCAAGACCAAGTCAGAGTCAAAACATCCATTAGAATAAGACATGTTTAAGTTGGAGCACCAATGGGACGCACAAGTCCAAGTCAAATCAACCAGCTGACAAAGATAACACATGTTGAATACCAACTTGACTAAGATGACTTTGGTTAAAACCAGAAAAAAGACAAGTCCTGGGCCAAAACATGGAGAGGACCTTCACACAGTGAGAGACATAACCATGAGACCAAGTACAACTCATGTGGAAACAACAGACTGACATGGATAAGTCTTAGTTGTGGCTACTTAAAGAAGAGTTTCAATGTCCAAAAGATTAAGAAGAGACATGTTCAGGACATAAACAAGACAAAGACAGGTCCAAGTCTAACACCCATGAGACAAGACGATTTTAAGTTCAAACATGAATGAGATCCAGACGAATTTGAGCCGAAACATCCTCAAAACCTTCAAAACTTAGAGTCACATCTACCTCAAGAGAGGAGATGGGGTCAAAACACCCATGAGACTCAAACAAGTCCAAGAGCCAGAGACACATCAGAGATGAATGACAATTAAAAGACCAGACTGTGGACAGAGAATGGACTCAGGACTCGTTTTAGTAACCTGTTGGAATACGCAGTTAGCCTTTCTATACAAATCCAGGACTTGTCCAGGACTTTCCATGAGCTGTGAACAAACCTTCCATGACCTCAAGTTTCTCTTCCTGTCCAGCGAATTCTTATTTCCAAACCAACAACAGCATGACAAATAAATCATACCCAACATGATCCAAATTATTACAAAATCAATCACAGCATCAATAAAGAGGTTTCCCCAAACTGAGTGCTTATTTCCTGAGTGAGACGGGGAGGGGTCAGAGGTCACGGCGGACTTGAGGTTCTGTGTGTTTTTACCATCGAGCTCAGGCGGGTTGACGCCCATCCTGTCCCAGAGGTCGGGGCTGAGGAGGAAGGAGGAGGGAGACAGAGAGAGAGAGAGAGAGAGAGAGAGAGAGAGAGAGAGGGGGGGAGGACCTAAGGCAACACAATGCACTGCTGACCCCAAACTCATCCGTGACCCTTGACCTCTGTTATTGAAATGAGGATAGGGAGTGTTGAGAAGGGACCTCGACAGCTGGATCAGCCCGACTCAGACGAGGAGGAGTGAAGGGATTTAATCAGAAGATGAAAATGACTCAAGTATGAGAAGTGTTCTGTTTATAGTCTGAGTAGTATCGACCAATCAGGTGCCAGCAGACAAATCAGTCTGTATGGAGAGCAAAAGCAGGAAGAACACAATCCAGCGTGATGACATCCCGGCTCTATAAACAGATATCTGCATGAAGAGCAGCTAACAGTCTGTTCTAGATCAAAGATTTAGAGACACAAACCTGCTTGATGCTGTGTCACTAAAGACATCAGCGTTTAGATTTCCTGACTTCCCTGAACGCAGCATCAGAAATGATGGATCCCACCTCCATTCAACAAACAAACATTGTAGACGTAGTTTTCTTCTCCTCTTGAGGACAGACCTGACAAAGCTTGACTTTGGACTTTTGACTAATCTGCATCATGATGTTGTTATTTCAGCAAACTGAAGACCCGTTAATTACAAGAACATCACAAGAACATCAGTTCCTGTTTCAGGTTCATACCGCTGAAGGAAGCCAGAGTGAAGCCTCTGTGGAACTGTTTACAGTGAAGCTGAGACTCACCACAAACGGATAAACAGGCATTTCTCAGGGGGTGTAATGAACCAGGAAATAATGGCGTATCATTTGCAGACATATCTGAAGGGACTAATTTCACTTGTTGATTCTCAAGTTGCTAATTGGACTGTGAACAATGCAAGAGAAGAAGTCTTGGTTGGATGATTGCTAACCACGGGATATACAGAGAAGTTGGCCATCGTTCCCAGAGGCAAATATCCCCACCAAACAATAGCCAATGAAGAGGCCAGTAAAATTGTTGTATTGTGTTGTATTGAAGTACTGCCATTGGTGCAAACACTCTTTGTATCTCCTTGTTTACAATGTCAATGTTTACATGCTCAGTAATTACAAAATCAATAAAAAGAATTGTGGAAGAAACATTAGCCGATGGGTTCTGGGTCTTGGTTTAGACAGATACAGCCTGGTAGTTTTTATGATGTTCTGAACATGAGACACCTGAAACAAGAAACCTGTTGATTGGTTCTTCTCTAAGCGGTCAGCCATGAAGCTCCAACTGAAAACAGCTGACACTACGAGTTTATTTACTGACATTAAACTGTTATCTAAAGGAAGAAGTATCCTCTGAATGAATAAACCCTCGTCTTGAGGACTTGAGGTTATGATATCAGATTTCTCAGCCTCAGTAAAAGTTGTCCAAACTCTCACCCATCACTCCCCTCCCCTCCCCTCCCCTCCACGTCCTCCCCCCTCAGGCTCGAGCTCAGACGATCATCAGCCCCTGAAAGGAGAAAGTCCTCCGTCCACTTTTGTTTGCTCG
Organism: Notolabrus celidotus; assembly: GCF_009762535.1. NCBI lineage: Eukaryota > Metazoa > Chordata > Actinopteri > Labriformes > Labridae > Notolabrus > Notolabrus celidotus. The sequence continues at coordinate 1,778,163 of NC_048284.1, forward strand.
TCCCATCAGCCATCTGCCGGCTCGCAGGACGCCCCACCACGGGCGACCCCTCCCATTCTTCACCAACAAAGACCCTCCTCACCCCTTCACCCCCCTCCCCCCATAGGCGTGAGGCCGACATATTGAAGGAATTCATCGGATCTGAATCATAAAAGATCTGATTAATGTGCAGATCGAGGAATGCCACCTGTTCTCTGAGCGGATCTGATCAGCTGATGGTTTAGGGGGGCGTCTCAGAGAGGACTTTAAATGGGGTTAAAGCTGGACTCTTTAGGTTAATGCGGCCTGATGGGAGACAGACGACAATTTAACCTCTAGAAACTCAACTTTCTGATAAAGACTACATTCGTGGATTCAGTCAAACGTCTCATTTTCTGCTCACGGTTCTTTTATTTTGAAGGAGCCCACTGAAAGATCAGTTGTTTTATTTTCCCCTCTCTCGGTGTAATGAAGCCTTTTGTCTCCAAGCTGAGAGGAAACAGGAAGAACACATCAGCCGTAAAATGGCAGGAAAATGAAACACCTCCTGCAGCAGCAGATACACAAACACTAAAACCAACCCTCACACTGCTGCCAAGAAACACACAATATATTCAGAGTTACACCATACATCATTTATACCATACAATATCTGCAGACTTTAAACTCTGGACCTGGTCTGTAGACATCTCCATGAATTAATCTGTGTGTTTGATTTATGAAATGTCAGATGAGAAGGTCGCCACAGAGTTTTTAAAGCCAAGTCTGCAGAAGTGGGACCATGTTAAAAGTGACATATCATGCAAAATAGCCTTTTTAATGGTTCTCTACCTGAAATCTGTGTCCCTGTCTACAAACCCCCTGAAAAGTAAAAGAATCCATTCTGCCCCTGTTCTGATTTCTCCACCTTTCTGTAAATGTGTGTGAAACCAGCCGTTTCAGTTTTCAGTGTTTTTCATACGTCACAACGCCATCCGGTCTGTAACAGGAAGTCAGAGCTCGGAGCTTGTTCAGCCCATGGACTGTATAAAATATGGACGTAGTATCCGTGATGTCACCCATCTGTTCCTGAGAGCTGTTTTGAAGCAAATCGACGGCGGCAGCCATATTGGTAATGCGGAACTCAACCAGGCAGAGTGTGACGTAGTGTGAGCCTCTTAGCCAATGGCTGTGTGTTCCCGACCGGGAGTCACGTCAGTCATGTCCTTATTTGGGCAAAACTCGTAATCCTAATATCTTCTGAACCGTCACGTTAGAAAAAAATTCACTCCCCGTACAGAGTGTGCCGATAGAGAGATTAGCTTCATAGGGCCAAGCCGTTTTTTGAACCAGGCTGTAAACATGTTTATTAATGCTGTAAAGATCGTCTTTTTCCCATTCATGTGTATGTGGTTTCCGGTGTTTCTGCAGCCAGCCTCAAGCGGATTCTCGATGTATTGCAGTTTATATCACTTCATCATGGGCTTCATCGTTTGAGACCGGAGTTTGCCGCTTGGTTCAGCCCATAGACTGTATAAAATACAACTCAACCCCTCCTCTGTTTTTCATTCCCTGCACACATGTGTGCTAACAAGGAGCTTAGGAGGGAGGCATGCTAGTTGTAGGCTGTCTTAATAAACACAAAGGTCGGTTTGACTCCCCACGTCTGCAGATTTGAAGATCTAGTGGATGATTTTTATTTTCATGGAAAAGTGCTAGCACTAGTTAGCATAGCTACATGTTGGTAGCTGTGTACCAAGACACACGTCGACATACTGATAAATAAAACAACAAGAAACACTAAATCTGTGACCAATGGTTCAGAAAGGTCCTGCTGCAGGCGCCTCTCCGTCAGGATCAGATTCTGGATCAGATTCAGAGGTTTGAAGTAACGCGGGTCTGTGAGCAGCCGTGTATATTCAGCCAACATGTAAACATTAGATCAACGTGCCGGAGAGCCGAGGCCACACCCACTTCCTGAGGGGGCGTGGTCAGACAGCTCATTCTCATTTAAAGGCACAGACACAGAAAACAGCCTGTTCTGAACAGGGCTGAAAAAGAGGTGTTTACAGGCAGACCAGAATCTGATTTCAAAGTGTTTTTATGAGCAATAAACTTTAAAGACATGTTTTGGGGACCTCTTAGACCAATATATGTTGATGAAAAAGAGCAGAATATGTCACCTTTAAAGTGCTAAAAAATTAAGCAGCAATCAAGGTTTTCCGAGAGCAATCACTGAATCAAAGATTCTCCTCCTCCTCCTCCTCATCCATGTTGTCTTTCTGGTCCTCTGAAAACCTCTGACCTGTTGACTCCAGGCCTGGCTCCGCTCATCATGACTTTGGTTTGTTGTTGCAGTTAAGTGAAATACGATCTGGTGATAACACAGAGTGTTTTATTCTGAAAATTAACCGGATGTTTTCATTTTGTTTTGGTGAAACCTGACTTCCTGTCCCGCTCCATCTGCTCTGTTGAGATTGATGCGTCGTGCTCCGGCATCCGGCACAAGTAGAAGTCTTGTGTATCTGATCCGGATCAGAGACGGAGCCGGAACGTAACAGGGCAGATCCAGTGGAAGTTAACACATTGACTAGAATAGAAACCTATCAGATCTGGTGCTGTGACGGAGTGAGACCTGACAGCCTGAGGGCGTTGGGGACAGAAACAAGTGTTGAAATGGGTGTGCAACCAAGAACTTGCGTCATCTAGAAGTCTCAGTCTCCCTCCCTGCCTGAGTTCCTTAGAGCAGAGCAGTCTGAGTCACAGTCAGGGTTTCTGAGTCTCCTCTTCACGTTCCTCTCCGTCTAATAACTCCTCACAGTCGTACAGGATGTGTTGTTAATGTTCAAGAAGTGCCAGAACGTTTGTCAAGAGCACTTCCAAGCTCTGCACTGACGGTCCGGACTACGCACTGGAGCAGGAATGTTGTTAATTGTGAAGTGATATAATATATGAAACACACCCTGGATGTTTCCATGGAGCTGTTAGCACACAGTCTGCTCAGTGAGGACGGACCAAAAGACTACAAGTAGTGAAGGGAATAATAAACGCTCTGAGGATATGGGCGCTGTTTTTTAAGTTGTGCACACTGAAAATAAAAAAATAAACAGCAACAATTCTCCACATTTAGCTCTTCATAAAGACGGAGCGTGAATTCTTAAAAGTCACTTTAAAAAAAATCTAATTAAGAGGATTTCTGTGATCTTTTTCACATTTAATTTTGTTGTGACAAATATATCAAAGCTAAAATCACTGTTAAATCTGAATGCTAAATATTAATATAAATGTGAAATCTAAAAGTTTAATCTCAAAGTTAAATCTAAGTGTTCAATGTTAAATCTAAATGTTCAATGTTAAATCTAAGTGTTCAATGTTAAATGTTAAATCTAAATGTTCAAAGGTAAATCTAAATGTTCAAAGGTAAATCTAAATGTTAAATCTAAGTGTTCAATGTTAAATGTTAAATCTAAATGTTCAGTGTTAAATCTAAATGTTAAATCTAAGTGTTCAATGTTAAATCTAAATGTTAAATATCAAATCTAAATGTTCAATGTTAAATCTAAATGTTAAATATTAAATATAAATGTTAAATATTAAATCTAAATGTTAAATATAAATGTTCAGTGTTAAATCTAAATGTTAAATCTAAGTGTTCAATGTTAAATCTAAATGTTAAATATCAAATCTAAATGTTCAATGTTAAATCTAAATGTTAAATATTAAATCTAAATGTTCAATGTTAAATCTAAATGTTAAATATTAAATCTAAATGTCCAATGTTAAATCTAAATGTTCAATGTTAAATCTAAATGTTAAATATTAAATCTAAATGTCCAATGTTAAATCTAAATGTTCAATGTTAAATCTAAATGTTCAATGTTAAATGCTAAATCTAAATGTTAAATCTAAATCTAAATGTTAAATCTAAATGTTAAATCTAAATGTTAAATGTTGATCTGCGATCCTAAATATTTAGCTAGAATGCAAATTCTCACTGCTGCCTGTCAGCATTACCAAAATAAAATCTTAATATCAGGTGTGATGGTTGAGGAAAACAAAGACTGTGCATCAGTCAAACATCCACTGGACTACAGGTGAGATCGGCCTTTGCTTTCAGATCCAGTAATAGTTTACTAAACGCTGAAATTTAAAATATATATATTTTTAAATGTTCCACAAAGAAAAAGTGAAGTGAAACAGGAAGCTGGTCTAATCTCGTCACAGCATGAGTAAAATGTGTTTTTTTCCACGTCATGTCCACACTGGAACATTTCTCTTCTCTGAGCGTTGGTCCAGACTCTCAGACGGAGCGTTCTGAATCAGTCGACCTTTCTTTGGATAAACTGTGAGCCTTATTGGGGGAGGGGGGGAGGGGGAGGGGAGGGGAGGGAGGGAGGGAGGGGGGGGGGCTGTGTTGTGTTTCTGCAGGGAGACGCCAAGTAGCAAAATGAGCCCCCCCCCCCATGGGAACGACAAAGCAGCAGCAGCAGCTTCGATAAGAAAGGGAGGGAGGGGGGGAGCTCTTTCCCTCCATCAGAGGAAGTGTGCCTGGGCCGGGGTGCAGCGGTCGGTGGGTGGGTGGGTGGGGGTCTGTTTCCTGCCCCGGCTGACTGGGGTCCTTGTCCTGGCACAGTGGGTAGACGGGTGTGGACTGAAGGTGGGGCCGAGTGTTGTGTTTGGTGTGGTCGCTGCAGCTGCTTCCTCCTCCTCCTGGAGAACCTCAGGAGAACACAGAGGTTCATTTACAGACACCTCACATCTGGATCAGCTGATTCAGGATCAACAGAATCCCTTCAGAACTTTAGGAAGAGTTCAGAGATGACCTTCTGATGAAAGCTGGAGACCCTATTCTGCTCTTCAGGCATTAAACCGCCCCACATATGAACCGACTATTCCCACAAAAACAACACCACTCAAGACTTGTAATTCAAGTATGTGACAGGGAGTAACCTTGAGTGTAAAATACACAATCATGGAGATTTTCAAGAGTTGAATTTATTAAGTTCAAGCTAGAGATTCCCATGAGGGTCTCTTGATGTCCTGGGATTGCCGGAGAATCGGCTAAACCAAACTCTGTTTGCATTTTACAGGTTGAGGCTTGCCGTCTTGCAGACAGACCTGACAAACGTGAATTTAGAGTCCTCAATGATCTGCATCATGATGTTTTTATTTCTGCAAACTACAAGTTAATCACAAGAAAATTTGTCTCTCTTTTGGGTTTATACCGCTGAAGTGCAGCATGGTTAAGCCTCTGTGTAACTTACTATTTACAGTGAAGCTGAGACTCGTCAGAAATAGATGAATGGACGCTCCTCTGGGGAATGTAATGAACTAATCCTGATCTTTTGTTGCAAAGTAAACACAAGGATTTCTTTGAACTTCTTTGTTACATCCCTGGAGGAGCGCCTGTTCACTGATTCCTCAAAGGTCTCAGCTTCACTGTAAATAGTGAAGTGCTAGAAGGAAGGCTTGGCTTGAGGTTGTTTATCGCTGACTGCTGGCTGCACTGGAGTTACAGAGAAGTTGGCTATTGTGTCGAGAGGCATGTGTGATATCACAAGATGATTGGTTTCGAGTTTCATCCTCCTGTTGGAATCATCTACCAGTCAGGGTCCGGGAGGCAGACACCCTCTCTACTTTTAAGAGCAGGCTTCAAACTTTCCTTTTTGAAAGTTACTAACCATAGACCTTTCTGGAGTCCCTGAGCTCCCTTGTCTCGTAGGTTCCTCTGAGCTGCCGTAGACGTCCTCCTGCTGCGGACGTTCTGGACTCCAGCTGATACGAACGTGCTGGACTCCAGCGGCAACAGCTTCTACTACTCGTCTCATCACTATCACCTCTCTCTCTTACTCCCCTCTATCCGTCTTTCAAGACCCAACTCGGTCGAGGCATGATGGCTGTCTAACATGAGTCTGGTCCTGCTGGAGGTTTCTGCCTGTTAAAGGAAGTTTGTCCTCTCCACTGTAACTAGCTAAATACTGCGATGTGCAATGCTCATGGTGGATTAAGCTGGGGTCAGACTGAGTCTTACCCTGTCTTGGTGTTGGGTCTCTGTTCATAATTTGACATAGTGTGGTCTAGACCTGCTCTGTTTGTAAAAGCGTCTTTAAAAAAATAACGTTTGTTGTGATTTGGCACGATACAAATAAAGATTGATTGATTGATTGATGTCCGGAGATTTCTTCAGTAATGGTCCATTCAGAACACACACATTTTAAAGTTCTTGTCTCGTCTAGCATGAAGTCAGACTTTGCACAAATCAGCACCATGAGGAAGCCACTTCAGCATCCTTTAAGCGTGTTTATTGTCATTAAATCAAAGTTAAATCTGTGTATTTGGGGTTATTTGAGCCAGCTTTGGTGTGACTTGCTGGATACAGTGAAACTGAGACTCGTACAGGCACTCCACACCTGAAACAGGATGCTAGAAGTTGGTGTCCATCAGATAAATCCTGAAACTCGCTTCAAACACAGAAAATCCTGAAAAGGGAGGTCTTGTGTCGGCGGATGGGTCAAACGCAAATCTGTTGTTGCTCCACTTCCCCCCATTCTCTCCATCCATCAGCGTTTAATTGAATGAGGTGTTTGCTGGTGTCATGCAGGCTGACAGACTCAGGCGCTGCTGCAGAGCTAAATAGAGTCTAATCACATTTGGAGGCGGGTCAAATGTAGTTTGGTTTAACAGCAGGGGGGTTACCTGCAGGTCTGAGCTGAGCGGCCAATATATCAGATTTAGTCCTCGGTCTTTCAGGGCTCTTCTTCACACCTTCTTTTGGATGATGAACGTGAGGATACATCAGTTTCAGATCAGAGGATGTGTTTAACCTCGCTCAGAGAAAATATTGGAAACGGGGGAAACTGTTAGCCTAGCATGAAAAAGAGACAAAGGGTCCATCAGATTATCTTGGTTTATCTTGTTAGCTAAAAAGTGAGTCAGCAGTTCAATCTGCTGCTGTAGTCGGCTGCAGAGCTTCATAATGTCTCCTTATGTTTATTTTTAAAGGTTGGCTCTTTTGTCTAGATATTTTTGGAGACTAAAAGACCAGAAAGTACTTCACGAAGCTTCAGCCTGCAGCAATGAAACAGGATGTATCAGCTGCTATGCAGTCTTTGGGGGCAAATGCGTCCAATACATCCATTAAAATGTCTTATTTTTTACCTTGACAGACTCTGATTGGTATTAAAAGTGTCTGACAACATTGCAGAGCTCTCTGTAAACTCCAGTGAGAAAAACAGCAATGTTCCCTCCCAGAACACTGGAGTTGTTGGTCTACCACTTCCTTGATTGGTTGGTTTTTCTGTTATTCCGTGCATCAAGAAAGTTGCTTGAATGCAAGCGAGATTGAAACTCTGAAGTTCCCAAACAATCACTCGATCAAGTAAGTGGTAGACCAGCAGCTCCTTTGTTCTTAGCCGTCACAATGATCTATTCAAAACCAAACCACCAGACTCCATTGACAAAATCTGTCATTTTCACACTTTGAGCACTGGAGTTGTTGGTCTACCACTTCCTTAATTTGTTGGTTTAACTGTTATATTATGTTGCAAGGAAATTTAGTTTGATCAAAGGTAGATTAAAACACCAAAGTCATGTTATAACAAACAATCTAGCAGTTTGACGCAGCGGTAGACCAACAACTCGTGTTCTTTATAAAGCTCAATAAACAGACACCTGCTCTCGTCCTCATTTCAAAGAAACCAGACTACAATGACTTAATCTGTAATTTTTGGCTAGCAAAGCATGGGAGTTGGTGGTCTACCACTGCCTTCATTTGTTGGTTTAACTGTTATATTCTGTTGCAAGGAAAGTTAGTTTGATCAAAGGTAGATTAAAACACCAAAGTCATGTCATAACAAACAATCTAGCAGTTTGAGGCAGCGGGAGACCAGCAACTCCTTTGTTCTTAGCCGTCACAATGCTCTATTCAAAACCAAACCACCAGACTCCATTGACAAAATCTGTCATTTTCACACTTGGAGCACTGGAGTTGTTGGTCTACCACCGCCTTCATTTGTTGGTTTAACTGTTATATTATGTTGCACGGAGAGTCAGTTGGATGCAAGGTAGATTAAAACACCAAAGTCATGTTATAACAAACAATCTAACAGTTTGACGCAGCGGTAGACCAACAACTCTTGTGTTCTTTATAAAGCTCAATAAACAGACACCTGCTCTCGTCCTCTTTTCAAAGAAACCAGACTACAATGACTTAATCTGTAATTTTGCCTAGCAAAGCGTGGGAGTTGTTGGTCCACCACCGCCTTCATTTGTTGGTTTAACTGTTATGTTATGTTGCACTGAGAGTCAGTTGGATGCAAGGTAGATTAAAACACCAAAGTCATGTTATAACAAACAATCCAGCAGTTTGAGTCAGGAGTTGATCAGCAACTCTTGTGTTCTTTATAAGGTTCAATAAACAGACACCTGCTCTTGTCCTCTTTTCAAAGAAACCAGACTACACAGACAAAATCAGTCATTTTTACCTTGCAGAGCATGAGAGTTGGTGGTCTACCACTGCCTGCATTTGTTTGCATGTTATTTTGTGACTTATTTTCACAGTTAAACTTTAAGTTTCAGGGCGCCAGTGGCCTAGCTTTCCAAGCACCCCCATACTCAGAGGCTACAGTCCTTTTTGCAGAGGTTGTTGGTTTGACTCCTGGCCAAGACCATTTGCTGCATGTATTCCCCAACTCTCTAAAGGTAAAAATTGTCCTCAAAAATACAACTTAAAAAACAAAACAAACTAAGAAAATTTAAGCTTGGCTGGTTCTTTCCTTTGCCCAGGTTTTTCACAGATCATTTTTTTCTCTTAGGTAACAAAATTCTTCATCAGGTTAAAAGATCTGATTAAAAAAATGACCTGAATTTAAAAATATGATGCTAGCCTGATTTACAACATTAAGATTTTCTGCAGGAAATTATTTATTGTCCAATTTTTGAGATTAAAAGTGTGAATAAGACAGTTGTGAATATCCAGGCTGTTAGATCGGCATGTATTGAATATAAATATCTTAACTTTGTCACCGTCATCAGCAAAGTTTGTTAGTATCTGTAATTAAGATCCTTGACTTGTCCAGCTCCACATGTTTTTATAGCTCATAGGACATACACCCCACTTCAGGTCTTAAACCCATATCATTGGGCCCCCCTGAGGCCCCTCAGAGACCCCCGGAGGCCACAGGTCTTTAGTTTTGAAAGCCTAAATGGTCTACATGATCTGCTCCATGACAACAAGCGATATTGGACCCTGAATCCGAGCAGACAAGCGTCTCAGTGACTGTGTGGTGAAGTGTGTGAGGGGTGAATAGAGAATGTGTGTGTGTGTGTGTGTGTGTGTGTGTGTGTGTGCCAATCACACGCCTCCTTTGTCCATATACAGAAAAAAAGAGAGAGGGGAAGAGCGGCCTGGACAAAGCTGTGACGAGTGCCCGGCGTTGCTCCTTTCATTCAGGCTCCAGATGCTGCTCCGGGGCCCTCTGGCCCCCAAAACATCCATCAAGACACGAGACTCAGTGTCAGAGTGAAGCAGCCAGCAAACACGGGTACTGTGAGGGGCTTCAGGACTCTGTACGTCTCAAAGAGACTCTTCTTTCAGTCCATCAGTGATAAATTATATCATCACAGAGGATGTAGTTAGAGATACTGTGGGATGTGTTGGGATGTAGGAAGAGGTGTTTGTTATTCAAACAAGCTATGGATCCCATTTCCCCCAATGCATCGTGTATGACAAGAAAGAGACACAGTGGGAAGTTTTACTGATGCACCCCCTAAAGACATGGAGCCCATATATACAGGGTAACAGTCTGGGTTTATCCACATGCTTAAAACTATTGACCCCACGTATGTTGCTCTGCCTTGCACATCTGAAAAGATCACTACAGAGAGATGGAGGGGATGTGGTTTCATTTAACTATATCAGGCATTTGGTCCGGTCCAACCATGCAGCCTCACGAGTTTGATGATGCACTTTATCAACAACGATTGGGTTCTACTTCTTTTTACTTATTTCTTTGCCTTTTTATCTTAAAGGGAGGAGAAATTGATTGAAACGTAGATTGAGTTTGGTGTGAACAAGTCTGAGAATTTATTTTTAGGCCATATCGCCCAAACCTACGCTAAGTTATCAGCTAATGAAAGGTTAGTAGGATGGACCCAAAATATATGCTCAATCAATCTTTATGTATGTAGCGCAAAATCCAAACAAATGTCATCCTCAGACTCTTTCCAAACAGAGCAGGTCTAGACCGGACTCTATGTTCTATTATTAACAAAGACCCAACATCAAGACCGGATCAGATCCAGTCCCATCTTACAGACAGGACTCAGTCTGATCTCATCTTAATCCACCATGAGCAGAGCACTTTGCAGCATTTAGCAAGTTAGAGTGGCAAGGACAAACTTCCTTTAACAGGCAGAAACCTCCAGCAGGACCAGACTCATGTTAGACACACATCTGCTGAGACTGACAATATAGGATGATTTAAATCTGGAGTTAAAGGAAATGTTCTTTACAACCAAATGAACACCTGACTCCTGTTCTGTCTGCTAGAACTAAACACTGAACAAGACGTTTTTCAGGTTGCTTTGGTCGTGACTTGTCGAATCCAGGATCTAAATTTACTGAACTGAACGTCATTAATTATTCTGCTTGTTGGTGAGAGCTTTTTAGACTCTGATCCGGACTACAGTCCTGAGCAAAGCACCTCATCAGGTCAGAGGGGACAGGCCCGAGGTCGAGCGAGAGGGGCAGTCAGTAGAGTCAGGGGAAGCAGAGGCAGGAGACGGGGACTCGGAGGAGTGCACACCAGGGAAATGTATGCTCTGCAGGAGGAGGGCAGAACAGCAGGACGGGATTTGAATGGTTTAAAATTTGGGGAGCCAAAAAACAGTGATTGGTTGGTGTTTTCCCAGGCTTACTCCGGCTGTAGAGAGCAGCTTTTTTTACCTTTTTTTTAAGAACACATTATGTATTGATTACCATCAGGACATAAAGATCATTTTAACCAGTATAACAAAAAGTGTATCTAAATCTGATTACCAACCCCAGCTTTAAATAAAATTAAAAAAAAGAAATATTTTTATGTCTTCTCTGGATTTAGAAACGTATTAAACTGTGTCAGAAGCAGAAACACAGACGTGTGATAATGATAGATAATCGATGCACTGTGGCTGCCAGCTGGAGGAGCGTCCGGAGCTTTCTATTTAAAAACCAACAACAACAACAACAAACACACTGACGGCCCTGTGTGGTTGATGTTTCCATCAGACCAACATGTGCTGTTTCCCTCCTGAAACAAAAGTCTGATTAGCTCCGACTGAGCGCAGACAAAGCGGCGAGCGCTGAATAAAGATGTTCAGCTCAGAGCCAAGAGGAAACGGAGCAGCTGCAGAGACGGAGCTGAAGGTGTTCAACGACAAACACAAACGTTAACATGCACTTCATCTTTATTTTGATGCCCTGCCTCAGGCTCCTGTTGGCCCACAGATACATCCCACAGCTCCACACACACCTGGCCACAACCAATGAATGCACACACAGAAATGAGCCGGCTTAGTGGTTAGCAGAAAACTTGAGTGCAACCACAAAATCAACAGAGGCTGGAGGAGCTCAAACAAACGTCTGGTTTGAGCTTCAGATCTGATGTAAACAAGCACAGAGTCCGGCTCACGTTCAAGGAGGACTAGAGGAGGCAGGGTTAGGTAATCCAGGTCTAACAGCTCGGTCTGGTCCTGCCTGCTGCCTGCAGAGCCTCAGAGGAATGCGAAAGCTTTGACGGCGGACTCACTGAGGTGAACAGAGGATTTCAAAGACAAACTTGTCGTCTGTGGTCCGAGCCGCCGAGCAGAGTCGTGGAAATGATCCTGATGGGACCGAGCGGCTGGACTGAGGCTGAGAAAACACCTCTGATACCGACTGAGACCAAAGAGAGGATGAGATAAAGAGTACTGCTGAGGCGGCAGTATCAGAGGTTCCTGTTATCACACACATCTGGGTCTGAATGAAACCTTTAATGTGAGGTATGATCCGTCATAGGCCGATCAAAAACCATTCACAATTCAATTTTTGCCTTTACTTGATAGGACAGCTGAGGAGGGACAGGAAACATGGGGAGTAGAGAGTGGAGGAAGACATGCAGCGAAGCCAAGGCTGGGATCAGTGGGGCGTGTGCCTAGACCACTCGACCAATGGCACCATAAAAATGCCAGATTTAAAAGTGACAGCGATGGTTTCAGGAGGTCTCTTCATGATTTTGGGTCATGTGCAACCATTGACTGTTTATAATTGTTTATAAAACTTACCTCCATCCAGAAGTGAGGTCAAAACACAGCCGTGAAGAAGCTGTCATGGCGATTATGTTTTCAAGAAAGTGTTTGGATGCTTGGAGAACTTCTTGTTCAGCATTAGTTTGTTTAACACAGGACTTCCAGCAGATCCATGTCCATTCCGTCTCCGATCCACCGGGGTCCGGCTCCCTGCTCTCTTGTCCGTCAACACCCATCAGTTTCATTTTCAGAACGCAGCACGGAGCAGGACCTCCGGACAGCTGGAGTCATGTGACCAAGGTTTTCCCCACAGTAATCCCTGAATCAAGGATTCTCCTCCTCCTCCTCTCCTCATCCATGTTGTCTTTCTGGTCCTCTGAAAACCTCTGACCTGTTGACTCCAGGCCTGGCTCCGCTCATCATGACTTTGGTTTGTTGTTGTAGTTAAGTGAAATACGATCTGGTGATAACACAGAGTGTTTTATTCTGAAAATTAACCGGATGTTTTCATTTTGTTTTGGTGAAACCTGACTTCCTGTCCCGCTCCATCTGCTCTGTTGAGATTGATGCGTCGTGCTCCGGCATCCGGCAACAAATAGAAGTCTTGAGTATCTGATCCAAAAGGACTCTGACCTGCCGGATCAGAGATGCAGCCGGAACGCAATGGAGTGGATCCAGTGGAAGTTAACACATTGACTAGAATACAAATCAGATCTGGTGCTGTGACAGAGTGAGACCTGACAGCCTGAGGGCGTTGGGGACAGAAACAAGTGTTGAAATGGGTGTGCAACCACTACCCGGCTGGTTTGACCCGGGTAGTGTGTCATTGAGGATAAGATCTTGCGTCATCTAGAAGTCTCAGTCTCCCTCCCTGCCTGAGTTCCTTTGAGCAGAGCAGTCTGAGTCACAGTCAGGGTTTCTGAGTCTCCTCTTCACGTTCCTCTCCGTCTAATAACTCCTCACAGTCGTACAGGATGTGTTGTTAATTTTCAAGAAGTGTCAGAACGTTTGTCAAGAGCACTTCCAAGCTCTGCACTGACGGTCCACGAAGGTAACACATTGACTAGAATAGAAACCTGGACATGGATCTGGTGGAATTTGGCCGAAGCAGTTTTAGAAGCAGGAGGCCATCAACTGATGAGCTCCTCAAGGAGAAATTTAACTCTCTGTCAGCAGAGTTTGGCGACAAAATTACGTACGTTTAAACTGCTTTACTTATCTCAGAGCTTTTTATAAACTTTCCTAAACAGCCAATCAGAAGACACGATCAGATCAGGACTGTGGGCTTCATGTTGAATTGTCCTGGAGACAAACTGAAGCAACATCAGGCTGCTGGAGCGGGAATTACCCACCCTGGTTGTAAACAACGTGACGTCAACGACACACACACACACACACACACACACACACACACACACACACACACACACACACACACACACACACACAAACACACCCACACACACACACACACAAACACATATACACACACACACACACAGACACACACACACACACACACATACACAAACACAAACACTCACACACACACACACACAGGCACACACACACACAAACACAAACACTCACACACACACACACACACACAAACACTCACACACACACAAACACTCACACACACACACACACACACACACAGACACACAAACACATATACACACACAAACAGAGGCACACACGCAGACACACAAACACAAACACGTATACACACACACGCACACACCCCCACACACACACACACAGGACATGCCGATTTCCTTTGAGCTCCATTTGATGCAAACACCTCTAAGGGGGTCAAACATCCCGTCACACACACTTCCTGTCCTGCTGTCACCACACACACACTCCTGAGCTTTTTATTCCCCAACAGGAAACACAACGTGACGCACACACCTGGAATAAAGTCACACCTGGATTCATCATCTTTGTGGCTCCACGGTTCATATTTTCCAAAGCATCATTTCACTTTTAGATTTGATTTATCTGGTTTAAATTTAACTTGCACGTTGTTTTATGTGCAGAAATGTCATTGAAGTGTTGGTTTGTTCTTCATCTTTAGAAGGCGGTCACATTAAAAACTCAAATCTGAAACACTGAGCATCTCCGTCGTCTTACGTAAGAGGGCGAGAGTTACCAGAAGCCACAGGAATCTCAAGACAAATTCTCCCGCTCGTTTCTTTCCTCATTACACAACTGCTGGACAAACTGAAGCCGGAAAACAATGACGGCTGGAAGCGAGGCGAGGACGGAGCCACGCCAGAAGAAATCAGAGGAAACAGAGGGAGGAGGAGGAGGAGGAGGAGGAGGAGGAGGAGGAGGAGGAGGTGGAGGAGGAGGAGGATGAGGATGAGTAGGAGGAGGAGGAGGAGGAGGAGGAGGAGGAGGTGGAGGTGGAGGAGGAGGAGGAGGTTGAGGAGGAGGAGGAGGAGGAGGAGGTGGAGGAGGAGGACGAGGAGGAGGAGGAGGAGGATGAGGAGGAGGAGGATGAGGAGGAGGAGGAGGAGGAGGTGGAGGTGGAGGAGGAGGAGGTTGAGGAGGAGGTGGAGGAGGAGGAGGAGGAGGAGGAAGAGGAGGAGGAGGAGGAGGATGAGGATGAGGAGGAGGAGGAGGATGAGGATGAGTAGGAGGAGGAGGAGGAGGAGGAGGAGGAGGATGAGGAGGAGGAGGAGGAGGATGAGGATGAGTAGGAGGAGGAGGAGGAGGAGGTGGAGGAGGAGGAGGAGGAGGTTGAGGAGGAGGAGGAGGAGGAGGAGGAGGAGGAGGATGAGGATGAGGAGGAGGAGGATGAGGAGGAGGAGGAGGAGGACGAGGAGGAGGATGAGGAGGAGGATGAGGAGGAGGATGAGGATGAGGAGGAGGAGGAGGAGGAGGAGGATGAGGAGGAGGTGGAGGAGGAGGAGGAGGAGGAGAAGGTTGAGGAGGAGGAGGAGGTGGAGGAGGAGGAGGAGGAGGATGAGGAGGAGGAGGAGGAGGAGGAGGAGGAGGAGGAGGAGGAGGTGGAGGAGGAGGAGGAGGAGGAGGTGGAGGAGGAGGAGGAGGAGGAGGAGGAGGAGGATGAGGATGAGGATGAGTAGGAGGAGGAGGAGGAGGAGCAGGATGAGGATGAGGAGGAGGAGGAGGATGAGGATGAGTAGGAGGAGGGGGAGGAGGAGGTGGAGGAGGAGGAGGAGGAGGTTGAGGAGGAGGAGGAGGAGGAGGAGGAGGAGGAGGATGAGGAGGAGGAGGAGGATGAGGAGGAGGAGGAGGAGGAGGAGGAGGATGAGGATGAGGATGAGTAGGAGGAGGAGGAGGAGGAGGAGGAGGAGGAGGAGGTGGAGGAGGAGGATGAGTAGGAGGAGGAGGAGGAGGAGAAGGAGGAGGAGGAGGTGGAGGAGGAGGAGGAGGAGGAGGAGGAGGTGGAGGAGGTGGAGGAGGAGGTGGAGGAGGAGGTGGAGGAGGTGGAGGTGGAGGAAGAGGAGGAAGAGGAGGAGGAGGTGATGGAAAAAAATGAGCAGGGAAGGAAATATGACAAACATGTAATAAGTTACAAACCAAATGAAAGGCTTCTACATCACAGACGATCACGGGTTCAGAGCTTAATAAAGAACACAGCTGAGGCTCTCTGATCATGATGTTCTGTCTTCAAGGACATTTGAAACCCAGTTTGCGTCTGCAGGCGACAAGCTGAGAGTTGATTTCACACTTTCTCTCTCCTGCAGCATTCTTACTTTTAATTGATTTATATTGTCATCATTCTTTTTATCATTTGATACAGACTGATATCTGAAAATGTGATCATAACATACAACAACAGAGGGAGGAACCTTTAACCTCTCTTCATGTTTCCTTAACTTTGAAGTTTTTTATGGCCACTAGGGGGAGACTCTACTGATCGTAACTTTTTAAGTCTGAAGCTTCTGCAAAGGGGGAGGAGTCAGACTAGACAACTGACACTTGACAACACTGTTCATTTCGTTAGCGGAAATTAAGACGATAAATGTTCGTAAACGACCCTTTTTTAAATGACGATGGAGAGATGATGAGGAGCTCAAATATTTAATTAATAAGAACTCTGATGAACTTATGTTTTGTTTTTTGTTAACGAGACGATGACCAAATGAAAATGTTACAATGTGACAGGTTTAGTTAATTGGCTTTTAGCTAGTTAGCTTTAACCCAAAAATTATCTCCTTGACTTTAATGTTTTCCTAACTTTGAAGTTTTTCATGGCCACTAGGGGGAGACTCTGCCGATTGTAACAAGCAAACAGTAGTGACAATTTCTGTAAAGTAACTTTTTAATCAGTCCCTCCAGGATTTCACAGGTTTTTTTTGTGATTGTTGCGTCCCCAAAAAGCCTGATTTTGCGACAGCTTTTTGAAAAAATTGCGGTGAAAGTTGCGATTTTTTATTTATTTTTGCCTTTTTCCGCCAATAACATTTCAGGGGCAAGTAAATACACAAATTACAGATGTTTTTAGAAATCCTTCTTGATGTGACCACTTTGACTGTATTTAGAGTCTCTTGGCTCACAGTAAAATGCCATGAAAGGACTGTATTGCACATTTACGACGGTCCCTGAATGCACCTCGCAGCGACTGATGCACAGTCAGTTCACGACACTCTGAAATGCATCTGCATCTTTGATGACGAGGAGTTGATCCAAACTTACTAAATGTGTCTGATGTTTCACTAAACTGGATTAAATCAAGCTGTAGACGCCGAGCTTTTTACGGTAACCACGGCAACAACGTCAAACATCAACTATTAAACAGACGCCCCCCCGGTTGTGTCTTTGTCACTAACGCACACCGGGGGGTAAAAATCCTCAATGAAGATGAGACAGATGCATGGAGGTGAGGAGAGCTGGTTCATAAAGCACACCTGCTGCAGGTAGAGACCAAGTTAACACTGAGCCCCTCAATCTATAAATAACAACGTTGTCATGGTCACTTGTCCTGCCTGCTGTCCTCGCTCTTCACCCGTTCTCTGTGCGTGTTTGAAAAGTGCCAATCAAGTGAGGACTTATGTTTATGTTCCAAGGAAGTCAAATTGATGACAAAACTGATGACGTACAGGTGCTGAGGTTAAGGTAATTGGTCAAATTTGCGGGATAGTTGCGGTGATTGTATAAAATTGCAAGGCCGTGCAAAAATCACCCTGATTGGTTGAATTTGCGTTGATAGTTGCGATGATACTTCCTGGAGGGACTGATTCAGGGACCGTCGTAAAAGTGAAACACAGCCCTTGTATTGTGTGTTCATAGCACTCTTATTATAATCCAGAGAATCAAAAACAGTCCGAGTGTTCTCAGTAAGAGTGTTTTCTTCAGACTTGACTTAGAGTGAGGAACACTCTTCTATATGATCACTTTCATCAGTGTGCAATGACAGTCTGCTCGATCAGTCTGAAACATTGCAGGAACAAACTGAAGTTCCAAACAGCTGTCTAATATTTCAGCAGGAAAAGCTACAAGACAGTTTGCTGAATAATTCTGCTGCTCTGACATTTATTGTGGAAACGTTGTGGAGCCTGATCTCTGGAGTCTCTGGGCATCTTTTGGTTTTTCCACTGCAGAGCTGATTTATGAACCAGAGCCACAAACGTCCCTGAGCTTCCCCAGGCGGCTCAGAGTTACCAAACCAAAGACCCATCGAGCAACAACGGAAAAACTCTCCATGCAGATCGAGCGGGAGTGACAACTCGCCGCTGCTGCTCTGATGCATGGAAATAAAAACCTCAACGTATCAGGAGAGGTTTTCCCAAAGGGATCAAAGCTGGAGGGATGGATGGAAGCACAGACGGAGGGATGGAAAGATGTGCCCAGGATATGGGAAACAGGATCACTGGATATGTTTCCCAATCTGAGTAAATCCACTTCAGGGTCCGCTGGCTCGACTTGAGCCTTCTTATGAAACGTTAGAAAGCAGTTTGCAGAGGAGTGCAGAGGAGGAGAAGCTTCGCTGGAAGTCACAACTAAATGAAAACGACCTTTTCACCTGCCGGGGAGACGGCTCCAGACAGACTCCGACAGAAGGAGAGGTCATTTATAGAAGGGTAACTCAAGGAAACTTGGACCCACGTTATAACAATCGTTAACATGGGTTCCTTTGTTGTGCTTTTACATCATCCAGGTTGTATTTAAGGATTTGGAATTGCAACTAAGCCTGCAGCAGTGAAACAGGCTTTAATGGCTGCAATGTTTTCAGACAGTTTGATGAGTTTGTGCTAATATGAACTTTGTTATATATGAAAAATGAACAATAAAGTTGGCTTTATTTAAAATATCTAAAATATCAAATGTTGGTGAAATGACTCAATGCTGCAGGAAAGAGCTAAAAAAAAACAACTCTGAAACTGAAGCAATGAGAAAGAGGGACAGGGTCTGAACACTTGAGGGTGACAAAAACAGAAGTCTTGTGTATCTGATCCGGAGGGCTCTGACCTGCCGGATCAGAGACGCAGCAGGAATGCAACAGAGTGGATCCAGTGGAAGTTAACACATTGACTAGAATAGAAACCTATCAGATCTGGTGCTGTGATGGATTGGGGATGGATCTGGTGGAATTTGGCCGTAACAGTTTCTTGTTCCACGCTACAGAGTCCTGTTGCCTCACAGCGAGAAGGTTGCTGGTTCAAGTCCCCAGTTGGGCAGGTGCCTCTCTGTGTGGAGTTTGCATGTCCCGTGCATGCCTCCAAAACATAGACTGTATAAATAATGGACGTAGTATCCGGGACGTCACCCATCTGTTTCTGAAGAGCTGTTTTGAGGCCAATCGTTGACGGCGGCCATATTGCTGCTGTGGAGCGATTGTGACGTAAAGAGGCGGGCTTTGAGCCTCCTAGCTAACAGCTACAGTGTTCTGTCTGTCAATCAAGTCAGCTGTGCCTCTCATTGGAAAACCCGTAATCTCAATATCTTCGAAATTGCTGCGTCAGAAAAAAATTCACCCCCCGTACAGTGTGTGCCGATAGAGAGATTAACTACGTAGGGCCAAGCTGTTTTTTAAACCAGGCTGTAAACATGTTTATTAATGCTGCAGAGATCATCTTCTTTGAATGGGTGTGTATGGGGTTTCTGGTGTTTCTGCAGCCAGCCTCTAGTGGATTCTGGATGAATTGCAGTTTATAACACTTCCTCATGGGCTTCATCGTTTGAGACCGGAGGTTGGTGCTTGGTGCCTATCGATAAATGAGCTATCCAGACTACACTCGTCTTTTGAACCAGGCTGTAAACATGTTTATTTCTGCTGTAAAGATCGGCTCCTTTGAATTGGTGTGTATGTGGTTTCCAGTACTTCCGGATCCAGCCTCAAGCAGATCCTCGATGAACTGCAGTTTTTAACACTTCCACATTGGACTCATATTTTTAGACCAGAGGTTGCCGCTTGGTCTAAACAACTACAGAGAAGTTCAAAAAGATGTGGGATTGGTCCAGTAGGTTTCTTTAGCCAGCAGCAATGAAACAAACTGCAATGGCTGCAACATAATCCTTGATCTGTTTACGTACATCCACTAAAAGTTCTAGATTTTGTCCCTGACAGGCTCAGGTTGTTATTCCAAGTGTCTGATGACATTACAGAAAGAATCCAACAACGTAAGCTTCCAAAGACGGCATGCTGCTGTGGACGTTCCAGACTCCAGCTGCTACAACTACTACTATCCGTCTCCCCACTATCATCTCTCTCTCTCTTCATCTCCCTCTATCCCTCTCTCCAACACGGTCTCAGCAGATGTGTGTCTAACATGAGTCTGGTCCTGCTGGAGGTTTCTGCCTGTTAAAGGAAGTTTGTCCTTGCCACTGTAACTTGCTAAATGCTGCAAAGTGCTCTGCGCATGGTGGATTAAGATGAGATCAGACTGAGTCCTGTCCTGTAAGATGGGACTGGATCTGATCCGGTCTTGGTGTTGGGTCTTTGTTCATAATAGAGCATAGAGTACGGGTTTGGTGCTTTAGAAGAATGATTGATTGAATATGATGTAAAGAGGGGTAAAGAGCCCAGCAGTATTAACTAATCCCATTTGCTCATGGAGAGCACAGCCACCGGGGGTAGTTCGGGTTAAGTGTCTTGCACAAGGACACATCGGCATGTGGACAGAAGGACTGGGGGTTGAACCCCCAACCTTCCAATTGACAGATGACCGACTCTACTGGTGAGCCACAACCAGATGGGATCTGGTGGCAAACCTTTATTGTATGATATTCTGACAACCTAGAGTAACCACTTTCTTGTTTTCAAGTTATTTCTTAAACCAGCCAATCAGAGGTTGGGTCAGCTCTCTCTCCTTTGACTAAAGCAGTTGTTGTATCTCTCAGGAGATGGGAGTTACTGGTCGACCGCTGCCTTGGTTCTTAGTTTGCTTGAATTATTGTGATAATTTGGTGTTTTAAAGGATGGCTGGGATCCAAAATAATATTTGTGTAACATAAAAACATGAATGACTGAGGCAGGGTAGACCAGGAACTTCTGAGTCCAGCCAATACCATTACTGTAAGATTACTGTTGATTATTGGAACTTGGTTGCTTTGAGGAAAGCAGATTTAAAACTGTGTGTACCTGTCAGCCAATTAGACCCTTTCTCTCTGTCTTCACTCTTCTTTGACAAAGCTGAATGCGTCTTTTCTTTTTCACACACATACTTACATGACGACATGCCAGACAAACTCACTTGTATGATTCTGGACGAGGAGGGGCGAGCAAGGAGTTCATTATGATGTGGGAAAAGAGTTAGAGAGAGAGAGGAGGGGGGGAGAGAGGGAGCATTATGAGAGTAATTGGAAGCAGCTGTGAGGGAAACACTGATCCTGGTTAGTCGGTCTGGAGGCCGATCTGAGAGCAAGCGACGGGGTGACGTAACACAACAGGCTCTCTAACACACTGCAGACACACACTCACACAAGCTGTTTCACCTTTAAGGACCGCACTGCTTATTTTACATCAAAGACGAAAACAACTAGACCTCCAGTGGATGTTCATAAACCTGCAGAGTTTGATCCAGAACAGACTGTTAGCCGCTCTTCGTGCAGACATCACTTCGGATTACCAACCGTGGGAGCTGAGGTGATGTGAGGATGTGTGGCCTTCCACCAATAAGACCTCACCAGTGGGTGGTAGGAGCAAATAACTTGAGGTGGTCATGATGGTTTGAGGACTTTTTAAAAATGGGACCCGACATTCAGCAGCAGAGAAACCAATGCTTTGTTTACAGCAACTTTTCTGGTCTGAGATGCTCTCACCCTGTCAGGACTCAGTTTTTGGTGGCTGAGGTTCTCAGAACATTTCATGGTCATGTTGAGCTTTTTCCACCACCGTCTGCAGAATGCCCCCTCACCCTCCTCCTCCTCCCCCACTCCTCTCCCTCTCTCTCCCCCCTTCAACAGGCTAACCAAAGCTTTCAGTCCTGCAGACGGATGACTCCTGAAATTACAGCTGCAGGCACCAAATAAACCTCATTATCATGAGCTGTACGCTCACAGTTTCCTTCATCCTCTGAGTAATCAAAGAGTGTGTGTATGCACGTGTGTGTGTGTGTGTGCACATGTGTGTGTGTGTGATTACTCTATTATTTGAATGCTTATTTTGCTCCTTTGGAGAAAATTGCAGACACAGAACTGCGTGTCTTGTCACCCTCATTTTAAACAGCGTTCTCTTCAAACTGAGTGAAATCTGATGTTTGGCGTCTCCTGATGAAGCAGTGAGAGCTGCCTGGAGCTCAGCTGAGTCCATAACCACCCCGTCCAAAACCACAAAGAGGGATAAAAAAAAAGGAAAGAAAGAGCCGTGGTTTTTGCCAGAACAGTGTTGGCCTTGTTAAATTTGGGTGAAGGTATGCTGCTCGACAGCTTCGTCAACTTCCTGTGTTGACGTTTTGGACCGTGGAGCTCAAAGAGGCTTTAATTCACCTGCACGTGAGTCTGAGCTGTGGCTGCAGAGACGCAGAGTTTCCTGACAGCTGGGACTTTATTTAGAAACAAAACCACCTTTAAAGGGGACATATCACGCTTTTTTCATCAACATATATTGGTCTAAGAGGTCCCCAAAACATGTCTTTAAAGTTTATGCTCAAAAAAACACTTTGAAATCAGATTTTGGTCTGCCTGAAAAGTCCTCTTCTTCATTCCTCATCAGAACACTCTGTTTTCTCTCTGACCACGCCCCCTCAGGAAGTGGATGTGCCTCGGCTCTCCAGCACGTTGATCTAATGTTTACATGTTGGCTGAATATACACGGCTGCTCAGAGATCGCGCTACTTCAACCCTCTGAATCTGATCCTGACGGAGAGGCGCCTGTAGCAGGACCTTTCTGAAGGATTGGTCACAGATTTAGTGTTTCTTGTTGTTTTATTTATCAGTATGTAGACGTGTGTCTTGGTACACAGCTACGAACATGTAGCTATGTGGCTATGCTAACTAGCGCTAGCACTTATCCATGATAAATAAACATCATCACTCCGACGTGGGGAGTAAAACCGACCTCTACCAGAAAGGCAGCGGGACCTTTTCTGAAGGATTGGTCACAGATTTAGTGTTTCTTGTTGTTTTATTTGTCAGTATGTCGACGTGTGTCTTGGTACACAGCTACAGCTACAGCTACAGCTACAGCTATGAACATATAGCTATGTGGCTATGCTAATTAGCGCTAGCACTTATCCATGACAAATAAAAATCATCCACTAGATCTTCAAATCTGCAGACGTGGGGAGTCAAACCGACCTTTGTGTTTATTAAGACAGCCTACAACTAGCATGCCTCCCTCCTAAGCTCCTTGTTAGCACACATGTGTGCAGGGAATGAAAAACAGAGGAGGGGTTGAGTTGTATTTTATACAGTCTATGGGCTGAACAAGCTCCGAGCTCTGACTCCGTGACAGAGCGGATATTGTTGTTACGTAACAAAAACACGGAAGTCTGAAACGGCTCGTTTCACACACATTTACAGAAAAGTGGAGAAATCAGAACAGGGGCAGAATGGATTTTTTTCATTCTCGGGGGGTTTGTAGACAGGGACACATATTTCAGGTAAAGAACCATTAAAAAGTCAATTTTGCATGATATTTCACCTTTAAACTATCTCTCCAACAAAACGTAAAGTCATCTTTGTCTTAGCTTCCTTAAAAACTAAACGTCAGGGTCCAAAAACAAGTTTAAAAAGTCTCTTTTTTCTCTCTGTTGCTATCTTAAAACAAACAATCCATCCCTCCATCCTCATGTAACATCACAGAGAACATTCAAAGCTTGATCCGTAAGGCAACTGGACTGGTAGAACTTCTTGAAGATGCTTCATCTCTCCTTCGAAAGGCTTCTTCAGTTCTGACCAGACTAGGGAAGAGCTAGAAAATATAAGCCTCTAACAGTCATAGGTGTGTCCAGGGGTCATAAAGGGTCCTAAGTAGGGTCGTTAGCCTAGTTCCTGGAAGATGTTTACCTTACACACCCATGACTGTTAGGGGCTTATATTTTCTAGCTCTTCCCCAGGTTGGTCAGAACTGAAGAAGCCTTTCGGAGGAGAGGTGAAACGTCTTCAAGAAGCTGTACCAAGTCCAGTTTCCTTACGGATCAAGCTTTGGATTACCATGACCTGGATGACTGAGAACCTTCACAGACATCTCAGAGATCAAAACATCATCTCAGTCATGATCGCGCTCATCAAAAGAATGAATTATTTGCAGGTGGGACTCTGTTCTAGGAGCTCCCTGCCCTTCCACCAGCCTACGTGGAATGCCAAAGCCTGAAGTGGTCCTACTTCTCAGCTGATTTATTCTAAACATTCTCCTAATGAGTTTATGGTCCAAGTCTTCTCAAACAAAGTATGATGGTCTCTTTTAGAGTCACAGAGAGCAGGAAGCAGGGACGGATCGAAAAGTCCATTCCACTAAGAATATCTTCGACTTGTTTTCAAGATCTGATCTAATCTGATGGTTTGAATCCAGTCAGATTACTTTTAACAGCAGTTTTCGAGTTCCCTTACCCTGAGTGTGATTTCAGATCAAGATGGCAGCCACATGACTAAGGCAGCATTTACAGGACGCTAGCAGCTTTTCAGATTTCACAACAAACGTCATCTAAAGACTCTTTCCAAACAGAGCAGGTCTAGACCATACTCTATAAGACCCAACATCAAGACCGGATCAGATCCAGTCCCATCTTACAGGACAGGACTCAGTCTGATCTCATCTTAATCCACCATGAGCAGAGCACTTTGCAGCATTTAGCAAGTTACAGTGGCAAGGACAAACTTCCTTTAACAGGCAGAAACCTCCAGCAGGACCAGACTCATGTTAGACACACATCTGCTGAGACCGTGTTGGAGAGAGGGATAGAGGGAGATGAAGAGAGAGAGAGATGATAGTGGGGAGACGGATAGTAGTAGTTGTAGCGATCCTCTTGTTCAGCTAAAGTGAAGAAGACGTTCAAGCATGAGCACAATGCACCGTCACATGCCTCACGTTATTCCCAGGACAGGACGGCATCTCAGGGCTTTAAAGAGGATCACCTCATGAACCGGCCTGCTCACCTGATCTCAACCCGACTGAGAACTTGTGTTCAATAATAAAGGAGATCATTTACAGTGATGGTGAGAAATACAGCTCAAAGAGCATCTTTGGAAAGCCATACAAGGTGCAGCTCACAGAGTCAGCAGAGAAGTCATCAGAAACTAAATCAGTTTACAGAGACCTCTGATCTCTGACCTCTGACCCTCACTGAGAGAAAGGGAGGTTACACTAGAGAAACACTGAAGATTTGAAATGTTTTAAAGACTTTACGTTTTATTTTGTTTACAAATGTAAAGAAAACTGTTGTTTTTGTTGAAGTTTGAATACAGATGTAGTAAATATTATTATTTTCACTCAATAGAACTTTAAAAATGATGCCTAGCTTTTAATTTTCACAAGTTAAATGCTCTTATCTCCAACTTCAATAATAATTTGGCACGCTCATTCCTGCAGATTCTGCATTTATTTAAAAATACAGCCGAAAAGCATCATTTTAACCACACAGGTGAAGAAATATATTCACTATCTGACTTCCTAACACATTTGAAAATGACTGATAACATAGTTTTTAAAAAATTCAATTTGGAACACGGTGTCTAAGCTTTATCAAAATGGAAAGTTTGAAGCCTTCTCTTAAAAATAGAGAGGGTGTCCACAGACTCATGTTAGACACACATCTGCTGAGACCGTGTTGGAGAGAGGGATAGAGGGAGATGAAGAGAGAGAGTGATGATAGTGGGGAGACGGATAGAAGGAGTTGTAGTAGCAGGCCGCAGAGATCCAGAGGAACCTATGAGACAAGGGAGCTCAGGGACTCCAGAAAGGTCTATGGTTAGTAACTTTAATGGGACAAACTTGCTTTAACAGGCAGAAACCTCCAGCAGACTCATGAGTGGCAGTCATCGGCCTTTAAGTAAAGCTGTTTCATTCTGAAGGAGGCTCTCTGGTCCTGACTTTAGTCCACGTTAATCTCTAATCTGCCGTCTTGTGAATTTGAGTGTAAAAGAATTTTAAACGGCCTCTTTAACCTCCTGCTTGGCCGTAACAGAAGGATAATGGACTCCTATCTTGGTGAAAATTGGATCCAATTAGGTTTATTATCTGGAAGCTGCTTGACTTTGTGCAGTTCTGCTCCGCTGCGTCAGATCCTATCGGCTCGGTCTCGTGCCCCAAACACAAACACCGTCGGATCAGACGGCTTAAAGACGGAGCAGGGCGGCCGAGCCGATCGCACTTCTCCATCGAGCAGAAAGCGGCGTGACAACACGGAGGTTAATTAGGTAGAAAATCCAGCGCACATTCCAGCTGAACACAGAGGCCCTTCTTCTTCTACCACTGCTTGCTGTGGCCACGCTCGGCTGGACGCCCGCCGTGACGGGAGGGAAAACAAACTGCTGGCTTCACCTTCAGTGTGTGCATGTGCATGGTGAGGATCTGTCAGGTGTCTCACTGCTGTCCAAGAAACAAACAGCAGTTTTCCTCCAAAGTTAAACCTCAGCCTGCAGCTCACGTGCTGCTGCATTTCAAATTATACGAAATTATCATTTCCAACCGAGCACCGGTGTTCAGGGAAGTGAACCTCCCTCTTTTGGGCACTTTAACCAAACTTGTGTCCAAATCTAGGATTGAAATTAGGATACAGTCCACTTCTAGTGCACTCAACTTTGCACATGTTTTGCAGGGAATGCAGGATTCATCCAGGATGATTAGACTTAGACGTTTGTGTTCACACATGCAGCTCCTCCTGGGTATTTTTCAGGGCAGAGGAGCACGTGTGATCGTGGCTTTAGGAACCAAAGGCGTATTTCGACCGGAGGGACTTTACCCCTGAAATATGTGCGTTTTGACCGGTGGACCCAGGGTCTAAATTTAGTTCAGGGGTAGATAATCTCCCCCCTAAAAAGCCCCTGCTAGGGGGGTAGTACTTTTCAAAGGTCCAAGGACTTTCGTGGGGAGGGGCCTGCTATGCTGAACGTGTCTGATTGGTAGATTAACCTCAGTGTTTTTATTCTGCCCTCCGTCCACAATAACATCACACACATTCTCTTGATTTCTCTTTCTTTCAATAGTTTTTATTTGTTCTATCTTTTTTGTATGTGTGTGTACTTTTCAAAAGAAGAAGCTGTGATTCTCTTGATTTAGCAGCTTGTAACAGTAGTCTTCTCTCAGCCCACCGTGAATGCGTCTCTCCTCCCGGTGTTCCGGTTTTAAAAGTGACCCTGTAAACTGGAGACCATCAGCTGAAAGTGTCAGTGTTTGTGTTGATTCATTCATTGCTTTTTCCATGTTTTTAACCGCAGGCACAACATTTTCATTTTTTTCATGTTTTTCTTCTTTTGGAGCACAATTTCAAGTTTGAGGAAAATGTATTTTTTCGACAGGGTCAACTTTTTTGTCAATTTTTTTTGTCAAATTTCTTTTGAAAAAAAAAATTTTGTCCAAAAAAATTGTCAATTTTTTTTTCCAAAAACAATTGTCAAAAAAAAATTGTCAATTTTTTTTTTCTCAAATTATTTTCAATTTTTTTTTTCAAAATCTTTTTGTTAAATATTTTTTTTTCAATTTTTTCCAAAATCCATTCACAGTCATTGTTTTTTCCATCTGTGATTCTCTTGATTTCTCTTTCTTTCAATAGTTTTTATTTGTTCTATCTTTTTTGTATGTGTGTGTACTTTTCAAAAGAAGAAGCTGTGATTCTCTTGATTGCAGGCACAAAATGTTCACTTTTTTTCATGTTTTTCTGCTTTTGAAGCACAATTTCAAATTTGAGGAAAATTTATTTTTTCGACAGGGTCGACTTTTTTGTCATATTTTTTTTGTCTTTTTTTTTGTCTTTTTTTTTGTTTTTTTTTTGTTTTAAAAAAAAAATCTAAATTTTTTGTCAAATTTTTTTTTTCAAAAAAAAAATAATTCTAATTTTTGTGTCTAAATTTCTTTGTCCATTTTTTTTTTCAAATTAGATTTTTTTCAAAAAAAAAAATTTTTTTTTTTTTTTGCTGCTGAGTCTCTTCATGCTAACAGGCTAACTGTTGTGTTTCACATAATGATACCTGCCTGTCCGTCTGCTTCTATGGTGTCATCTGTGATGAATGGCATTCCTCTTTGTTTTACTGCCCTCTACTGGTCCGGTGGTGTTGCGCATTTACTTTTTTTCCCTCCATATGTCACTGGCCTGATTTGCACAATCTACCCGGGACTTCAGCCCACGGTCGAAACGCAGACAACAATGGGGGCACAGGAACCTTTTCGTTCCAGGTGAAGTAGTTCTGGGGGCTAAAAGACCCTGGAACTCTTGGTGGAAATGCACCCCAAGTGAAAGTTATGTCGGCCCAGCAACAAAGAAATCAATCTCCAAACTGATGAAGGTCTCAGTTTAGCATAACAGAAGCTGAGGTGATCAATAAGTGAAACACCTCAGTGATCAGTGTGACATGTGGAGGAGCAGAGATCATCACTGCTGTCTTTGTTCTGACTCATCAACAATAGAAAGCTGTTTTCAGTCGGTCAGCGGGGCGTTCGGTCCTGGCTCTCCATATGTCAGCTCTCAGTTCAACAGAGCGCTAATGAATACTGAGAGCGGCTCATTAGTCAGTGCGGGGAGGTAATGAGGGTCAGCTGACACCCTCACATCAGATCTGAGGGAGGATGTCCCCTAACTCTGGATTCAGACATTGAAACAGTAGAGCTGCAAGTCAAACCTGGAGAACAGAAGCTCAGAGTCCACCACCAGCACTAGAGGAAATCCTCAGCGTTTAGCTTCAGGTTTCCTCTCCCCGCTGTCTAAACATTTAAGCAACATCAACACTGACACGACTGTGTGCCTGTCAGACCGCAGCAGAAACCAAACACAGCCCCGTGTGGGTTTCAGGACACAGACGGGCAGTGTGAGACCCACTGCCACCTGAGCAGCTCACCTTCCAACACAAACACACAGGTCAGACCACGTCAGGCGGCGGGGCGGGGAGCTGGTTAGCAGGGCGCGCAAATAAACACAGCAGCAGAATTATTTTTAGAGTTTGACTTTCCCAAAATACAACACAGGAGAATATTCAGCACAATGTTAGAAAGAGGACAGGGCAGGCAGACAAATGATAAAAAATCTCTTCTGGGCAAAAGCTCGTCTTTGGGTTAGACTGAACGCTCAAACTCTCCCATTTCACTTTATTTTCAATTTATACACTTTAAGCGCATTCGGAATGCTATTTGTTTACATTTATCTTCTGGAAGGGCATCTAGAGGGCACTTTGTTTACATATTAGCATCCAGAGGGCACTTTGTTTATGCTTTATCCACTTGAAGAGCATCCAGAGGGCACTTTGTTTACATTTTGGCATCTAGAGGGCACTTTGTTTACATTTTGGCATCTAGAGGGCACTTTGTTTACGTTTTAGCATCCAGAGGGCACTTTGTTTACATATTAGCATCCAGAGGGTACTTTGTTTATGTTTTATCCACTTGAAGGGCCTCTAGAGGGCACTTTGTTTATGTTTTAGCATCCAGAGGGCACTTTGTTTATGCTTTATCCACTTGAAGAGCATCTAGAGGGCACTTTGTTTACATTTTGGCATCTAGAGGGCACTTTGTTTACGTTTTAGCATCCAGAGGGCACTTTGTTTACATTTTATCCACTTGAAGGGCATCTAGAGGGCATTTTGTTTACATTTTGGCATCCAGAGGGCACCTTGTTTACATTTTATCCACTTGAAGGGCATCTAGAGGGCACTTTGTTTACATTTTGGCATCCAGAGGGCACCTTGTTTACATTTTATCCACTTGAAGGGCATCTAGAGGGCACTTTGTTTACGTTTTAGCATCCAGAGGGCACCTTGTTTACATTTTATCCACTTGAAGGGCATCTAGAGGGCACTTTGTTTACATTTTGGCATCTAGAGGGCACTTTGTTTACGTTTTATCCACTTGAAGGGCATCTAGAAGGCACTTTGTTTACATTTTGGCATCTAGAGGGCACTTTGTTTACATTTTATCCACTTGAAGAGCATCTAGAGGGCACTTTGTTTACATTTTATCCACTTGAAGAGCATCTAGAGGGCACTTTGTTTACATTTTATCCACTTGAAGGGCATCTAGAGGGCACTTTGTTTACGTTTTATCCACTTGAAGAGCATCTAGAGGGCACTTTGTTTACATATTAGCATCCAGAGGGCACTTTGTTTACATTTTATCCACTTGAAGGGCATCTAGAGGGCACTTTGTTTACATTTTGGCATCTAGAGGGAACTTTGTTTACATTTTATCCACTTGAAGGGCATCTAGAGGGCACTTTGTTTACATATTAGCATCCAGAGGGCACTTTGTTTACATTTTATCCACTTGAAGGGCATTTGGAGGGCACTTTGTTTATGCTTTATCCACTTGAAGAGCATCTAGAGGGCACTTTGTTTACGTTTTATCCACTTGAAGGGCATCTAGAAGGCACTTTGTTTACATTTTGGCATCTAGAGGGAACTTTGTTTACATTTTATCCACTTGAAGGGCATCTAGAAGGCACTTTGTTTACATTTTATCCACTTGAAGGGCATCTAGAGGGCACTTTGTTTATGCTTTATCCACTTGAAGGGCATCTAGAGGGCACTTTGTTTACATTTTGGCATCTAAAGGGAACTTTGTTTACGTTTTAGCATCCAGAGGGCACCTTGTTTACATTTTATCCACTTGAAGGGCATCTAGAGGGCACTTTGTTTACATTTTGGCATCCAGAGGGCACCTTGTTCATGTTTTATCCATTTGAAGGGCATCCAGAGGGCACTTTGTTTACATTTTGGCATCTAGAGGGCACTTTGTTTACATTTTATCCACTTGAAGGGCATCTAGAGGGCACTTTGTTTACGTTTTAACATCTAGAGGGCACTTTGTTTACGTTTTAACATCTAGAGGGCACTTTGTTTACGTTTTAACATCTAGAGGGCACTTTATTTACGTTTTAGCATCTAGAGGGCACTTTGTTTACGTTTTAACATCTAGAGGGCACTTTGTTTACGTTTTGGCATCCAGAGGGCACCTTGTTTATGTTTTATCCACTTGAAGGGCATCTAGAGGGCACTTTGTTTACATTTTGGCATCCAGAGGGCACGTTGTTTACGTTTTATCCACTTGAAGGGCATCTAGAGGGCACTTTGTTTACGTTTTAACATCTAGAGGGCACTTTGTTTACGTTTTAGCATCTAGAGGGCACTTTGTTTACGTTTTAGCATCTAGAGGGCACTTTGTTTACGTTTTAACATCTAGAGGGCACTTTGTTTACGTTTTAACATCTAGAGGGCAATTTGTTTACGTTTTAGCATCCAGAGGGCACCTTGTTTACATTTTATCCACTTGAAGGGCATCTAGAGGGCATTTTGTTTACATTTTGGCATCTAGAGGGCACTTTGTTTACATTTTAACATCTAGAGGGCCCTTTGTTTACATTTTATCCACTTGAAGGGCATCTAGAGGGCATTTTGTTTACATTTTGGCATCTAGAGGCCACTTTGTTTACGTTTTAACATCTAGAGGGCACTTTGTTTACGTTTTAACATCTAGAGGGCACTTTGTTTACGTTTTAGCATCTAGAGGGCACTTTGTTTACATTTTGGCATCTAGAGGGCACTTTGTTTACGTTTTAACATCTAGAGGGCACTTTGTTTACATTTTATCCACTTGAAGGGCATCTAGGGGGCACTTTGTTTACGTTTTAGCATCTAGAGGGCACTTTGTTTACATTTTGGCATCTTGAGGGCACTTTGTTTACGTTTTAACATCTAGAGGGCACTTTGTTTACATTTTATCCACTTGAAGGGCATCTAGAGGGCACTTTGTTTACATTTTGGCATCTAGAGGGCACTTTGTTTACATTTAATCCATGAGAGGGGCTCCACCACTCTTTTGTGAGGAACATAGGCATTAAAAAGGCTTATTATTAACACTGAAGAATGCCTTAATGTTTTTTCTTATTGATTGATATTATTTGATGTTGTGCAGATAATGTGTTCTATTTTTTTAATTTAACCTTTATTTAACCAGGTTGGTCCCAATCAGTATTACCTATAAATGAACTAATATTCAAACATTATAATAAACAAACAGTAGATATCTCTGTTAAATAAGATACTTAGATTAAGGTTTTATGTTTTAATGATGGAGTTCAAATGCAAATGAACTATTTCAATTTTATTTACCTCATATTTATTGTCATAATATCATGAAATGTGAAATAATCCTGAGTTTTATTTCATGATTCTAAACATGATGTTGCATTTATTCTAAGGTAACAACAAAGGCTCAGCAGAAGCGACACTGAGTCTAGAGATGAAGCTTGTTTGGGCTCACAAAGCTGCCATATTTTAAAGGTTCAGTGTGAGATATTTGTTTTTTATTATTTAGAGAAGACAGAATGGACGCCACACAGTCTTCACATATATCTAGTCTAAGTCTGGGGACACCCTTTTAAAATGAAAGCATATTATAAAGCACATGATGGGAATCTGCATCCACATATTTTTATCCACCACAGGACACCACAGAGAATAAATCCTGTGTCTTTTGGGGGTTCAGGTCTTAAATGATCCTCCCTGGAGGTTTGAAGGTCGCTGCAGGGCTCCACTTAGCCTCTAATGTGTCTGCTCTTTAGGCACACACACACACACACACACACAAACTCACACACACACACACACACCACAACAAAGACACCACAGGGGCCTGCTGGAGGTTATTACTCAGGGTTTCCCCTCACAGACACAGCTGCCCGATTTCACGCTCAGTTTCTTGCTGTGAAATTCAGGGAAACGATGGAGAGGAATTAACACCAGTTACAGTCACTAAAGAAGAGTGGTACATAAAAAACTTTAAATGAGTAGGTAAGCAAATAAGGCGACGTTAGCTGCCGGCGCCTCCTGCAGACATCTGAACAACCAACAAGCTTTCATAGACTCGGACAGTCTCCTCCTCCTCCTCTCCTCATCCATGTTGTCTTTCTGGTCCTCTGAAAACCTCTGACCTGTTGACTCCAGGCCTGGCTCCGCTCATCATGACTTTGGTTTGTTGTTGTAGTTAAGTGAAATACGATCTGGTGATAACACAGAGTGTTTTATTCTGAAAATGAACCCGATGTTTTCATTTTGTTTTGGTGAAACCTGACTTCCTGTCCCGCTCCATCTGCTCTGTTGAGATTGTCCAGAAAAAATAGGACTTCCGGATCAGAGACGCAACCGGAACACAACGGAGCGGATCCAGTGGAAGTTAACACATTGACTAGGATAGAAACCTATCAGATCTGGTGCTGAGACGGATTGGAGGCGGACCGGACATGGATCTGGTGGAATTTGGACGTCAGTGTCCGCAAGAAAGGCCATCAACACCCATTAAGAACACTCCTTTGAGTCCAGACTACTCTGCATGCTGAGCTATGAG
This sequence comes from Notolabrus celidotus, assembly GCF_009762535.1. Taxonomy (NCBI): domain Eukaryota; kingdom Metazoa; phylum Chordata; class Actinopteri; order Labriformes; family Labridae; genus Notolabrus; species Notolabrus celidotus. The sequence continues at coordinate 1,811,287 of NC_048284.1, forward strand.
CCGAGCCTACCAGAAGAAGATAAGTGATGCAACTCCTTGTGAGGACCTCAGAGGAAAATATCTCTTGTTGCAAAGGTGCTTCGAGTGCAACTTTTATGCATGATCAACAATCTTTGTTAGATGTTTTTAAAGTAACCAGATTCAACCGATGACACAGAGAGTTTTATAAAATATCAAATGTTGGAGAAATGAGTCCAAGCTGCAGGAAAGAGCTAAAGAAACTCTGAAACTGAAGAAATGAGAAAGAGGGACAGGGTCTGAAAACTTGAGGATGTCAAAAGTAGAAGTCTTGTGTAGCTGAACGCAACAGCCGGAACGCAACGGAGCGGATCCAGTGGAAGTTAACACATTGACTAGAATAGAAACCTATCAGATCTGGTGCTGTGACGGAATGGACATGGATCTGGTGGAATCTGGCCGTAACAGTTTCTTGTTCCATACTACAGAGTCCTGTTGCCTCACAGCGAGAAGGTTACTGGTTCAAGTCCCCGGTTGGGGAGGTGCCTTTCTGTGTGGAGTTTGCATGATCTTACCGTGCATGCATCCAAACCATAGAATGTATAAATATTGGGCGTATTGCTGCTGTTGAGCGATTGTGATGTAAAGAGGCGGGCTTTGAGCCTCCTAGCCAACAGCTACAGTGTTCCCGTCTGTCAATCAAGTCAGCTGTGTCTCTCATTGGAAGACTTGTAATCTCAATATCTTTGAAATTGCAGCATTAGAAAAAAATTCAATTGGACTCATATTTTTAGACCGGAGGTTGCCGCTTGGTCCAAAAACATGTCCTCCAGGTTAATTGGTCACTGTAAATTGCCCGTAGGTGTGAGTGTGTGTGTGAATGGTTGTCTGTCTTTCCATGTTTGCCCTGTGACCGGTTGGCGACCTGTCCAGGGTGTACCCTGCCCCTGAAGTCAGCTGTGATTGGCTCCAGCCCTGTGACCCCTAATGGGATAAGCGGTCAAGATAATGGATGGATGGATGGTTCCTTGTTCCTGTGTGAAACTTCCTGTAGTGGAAACGTGACTCTAGAGCAGGGGTGTCCAAAGTTTTTTCGAAGAGGGCCACATTTGATGTTGTCAGAATAACTCAGGGCCAGCGGCTCCTACTGGGACTGAGTAATCATAAAAGTTATAAATGAAATCTCTATTTGATAACAATTATATTAAACATTTTCTCAATAAAACAGTAGTCCTCAGGTCTCTTCAAGCCACGTAAACTTTATCTTCTTCTGGAGGAAAATGTTTTTCAGGTCGGGCAATGTGGTAAAAATATTGTCTCATTATTTTTCTATGGCAGGATCATGATCTGGATTTCATCACACTTCTTTTTCATGTTGTTTTTTTAGACTTTTCTGACCAGCAGACAACATTTTAAGAACTAAATAATTATTTTCCTGAGCTCTGAACTATTTTTTATTCACCAAATTTGGCTTTTTCTGCACAATTTCATAATATTGATCTTGTCTTGTGTCCTCTTTTGTTTCTTCTGAACTTTAAGTGTTCATCAAGAACATTTTCGCATCATGATAAAAACATTAATTTGAAAACCTGTCAGCTTTAAGAGTTCTTGTGTTTCTTCTTTATTGTCGTCTTGCAGAATTCCCACTGCTTTGGCTTTAAACAGGTAGTCCATATTTAGCTTTTTGAGATGTTTCTGACGTTTAGTTTTGTTTGTGCGCTTAAAAGAAACTGCAAATGTACAGATGATTTAGAATGTGATTAATTTCTGTGCTATAAATGACACAATTTAAGGTGGAAGCTTGGGGCCATAAATAAATGGACCTTGGGCCGCGATTGGCCCCCGGGCCGTACTTTGGACACCCCTGCTCTAGAGTGTTCAAATATTTGTAAATACCCCAAAAAATGACAAACAAATGTCAATAAGTAGCTTCACGAGCTTCACATAGTTCCCCGAGTGATTCGGTGATTTCCTCACATATCCATAAAGTCATAGGAAACCTTTTTACTGCAGCGTGTTTCATTCAGAGAGCAGCAGCTGTCCTGCATGTGGAGGCTGAAGAAAACATCTCAGCTGTGTTCATGTTACATAATCAGCTTCAGCCTGCCAACATGCTGCTGCTGCTGCTGCTGCTGCTGCTGCTGCTGCTGCTGCTGCTGCTGCTGCTGCTGCAGAGGGACAGAAGTGAAGCAGCGAGGGCGTGCTCTGCAGAAATGTGGACGTGAAAGTCCTAAACTGAGAGTCAAAGAGAGAGAAAGTCTGCAGACAAACGGAAATATCATGTAAACACACTCAGGAGATGATTCACCGAAACCCTTTTTTTCCAGCGGGCAGTGAAGGCAACACGAGTCTAAACTTCAGTGATTCATAAATCAGAGCAGAAGAAAACAAACTCACGTGCAGCCGACCCGTCGTCTCGGTGTGTTGTTCCTCTGCTGCGTTTCCTGTTAGAGTCCGTGTTCCAGTCTCATGATTCTCATCCTGACAGCAGGAAGGCGGGTCCTACAGCTGGACCAGGACCAAGACTAGGACCAGGACCAAACCACACCTAAGTGACATATAAAGTGAAAAAGTATGGAGTCAGATGAAACTTTATATGTCCGCTCTGAACATGTCGCATCTCTAGATTTTACCACAGTAGACAACCCTCAACTAAAAGGCATTTCTTAAACTCTTAAACTAATACAATCATATAAATTAATGGTAATAAATGTGAAGACTTTAATACTTTCAGAAGCTTTTATTTGAGGGAACTTAATTGTCATGCCTTTAAATACTTTTACTGAAGGGAAGCATCTGTTTCCTCTGTTTCTGGAGGGACACACCTCTAAAAAAACAGTCCTGGAAACATAATTAATGAGTAATATCATCTTAATAATCATGTTTTATTTATGTATTTTATTGTGAAAGTGTTTCCTTCCTCTTCCTGTAAACGATCTTAAACAAAAAGGTCTTCATTTGATTTGATAGTTTGTTATAAAAGAGAAGAGGTGACGTTTCTTCTGCTGCTGCAACGAGACTCAAAGCTCACTGCTGCCCCCTGCCTGCTGCACATGTGCATTACAATCAACATCTGCTTTCACTGTTCCATATACACTATATTACCAAAAGTATTCGCTCACCTGCCTTGACTCACATATGAACTTAAGTGCCATCCCATTCCTAACCCATAGGGTTCAATATGATGTCGGTCCACCTTTTGCAGCTATTACAGCTTCAACTCTTCTGGGAAGGCTGTCCACAAGGTTGAGGAGTGTGTTTATAGGAATTTTTGACCATTCTTCCAAAAGTGCATCGGTGAGGTCACACACTGATGTTGGTCGAGAAGGCCTGGCTCTCAGTCTCCGCTCTAATTCATCACAAAGGTGTTCTATCGGGTTCAGGTCAGGACTCTGTGCAGGCCAGTCAAGTTCATCCACACCAGACTCTGCCATCCATGTCTTTATGGACCTTGCTGTGTGCACTGGCGCACAGTCATGTTGGAAGAGGAAGGGGCCCGCTCCAAACTGTTCCCACAAGGTTGGGAGCATGGGAATTGTCCAAAATGGTTTGGTATCCTGAGGCATTCAAAGTTCCTTTCACTGGAACTAAGGGGCCAAGCCCAGCTCCTGAAAAACAACCCCACACCATAATTCCTCCTCCACCAAATTTCACACTTGGCACAATGCAGTCCCAAATGTCCCGTTCTCCTGGCAACCTCCAAACCCAGACTCGTCCATCAGATTGCCAGATGGAAAAGCATGATTCATCACTCCAGAGAACACGTCTCCACTGCTCTATGGTCCAGTGGCGGCGTGCTTTACACCACTGCATCCGATGCTTTGCATTGCACTTGATGATGTATGGCTTGGATGCAGCTGCTTGGCCATGGAAACCCATTCCATGAAGCTCTCTGCGTACTGTACTTGGGCTAATCTGAAGGCCACATGAAGTTTGGAGCTCTGTAGCAATTGACTGTGCAGAAAGTCTGCGACCTCTTTGCACTATGCGCCTCAGCATCCGCTGACCCCTCTCCGTCAGTTTACATGGCCTACCACTTCGTGGCTGAGTTGCTGTTGTTCCCAAACTCTTCCATTTTCTTCTAATAAAGCTGACAGTTGGCTGTGGAATATTTAGGAGCGAGGAAATTTCACGACTGGATTTGTTGCACAGGTGGCATCCTATGACAGTTCCACGCTGGAATTCACTGAGCTCCTGAGAGCGGCCCATTATTTCACAAGTGTTTGTAAAAACAGTCTGCACGCCTAGGTGCTTGATTTTATACACCTGTGGCCAGGCCAAGTGATTAGGACACCTGATTCTGATCATTTGGATGGGTGAGCAAATACTTTTGGTAATATAGTGTATAACGGTGAAACTTACAGACCATAACAACAAATAGAAACACTTCAGATTGAAAATAAAGAAACGTCAACTAAGGCAGTGAGGAGTTCTGGGGAAGCTTATAAAGACTCTTGTGTTGTCTCATGAGCTCTACCTCAGATAGTGAGAGGGTCATTTCTGTGTTGTTTTGTTTTGCTGAAATATCATCAGAGTTCTACCTTTTGGTCTTATCATGCTGCTAATACTGTGTTCTATGTGATTTTTTTAATTTAATGTGTCTTTAAATGTTTTAGCCTGTCTTTAGTGTATTTTATTTTGCACTGTCAAGCGGGTGAGAAATAGTATTTCGTTTCACAAAGTATGAAAATACGAAAGGAAATGACAATAAAGTGAATCTTGAATCTTGAGAATATGGCAGTGTAGTAAGAGATAGTAGACGAAGAAAGATAAGCAGCCTGGAACAAGGTAGAAAATCTGTCTCCACACCTTCTGCAGTGGAGGCGGAGCAGGAGCAGCTTCATCTCCACTTTTCTCCTCCTCTTCCTCCTCTTCCTCATTGCCTCCTGTCCCCCACTGCTCCTCCTCCTCTGAGGCCTCGGCTCAACTCTCTCAGTGCTGCCAGCCATATCTGAAAAAAAAGACACCGGTGTTATTGATTTATAATGATCATCATACGTCATCATGTTGCATTACAATAATATATGAGCCTTGTTCTTATTTCTGGGTTTGTGTATTTTTATTTATATGTCACGTGTGATCAGGATTACATCTATATCAGCTATTTGACTTCATAATGATCAAATAGGGGAGAGTGGGGTAAGATGAGCCAATTTTTACTTATGTTGCTCTCTAGGCTAGAAATAAATAGACAGAAGTACACTTAAAACATATAATATATTTCAGGATGTTTCCTATCAATTGCAATTGTAAAAATGCTTCTAGTACAAAGAACCCTGAAAATATGACTTCCCAAAAAAAAGTGTAACTGTGGCTCAACTTGCCCCAGGTTAGGGGTAAGTTGATCCAAGTCAGTGGGTAAGTTGAGCCATCATGAGGTAAATTGAGCTTCTGATTTTTTTAGTTTAAACCTGAGCCATCTCGACCTAAAACAATATAATTCATACTATCAAGATATAAGTTAGCCTTTGCAGACTTTCAGAATCATGTAATTTCATGCACACCCTACCTGCTAAACCCTTTTCGTTCCAGTTATTGGGTACAGGAATGTTGTTCCTCTCTGCTAGTTCTAATGCCAGTTCACAGCATTTCTTTGGAGTAAGGCCGTGGAACTGCTCAGCTAGCTTTTTTATGTGGTCTGCTAGATCCTTCTCCACCTCCTTTGTGAAGACCCTCTTTGCTTCTGCTGTTCCACTGTACCCTACTGATTTTACTTCCTTTACCTCCTTCTTTTTTATGTATCTCCGCAGGGTTGACCGGTCAACATTTCTGTCTTTAGCCACTGATCTGATGGATTTTCCACCCTTGACATCAGCTGCTGCTCTCTCCATCTCTTCAAGGGGTGTTGAGCCCCAGTTGGTCTTTCTTTTGTAGCTCCTTGGCATGATAGCTTTTCTAAAATGTTTAAAACCAAATCAGGTGTGTCATTCTACACTGAAATACAGTTTTATGCTTCAGAGACTTTACTTAACTTCAGTGCATGGTGGCGAGGTAAATTGAACCAGTGGCTCAATTTACCCCACAACATATGGCTCATTTTGCCCCATAGACGCCATTTTGGAAAAAACAGCCTAGCTAAGCCATTTGGGCTAATCTTTAGCTAAATGCTTCACTTGGTTTTATACGTTAGCAAATCACCAACATGCATAATATGCATTTTTAGACCTATATACATTTGCTTTGAAATAATATTCATTATAGCTGACATGCAGAAAATTTACTTCGACTAGTAAAAACATGTTTTTTGTGAAAAAAAATACCAACCAATTGTCCCATGTGCTTCTCTTGAACAGTGCCAGGTACAAATGATGGGTGCTTCCTGAATTTATGGTCACATGACAACAAATGTACACAGTTGCCTAGAAACAAGGGGTGGGTCAACTTACCCACTGGCTCATCTTACCCCACTCTCCCCTACAGGAATAAATTATAAACAGGTGTAAAAACCATGAAACAACTTTCAGGAAACAGCTTTTTTCACAACTTTTACATGTCTGGATTAGTGAAAGTCCCCTCTCTATAAACAACCAGGGCAGACCTATTCGAAAGTCAGTTTAATAGCAGGTCAAAAGGACGGCAGCCAGACAGGTGTTACAGTTTAACGTGTTACCGTGTTAACTAGCGACTTTCACCTGAGCGCGTCAGTGGTTTCCGTGGTAACAACAGCTGTTGAGACAGGGAAAGTACCTCACAAACACCTCCTTAGTTTATCTTTTCATCATGATTTTTAAATATTTTTAATAAGATCACATAAAGAACGTTTTTAACGCATTGGGTCTGGAAGTCGCCGGTTCACATGGTCACACTTTGATCCGAAACACCTGACATCTGGAATCCGTGTCGGTTAGTTTTACAGGTGGGGAACGTTACCTGAACCTGAGCGGGGTCTTCGGGGAAGTTGAAGACCCTCTTCGGTGTCGGTTTGGGGTTTGGACGGTTTGGACGTCCCCCATGTCTCACTCAGACCCCCTTTAACATCAGGTGAGATCCACTACGGCAGGTATGATGGACAATGACAGGGGAGCGCGTGGGTTGTTTGTTTGGTTATGACGCTGCGGGGTTTCACAGCAGAAGAAGAAGATGCTGGTGACCCGGATGTGAAGGAGTTTGTATTTTAAGGTTGGTACCATCTGTGTGAATTTTAAATACATGTTACATCGAAAAGAGTCTTTTAAAAGCAAAACAAGAATTAAATAAGAAGAACTGAATGACTCATTAATTTTATTTACTATATTTACCAGTGATTAAAAGGTTATTTAGGGTCCCAGCACAGAGTGGTGCCAGGGCCCTATTGTATTTCTTATGATTATTATTATTGTCAGACATGAGTAATCAGAAATTGTGATCTTAACATACCTGAAAAGTCTTGTTTTTGCAAGTTCATCCACCCTGGTGACAAATTTGTGATCATCAAATATGAGCTGGGAGAATTTTGCTCAGTATATCTCAGCTGTACAGACCTAATGACACAAATTTACCATGTGTAATAAAAGGTCCTATCCTGAATAGATTTATATGAGAGGATTTTGTACATATCAGTGCCTCAAAGACCGTCAAACAAATCCACCTCTAATTTGTGTTCAAAATTCAAAAAGTTATAACTGAGCTGTACATTAGCAAAAATGTGTGAATGAGGAGTCCTGTCCTGAACACATCAATAATTTGAATTTTCATGGAAGTGACAGCTCCATCTTCTGGCAACAGAAAGTAACTGCCTCAATAAAACACTATCTAGTTTAAAGGTGACATATCATGCAAAATTGACTTTTTAATGGTTCTTTTCCTGAAATCTGTGTCCCTGTCTACAAACCCCCCGAGAATGAAAAAAATCCATTCTGCCCCTGTTCTGATTTCTCCACCTTTCTGTAAATGTGTGTGAAACGAGACGTTTCAGACTTCCGTGTTTTTGTTACGTAACAACAATATCCGGTCTGTAACAGGAAGTCAGAGCTCGGAGCTTGTTCAGCCCATAGACTGTATAAAATACAACTCAACCCCTCCTCTGTTTTTCATTCCCTGCACACATGTGTGCTAACAAGGAGCTTAGGAGGGAGGCATGCTAGTTGTAGGCTGTCTTAATAAACACAAAGGTCGGTTTTACTCCCCACGTCTGCAGATTTGAAGATCTAGTGGATGATTTTTAGTTATCATGGATAAGTGCTAGCGCTAATTAGCATAGCCACATAGCTATATGTTCGTAGCTGTAGCTGTAGCTGTAGCTGTAGCTGTAGCTGTAGCTGTAGCTGTAGCTGTAGCTGTAGCTGTGTACCAAGACACACGTCGACATACTGACAAATAAAACAACAAGAAACACTAAATCTGTGACCAATCCTTCAGAAAAGGTCCTGCTGCCTTTCTGGCAGAGGTCGGTTTGACTCCCCACGTCTGCAGATTTGAAGATCTAGTGGATGATTTTTATTTATCATGGATAAGTGCTAGCGCTAGTTAGCATAGCCACATAGCTACATGTTCGTAGCTGTGTACCAAGACACACGTCTACATACTGATAAATAAAACAACAAGAAACACTAAATCTGTGACCAATGGTTCAGAAAGGTCCTGCTACAGGCGCCTCTCCATCAGGATCAGATTCAGAGGGTTGAAGTAACGCGATTTCTGAGCAGCCGTGTATATTCAACCAACATGTAAACATTAGATCAACGTGCCGGACAGCCGAGGCACAGCCACTTCCTGAGGGGGCGTGGTCAGAGGGAAAACAGACTGTTCTGATGAGGAATGAAGAAGAGGACTTTTTAGGCAGACCAAAATCTGATTTCAAAGTGTTTTTTTGAGCATAAACTTTAAAGACATGTTTTGGGGACCTCTTAGACCAATATATGTTGATGAAAAAAGCGTGATATGTCACCTTTCAGGAGTTGTATTGAAACTTGATCCGGGCCAGACAAAGACTTCATACCCTACTGCCCAAGAATGTATTTGTTTCCAACCATGGCCGTGGGAAGTAGGGGTGCTGAGGGTGCTGCAGTTCCCCTGGTTGGAAAAGGCATCACACAATTTTTTTCTGGATGCATAAATAAGTTTAAATAAATACATTAATTAACACAATAAAACAGTTTTTTTTTCATTGTAATATTTTCTGAAAATGTAATGTTTTACCAAGTTTGGCTTGTTTGCTTTTTGCTGTACAACAGGGTATGGAAGTTGCAAGTCGGGCATTTCATACATATTATAGCAGCCTGTATTATATTTGTTATTGATGTGAATTTGTAATGAAAAGTTCTCTTGAAAGCTTGTATTCAAACCAGATAAATACAAATAAAATGTATGTGTGCTAAAGCCTATCAGTTGCATAAGTAACCTAAATGCAAAAAGAAAAAAAAAATTGCACCTCTTACTACAGCGCCCCCAACTTAAAGCCACTTCCCACGGCTCTGTTCCCAACTGTTTAACTTTTGTAGAAGTTTTGTTTGAATTGTCTTTGTCTAGTTTGCTAAAAATTGTCTTAATGTCACAAAAAGCACAAGTTTTCTTCAATATCTGGTTGTCTACAAAGAGCATCCACTGGAACCTTTGAAAAACATTTGAGGAGACAGTGTAGAAACAGAATAGAAGGCATTATAAAAGCTCAATTCACAGACTAGATATTGAAGTTGGTTTGGTTACTGTTTATTGAAAAATAGAGCAAATAAATTAAATTTTGTATCTACTGAGCGTAGTCTTATCAGAAAACTGTGACACTTTATCTCATAACAGACTCAGATTATAGGAGAAAGAGGGTGACAGTCATATATGTAGACAGTATTTTCCTGAGATATAAAGCGTAGGTACAAAACAGCACATCAGTATTCAAAACAACTGGAAAAAAGTAGCAGTTTGTTTATTTTAATTTCCTGTAAAATTTCTGTTTCTCAAGCATTCAAAGCAATCACAACTTATTCTACATCCATATGCACAACTATTACAGTGTATAATATTGGTTAGGAGTAATTATTGATGTATTGTTCAACTCAAACAACCAAGCGTTTCAGCTGGCTCTTTCTATAGTCAGTAAATCATCCATGTGGAGAGCAAACAAGTTGGACTGCAATGGGCTTAAAGCTGGGGTTGGTAATCAGATTTAGATCCACTTTTTGTCATACTGGTTAAAATGATCTTTATGTCCTGATGACAATCAATACATAATGTGTTCTTAAAAAAGAAGGAAGGAAAGCTGCTATCTACAGCCGGAGTAAACCTGGGAAAACACCAACCAATCACTGTTTTTTGGGTGCCAAAATTTTAAACCATTCAAATCCCGTCCTGCCGTTCTGCCCGCCTCCTGCAGAGCGTACATTTCCCCGGCGTGCACTCCTCCGAGTCCCCGTCTCCTGCCTCTGCTTCCCCTGACTCTACTGACTGCCCCTCTCGCTCCACCTCGGGCCTGTCCCCTCTGACCCGATGAGGTGCTTTGCTCAGGACTGTAGTCCGGATCAGAGTCTAAAAAGCTCTCACCACGGGGGCTCTGACAAGCAGAAGAGTTAATGACATTCAGTAAGTCCTACAGAAATGTAGATGTACTGTAGCGTCTGTCCGGACGCTGTAGTGATGACGAGCCGATTGGTGAACATGTTGATCTTTAATAACCCGTCACTGTCGGCCGTTACCACGCCAACCAACAAAACAACAATCAATGTTTGAATGAATGAAGAACTTCTCCTCTTGTCTCTCCTCTCTCCCGCTCACACACTCTACACCTCTCCTGATGCCTTCACTGACCGTCAACACTGTAGGAATTAAGAGCATCTACACTGAACAGGTTTAACAAACAGTAGAGCTGTTACAGTGTTATATATGTGTTATAACTTTTCTCCTGATATCGTGTCACCAGTACAACTGGATAATGCTAGAATGACAGTTATGAGTGCTAACAGCAGCCATGTTTGTTTGTGTTTTTAACTTTCACTATGAGAATGTTTTGGTGAGGACCGGTTTTGAATCAGTCACCATCATATGGTCGTAAGTCAGCGGCGCTCGTGCATGTGAGCGGGGGGCGTCGTTTTGGAGGAGCTCTGAGGGAGGAGGCGAGGGGTTAGACGGAGTCCTGAGGAAATGCTACATTCAAATTCATGCTAGTTTTCCGAGACTGCCAACCCCAGCTTTAATGCAATCCCAGATAAATTGTGTAATCATCTGATCAAAATGTAGCTTCATTAAACTGTATATTACATTTTTAAATATGAGCACAGAGATTATTGTGGCGGACAACATTGTTTCTCAACTTCGACTCCATTCTTGCATCTCAAGTTGCCGCTGAGTATGGACACAATGAGAAGTCTTGGCTTGCATATCCAGATAGTATAGCTGGTGTACGGGTAACCCAGGACTTCCACCAGATCCTTGTCCGGTCCATCTCCAATCTGCTGCAGTCCGGTTACATGCTCTCTCGTCCATCAACACCAACCGGTTTTGTTTCAGAACGCAGCACAGAGCAGGACCTCCGGACAGCTGGAGTCATGTGACCGAGGTTTTCCCTCTGTAATCACTGAATCAAGGATTCTCCTCCTCCTCTCCTCATCCATGTTGTCTTTCTGGTCCTCTGAAAACCTCTGACCTGTTGACTCCAGGCCTGGCTCCGCTCATCATGACTTTGGTTTGTTGTTGTAGTTAAGTGAAATACGATCTGGTGATAACACAGAGTGTTTTATTCTGAAAATTAACCGGATGTTTTCATTTTGTTTTGGTGAAACCTGACTTCCTGTCCCGCTCCATCTGCTCTGTTGAGATTGATGCGTCGTGCTCCGGCATCCGGCAACAATAGAAGTCTTGTGTATCTGATCTGGGGGGCTCCGACCTGCTGGATCAGAGACGCAGCGGGAACGCAACGGAGCGGATCCAGAGGAAGTTAACACACTGACTAGAACAGAATCAGATCCACTGCGGTGATGGATCAGAGACGGATTGGAAATGGATCTGGTGGAATTTGGCCGTGACAATGCAACATTTGGATGAAAACAGAGCTAGGACAAAGACCTGTACCCACAGTCCATGTAATGACTGTTTAGTCTGACTCTGTCTCAACCAGTGAAATCCATGTGTACCCTGCATCCCTGCCCCCGCCTCCCTGATGCCAGTCTAACCTTTCAAATCAGGATTGGTTGCAGAAACTGAACCCTGCTCAGTTCTTCCTCCTACAGCTCACACAGAGACACTGATGAGTCCAAACCAAACCAAAACCTGAACCCAGGGTAGAGAGGTTCAGTGAATGTGGTGTTGAAGGTGTGGAGGTGGATCAGTGTGTCACAGGAGACTGTGTAGAAGGACAGAGTGCCGGCAGGATGGTCCACATACACCGCTACTCTGTTGGTGTGGGACGCAGAGACAGGGATCACAGTTTCTCTCAGATTGTGGCAGACAGAGTAATGTTCGTTTGAGCAGTGCAGATTCCAGGACTGATCGTTCCCTCCAAACCAGCAGTCGGCACTGTACCCTTTCCTCCTGATTCCTCTGTGTGTTACTGCAATATGAACTTTTCCTTTCCACTCCACCTCCCAGTAACAGCGACCGGTGAGACCGTCCGTACCCAGCAGCTGACAGAAGTCAAACCTCTCTGGATTGTCAGGATAAGGCTGCTCCTCTCTGACTGCCACCACCTTCCTGTTGTTGTCCGACAGTTTGAGGTTTCTGTTTGCGGTGTTTGGGTCCAGCGTGAGATTACAGGCATCTGGTGGACGGAAAAACACGGTACTGCTTTGTTGGGCTTCAAAATGCCTCGTCTATGGAACAGACTCTTATGCAGTTCTTTCAATTGTTGGAATAAATGAAGCACACACTCACACTTCCTTAGACCAGGTTTCAGCCAATGCTCTCCACGAGGGTCCAACCTTAAACCAGAAACAGATATTGTATACAGTATTATATGTGATAAAGACAAGGTCTAAGTTTCAGAGGGGACAGTGTACAAGTTTTGATTGTCCATACCTGAGAGTGTCCAGTTTCCAGAGTGGATCCTCTAGTCCAGCAGACAGCAGCTCCACCCCTGTGTCCCCTGGATGATTGTAGCTCAGGTCCAGTTCTCTCAGATGGGAAGGATTTGACTTCAGAGCTGAGGCCAGAGCAACGCAGCCTTCCTCTGTGATCAGACATCCCGACAGCCTGCAGAGAATCAATCAATCAATCAATCTTTATTTGTATAGCGCCAAATCACAACAAACATTATCTCAAGACGCTTTTACAAACAGAGCAGGTCTAGACCACTCTATGTCAAGTTATGAACAGAGACCCAACACCAAGACAGGGTAAGACTTAGTCTGACCCCACCTTAATCCATCATGAGCATTGCACCTCACAGTATTTAGCTAGTTACAGTGGCGAGGACAAACTTCCTTTTAACAGGCAGAAACCTCCAGCAGGACCAGACTCATGTTAGACAGCCATTATGCCTCGACCGAGTTGGGTCTGGAAAGACAGATAGAGGGGAGTAAGAGAGAGAAGTGATAGTGATGAGACGAGTCGTAGAAGCTGTTGCCGCTGGAGTCCAGCACGTCCGTATCAGCTGGAGTCCAGATCGTCCGCAGCAGAGAAGGACAGAGAAGGACAGAGGGATAGAAGAAATGGCGGTCCAAATCAGTTGACATCAAACTGACTGCAACATGCCAGCTTTGTGAAAAGTCTGATTAAAGGGGGGCATCCTTTAAAACTGTTTAAGATTTTAAGGAAACAAGCTCCTGCAGACAAGACCTGTGTCACCAGAAAGACAAAAGATGAAAAGCAGAAATGTGCAGTTCTACACCTTTGCTTGAGACTCTTCTGAAGCTATTCCTTAGAAACTTTGGGTATCATAACATATATTTACCTTATATATGTATTATTCCTCTATCCCTCTCTCCAACACGGTCTCAGCAGATGTGTGTCTAACATGACTCTGGTCCTGCTGGAGGTTTCTGCCTGTTAAGGGAACTTTGTCCGTCCCGCAAGCAAGCAGAATTTGGCCACAAGTGGACAGGGTTTAAATGATTTCCTTGATTGCTTCAATCCCTTAAGTCTTACCCTTACCCTTTAAGACTCCCCTAACTTGGTGTAGGGTTAACGGCATGTAGGAAATAGAATTGAGTTTCAACCTTGCCCTAGATTTGGAGTGTCTTTGATTAGGTAGTTGCCCATCACAGCGGAGCTCTATAAGCGGTGGTATAAACTCCTTTATAGTATTACATTTGAATACTATAATTAAATGTATTATGGGAGGTCGAGCCTTCAGATATCAGGCCCCTCTCCTTTGGAATCATCTACTAGTCAGGGTCCGGGAGGCAGACACCCTCTCTACTTTTAAGAGTAGGCTTCAAACTTTGCTATTTGATAAAGCTTATAGTTAGAGCTGGATCAGGCTTGGACCAGGTCTTAGTTAAGCTGCTATAGGCTTAGACTGCCAGGGGAACTGATTCACTGGGATCCTGTCTTTCTCTCTCCTCTCTCTGCCTGTCTTTTAATTCAACTCTTCCTGTCCCATTAAAGTTACTATCCATAGACCTTTCTGGAGTCCTTGAGCTCCCTTGTCTCGTAGGTTCCTCTGGATCTCTGCTGATTTGGACTTACCAGACTCCAGCTGCTACAACTACTACGATCCGTCTCCCCACTATCATCTCTCTCTCTCTCTTCATCTCCCTCTATCCCTCTCTCCAACATTGTCTCAGCAGATGTGTGTCTAACATGAGTCTGGTCTTGCTGGAGGTTTCTGCCTGTTAAAGGAAGTTTGTCCCTGCCTTGTCCTCTTTGTTAATTATAGAACATAGAGTACGGTCTAGACCTGCTCTGTTTGTAAAGGCATCTTGGCATAATGTCTGTTGGGATTTGGCGCTATACAAATAAAGATTGATTGATTAGAAAAAGTTGTATGCTCACCTGAGAGTTTCCAGTGCACAATGTGTACTTCCCAGTCCGGCACACAGCCGCTTTATGCCTTCGTCCTGGAGGTCGTTGTTACTCAGGTCCAGTTCTCTCAGACTGGAGCACTGAGAACTGAGAACTGGGGCCAGGATTTCACAGCTTCTCCATGACAAGTTGCAGTCACCAAGGCTAAAGAAGAAATGAACATGAGCTTAGCTGTGGACTGACCCTTTAAACACTGTGGTTGCTAATGTGTACAGGTGACACTTACAGAGCCTCATTGGAGGCTTTGACCACTGGCAGCATCATCAGAAGAGCCTCCTCAGAAGCAGAGTATTTCTTCAGGTCAAACACCTCTAGGTCTTTTTCTGAGGACAGTAAGATGAAGACCAGAGCTGACCACTGAGCAGGAGACAGTTTATCTGTGGAGAGACTCCCTGATTCCAGGTACTGTTGGATCTCCTCTACCAGAGAACGATCCTTCAGTTCATTCAGACAGTGGAACAGGTTGATGCTTCCCTCAGGACAGGGATTATCCCTAATCTTGTTCTTGATGTACAGGACTGTTTTGTCCTTGGTTTGTCTGGCCTCCAAGCTGCTTCCTGTCTGTGTCAGCAGGCCTTGGAGGAGAATCTGACTGGACTCCAGTGAAAGACCCAGAAAAAAGCGAAGGAACAAGTCCAGGTGACCATTTCTACTTTGCAAGGCATTGTCCACGGAGCTCTGGTAGAGGTGAACCAGGTTGTGTCTTTTTCTGAATATTTTAGACCACCATGATGTTTGTGCATCGGACATCAGGTTGACTCCAGAGTTGATGAAGGTCAGATGGACATGAAGAGCAGCCAGAAACTCCTGAACGCTCAGGTGGACGAAGCAGAACACCTTGTCCTGGTAGAGCCCACACTCCTCTCTGAAGATCTGTGTGAACACACCTGAGTACACTGAGGCTGCCATGATATCGATGCCACACTCTGTCAGGTCGGACTCATAGAAGATCAGGTTTCCTTTCTGCAGCTGCTCAAAAGCCAGTTTCCCCAGAGACTCGATCATCTCCCTGCTCTCTGGACTCCAGGCTGGATCAGTCTCACCTCCACCGTGATACTTGATGTTCTCTAGCTTTGAGTGGACCACCAGGAAGTGGATGTACATCTCAGTCAGGGTCTTGGGAAGCTTCCTTCTGTCTTTGGTTTTGAAGGCATCTTTCAGAACTGTAGCCGTGATCCAGCAGAAGACCGGGATGTGGCACATGATGCGGAGATTTCGGGATTTCTTTATGTGGAACATAATTTTACGAGTCAGGCTGTCATCTCTGAATCTCTTCCTGAAGTACTCCTCTTTTTGTGAGCCTGTAAACCCTCTGACCTCTGTCACCATGTCAACACACTCAGGAGGGATCTGATTGGCTGCTGCAGGTCGTGTGGTTATCCAGAGGCGAGCAGAGGGGAGCAGTTTCCCCCTGATGAGGTTTGTCAGCAGCACATCCACTGAGGTAGACTTTCTCACATCGGTCAGGATCTGATTTTTGTGGAAGTCCAGAGGAAGTCGACACTCATCCAGACCGTCAAAGATGAACACAACCTGGAACTCTTCAAACCCGCAGAGTCCTGCTTCTCTGGTTTCAGCGAAGAAGTGATGAACAAGTTCCACCAAGCTGAACTTTCTCCCTCTCAGCACATTCAGCTCTCTGAAAGTGAATCGGAATATGAACTGGATGTCCCGGTTGGCTTTGTCTTCAGCCCAGTCCAGAGTGAACTTCTGTGTTAAGACTGTTTTCCCGATGCCAGCCACTCCCTTTGTCATCACTGTTCTGATTGGTTCATCTCTTCCAGGTGAGGCTTTAAAAATGTCTTCCTGTCTGATAGTTGTTTCTGGTTTGTGCGGTTTCCAGGATGCCATTTCAATCTGTCTGACCTCATGTTCATCATTGACCTCTCCAGTCCCTCCCTCTGTGATGTAGAGCTCTGTGTAGATCTGATTCAGAAGGGTTGGGCTTCCTGCTTGGGCAATTCCTTCAAACACACACTGGAACTTCTCCCCCAGAGTAGACTTGAGTTTATGCTGGCAGATTGTAGCTTGCTTTCCTGAAAAACAAACAAACAAAGAAAAGGATTATGAACAGAATTAAAGCTCTTGTGAGGAACTTTTGATTCCCATCAATTTTGCTGCCTCTTGTGGACATCATGTTAAATCTGGTTAATTAGTCTCACTGCTTTGCAGACTGTCAGCCAGGGCCTCGTGCTTCATTATCTTCAGGAAGTCCAGTGTGATTTGCAGAAATGCTTCTCTGCTGTTTTGCTTCAGCTCTGCATCACTGCCGCCGGTCACCTCTCCTTCCTCACTGGGACTCTCTGGGCATTCTGGGTAATCTTTAGTCAGAACGCGCAGATACTTCTTCAGCTCTTTCTTCACAAAAGTTGCAATGTTCTCCTCAAGGAGCTGGAACAGAATAATATTTCAGGTCATTGTTAGGAAGCATCAGTTTCAGCAAGCACCAGTAACTTTGCTGGTTCATCAACACACCAGAAATATGTCATCCAGGTCTGTCTGATGCTGCTTGGCAGGTTGATGTTTGCAAACTTCTAAGTTCTTCTGGCAAACTCTGTGGAGAAAAAAATTAAAACTTCAGTTAGCATAAACACAAAGACAAATCCAGTCGTTCTCTTGAACTATATTTGAAGATTTATCCCACAATTGAATAGATCTCAATAGAATATCCTCTTTAAAGCCTTACTGTGGATCAATTGACTGCTGTCCACCTTTGAAGTCCTCAAATCGATCAATGGACTGGTCACTCACTGACTCAGAACCAAGTCCATGTGAGTCCTGGCTTTGCTGTGTGATGCTGGTAGAAACAAGAAGAGATTATCATCCCAAATCCAGCTAAAGAAAATCCTAAAATACAAAAACATGCAACATGCAGTGAACTAAGGATAGGGTCTTGGGGTACAGTTGGTACTGGATCTCTCTCAAGTAAATGACAGAGTAACATTCATGGGAAATTCTTCAACGCCTGCAAGCTCTGCTCCTTGTGGGTCACTTCCATTCAAGGGCACTTGAAGTAGAAGTAGGAGGAAGGCAGCAAATGGAGTTGCGCCTTACCTTGGACCAGAAGAATGCTGTCCATCTTTCAGGTTAATGGAACGACCAATGGACTGGCAGTACTTGATGGGCATACAGCTGGGTTCAGGACAGTCTGGTCTGTTGTGTTCCTTGTGGCTTCAAAACAACATCAACATAAGACAGTTTTCTAACCCTATTCAGGGAGTGACCTTGATGACAAAGCGGCCTGTCAAACTAAGCCACAAAGGGTTGCTTTTAAGTCATTTCCTGGGTTACTCCATCAACCTGTCTGCTCTTCACAGTCCACTTCCTACCAAGGGCACTCAAAAACTACAGGAAGAGTCAATGTTATAGAGTTGGCGTTGGGCCTTACCTTAAATCAGAAGAGTGCTGTCCATCTTTGAAGTCAATGAAACGATCAACGGACCGCGCCGTCTTGAAGGATACACAGCTGGGTTCAGGTTCAGGTTCAGGACAGTCTAGTCTGTCTTGCTTCTGTTGGCTTCAACACATCAAAAGAGATCCCTTAGTGCCAATGATTGCTTCAATCACTTTACCCTTAAACCTTCCCTTTACCTTCAAGACACCCATAACTTGGTGTAGGGTTAACTGCATCTATGAAACAGAATTGGGATTCAGCCTTGCCCTAGATTTGGAATGTCTTTGACTAGCGGTGGTATAAGCTCATTTATAGAATTACATTTGAATACTATTATTAAAATAACATGGGAGGTTGAGCCTTCAGTTATCAGGCCCCTCTCGTTTGGAATCATCCACCAGTCAGGGTCCGGGAGGCAGACACCCTCTCTACTTTTAAGAGTAGGCTTCAAACTTTCCTTTTTGATAAAGCTTTTTAGTTAGAGCTGGATCAGGCTTGGACCAGGTCTTAGTTAAGCTGCTATAGGCTTAGACTGCCGGGGGGCTTTTGACACAACACACAAATAAGTTTGAAATAATAATGATGAATAATCAATAACAGTTCAGGTAAATAAGGTCAACATGGAGAGAAGTCATGGATAGTTGGAGGTCCACATCTCACCTCTGAGCTGTGCTCTGGTAGCCAGGGTCCTGACACAGAGAGGTTTCATAGGGAGGGGGTCCCTTCTTTTGGCTCTCACTCTGATTCATAGTACCGGCCAAATCTTCATTAAAAAAAACAAAACATGTTAAATTCCATATGGTATCATTTGCATCACACAAGTCATCTAACAGACATCTCTGTTGCACGTAAGCTCAGTGCTATGGTCAGGATTTGATAACGCAAATAAGATGGCGTTACAGTTTGAAGACATAAATGGAGAGACCATACATCCATCTGTTATCTATATAAGAGAGAGATGGATGGTGGGGGAGTCTGAAGCCTATCCCAGCTGTCATTGCTGCGAGAGGCAGGGGACATCCAGGATGGGTAGCCAGTCTATCACAGGGCATGGAGAGACCACATAGTCCAAAATATACCCCTAAACACCGGCTTCAAGGCGCTAGCTAACATTAGCAAAGTGACACTTGGGTTGACTTGGGGCAGCAAGGGTTAAAATGATTAGTTGAATGAGCATATTCGATAAATATCGCGAAGATACAGAAGTTTCTAGACTTGTGAGTCAGTGCATGAATGAGAGGGGCGAGCAGTATCACATGATGGTCCGAAAATCAACAGTATGCAAAGGTACAAGACCGGTGAGGTGAAAGTGGAGGTTCCAGTGCTGAGGAGGAATACTTCCCCTGGTTCAACAAGCTGGACTGAATCAGGTGATGTTGCTACACCGAGCACCAGCTCTTCTGCTGATGTTGAATGACTGGAGATACAAACCGTAGCTTTGACTGTTTAATATGACTTCTAAAATTTGAGATATAGTGTTCAATAGGGGTGAGAATTAATAAGATTGTATCAGTGTCAATGCCATTATCGATTCTGCTTATCAATCCAATTCCTTATCAATTCTCCTAACGATTCCTGAGTATTTTTTTGAGCGGGAAAAAAAGTAGTTCTAAACAGTCTTCTGCACTAAAAGGAACCATTTTATTTTTTCCCAAATTATGTCTGCACAAGACTGAACATGAACATATTCAACTTGAACATACTAAACAATAGGTTGACCTCATTCTCGGCCGCATGAGTCCAGACGTGGCCCCTCAGGCCTGGAGGTAAAGACTTTGAATTTGGAGAGGAAAAACACTTTTCCTCCAGGGGTCATCGTGGAGGTATTTTACCCGCTCTCGGTGCCTTATTTTCGGCTGTGTGAGTTCGGACGTGGCCCCTGGAGCCATGAGGAAAAATGCTTTCCTCTGGGGTTCATCGCGGAGGTATTTTACCCGCTCTCGGTGCCTTATTTTCGTCTGTGTGAGTCCGGACGTGGCCCCTGAAGTCTGGAGGAAAAATGCTTTTCCTCTGGGGTGCATCGCGGAAGTATTTTACCCGCTCTCAGTGCCTCATTTTCGGCCGCGTGAGTCCGGACGTGGCCCCTCAAGCCTGGAGGAAAAGACTTTGAATTTGGAGAGGAAAAACACCTTTCCTCCGGGGTTCATCGCGGAGGTATTTTACCAGCTCTCGGTGCCTTATTTTCGGCTGTGTGAGTCCGGACGTGGCCCCTGGAGCCTGGAGGAAAAATGCTTTTCCTCCGGGGTTCATCGCGGAAATATGTTACTCGCTCTCAGTGCCGATGGAGTTCGGTGACGTGGATCACGTGGTGACGTGACGTGACGTTACGTGACGTCACATCACGTCACGTTACGTCACACACTGCGGCGCAGAACTCCATCAATCAAAGTCTTTCCCTCCAGGCTCGAGGGGCAACGTCCGGACTCACACAGACGAAAATGAGGCACTGAGAGCGGGTAACATATTTCCGCGATGAACCCCGGAGGAAAAGCATTTTTCCTCTCCAAATTCAAAGGCTTTACCTCCAGGCTTGAGGGGCCACGTCCGGACTCACACAGCCGAAAATAAGGCACCAAGAGCGGGTAAAATACCTCCATGATGACCCCTGGAGGAAAAGCGTTTTTCCTCTCCAAATTCAAAGTCTTTACCTCCAGGCCTGAGGGGCCACGACGTGACGTGACGTGATGTGACGTGACGTGACGTGACGTGACGTGACGTGACGTGACGTGACGCGATGCGGCGCGACGTGACGGGAAATTAATCGTTAAGAAGAATCGATAACATTTGAGGTGTACAATTCCGATGGAATTGATCAATTGGAACCGGTTCTAATCCGGTTTTCAATTCCCACCGCTAGTGCTCAACAATATATTAATTTGGGGGGCTTGTGGCCTAGAGGTCCAAGTGCAGAGGCTCCAGTCCTCGTCGCGGGGGTCTTGGGTTCGATTCCGGGCCGGTCAACCATTTCCTGCATGTCCACCCCTGCTCTCTACTCCCCACATTTCCTGCCTTTCTTCAGCTGTCCTATCAAAATAAAGGCAAAAAGGCCTAAAAAATATATAACTTAACAATATATTCATTTAATGTCAAATCTGTCTTCATTGCAAAACCTTAAATTCTAAGATTTGCACTATGAAATAAAACATCCAACACTTTGACAAAGTCAATGCCAAAATGACTTTTCACCTGTGGGAATCTTGAACCCACTTCAAGGCTGTCTGAGTGAAACGAGTTTGACTCAGTGTGAGTGTGTGGGTCATGCTGTAAAACCAGTTCTGACTTCAAGTGTTTTTTTTTTTCTGTCAATCAAAGTCTGAGATTACAATCAGAGCCACTGATTCCGGGGAACGCTGCCCGCCCTGTGAATTGTAATCCTATGTACGCCATCAGCTGAACTTACATACATTTGATTATGCAATAAAACTTTAAGTTGAGTTGATTCAGTCTCTAATGATCACATCACAGAAATGTGGTGTGAATTCACGGATCTCATCAATCAATCAATCAATCAATCAATCAATCAATCAATCAATCAATCAATCAATCAATCAATCAATCAATCAATCAATCGATCTTTATCGGTCTGATATAGGGCCAATACATAACAAATGACATCAGAGTTGATTAAAGCAATTTACACGCTGCATTAATAATTCACTCAGTGCATTACACACTTTAAGGAAACTGATCTCTTCATGTTTTCATGTTAAAACAAATTTGTTTTGCAGTGCACCTGCAGCAGGGCATGCATCACAAGGTTCATACGTGCAAGCATCAAAAGATATTCTGAAAACATCATCACCAGCAGAAAACATGACTTTAAATATGAGATAATCAGGTGTGACCTCTCACCTGTGGAACTCTCCGAGGGTCAGCTTACAGACACTTCCCTTCGTATGTTTGTTACGCAGTCCTTGTGTTCGTCTGCTTTTAAGGACTGCACACACCCTCTGAACCTCAGAGTCCAAGTTAAAAACACACATCAGTAACACATCTAAAAACCAGTCTAACCTCCCTGGCAGCATCAGAGAGATCACTTGTCAGTTGGTGTAATTCTGCTACCTGTGCACCAGGTGGTGCTAAATATCCCTCTGAGGAGCCAAAGATCACAGAGGAGGCAGAGCTGTGGATCACAGTCAGACCCCCTTCTTGACTTAACCAACGTCACCTGGAGAGTGATCGAGGGCAGGAGGCTGTGAGGGCTCAAACTGTAGAACTTGCAGGTAAACTTTTTTTGTAACACCAACATTGGTTGTGCCTTCCTGCTTCTTGTTTACTGTCTCTCTTTTTTTGTTTTGTTTACCCTTCAATGCTCACGGACTTCCCCTGGCAATCCCGTGTTCCAAGTCACAATGCAATGAACTATGGGGAACTCCCCTTACACTAAGTCTGCAAAAATGCCCACTTATGGAAAGGAGGCATAAAGGACTCAAAGGCCAAATTTCAATAATAATAATAATAATAATACATTTTATTTAGAAGCGCCTTTCAGAGCACTCAAGGTCGCTTTACAGACAGATAAAAAACACAATAAATAAAAGAACACGATAAGATAAATAAAAACAACAAGCAAAGTAACACCAAGTTAAAAATGAAGCAGTGGAAATTAAGCAGGGAATGCAGTTTGAAACAGATGGGTTTTGAGTTTTGATTTGAAGAGGGGTAGTGAGTCAGAGTTTCGGATGTCCAGTGGGAGTGAGTTCCAGAGTTGGGGAGCAGAGCGACTGAAAGCTCTGCTCCCCATGGTGCTGAGACGGGCAGGGGGCACAGAGAGGTGGAGGGAGGAGGAAGACCTGAGGGAGCGAGAGGGGGTGACGATGTGGAGGAGATCAGAGAGATACGGGGGGGAGAGGTTGTGGATGGCCTTGAATGTGTAAAGGAGGATTTTGAAATTGATTCTGAGTTTGACCGGTAGCCAGTGGAGCTGCTGGAGGATGGGGGTGATGTGGTGAAAGGAGGGGGTTCTAGTGATGATGCGGGCTGCAGAGTTCTGGACCAGTTGAAGTTTATGGAGGGATTTGTGAGGGACACCGAAGAGGAGTGAGTTACAATAATCGATACGGGAGGTGACAAGACTGTGGACCAGGATAGCAGTGGTGTGAGGGGTGAGAGAGGGGCGGACGGTTGATGTTGCGGAGGTGGAAATATGCAGACCGGGTTATGCTATTGATGTGAGAGTTGAAAGAAAGTGAGCTGTCGAGGATGACACCCAGACTCTTTACCTGAGCGGAGGGGGAAACTGTTGAACTGTGGATGGAGAGGGAGAAACTGTCGGCTTTGGGTAAGGTGGATTTGGTGCCTACAAGGAGGAGTTCTGTTTTATTGCTGTTGAGTTGAAGGAAGTTGGAGGTGAACCAGTGTCCACAATGTCCACACTCACTGACTTTTGAGGTGGTCCCAGCTAACTTTTCAGCCGGCGACCCCCAAAAGACAATGCCAATGACTGGCGACCTCCACTGTCCCTCAAAGTGATTTAATGTGGCTTCATTTAGCTGGTCTGCAGAAGATGACCCTACCTATATGAGCATGTGTCTGTGTTTCCTGTGCTGTTATGAATGAACCTGCTGCTACTGTTCACTAACCCTAAACTTAGGAGTCATCTGGCAAAAAGAAAGGCAGACAACTCATTATATTTACTATTTTCAAGGTTTTATTTCAAGGTTAGCTACTATTTTTTGTCAATTTTTTTTTTTACTATAATGGGTAAAATATACTATTATTGGATAACTTACAAAAAAAACCATTCTGGAAGACATCTCACAAACCCCCATTTGTGTCTCATTGGTTCAGACCCACACTTTGGGAACCCCTGTTCTAAAGGGCTGTCCCACTGTCAAATCTTCAAGTGTGTGAGGGATCTCTCTCAGTCCTTTTGAGCCCTTTATGCCTCCTTTACATAAGTGGGGATTTTTGCAGACTTAGCGTAAGAGAATTACCCATAGTTCATAGCATTGTGACGTGAAACATTGGCCCGCGAGTGTGGAAGCATAGACAAACACCGTAACATGAAATCAGCCTCAATCTATTTATCTTCACACATACAGTATCATTTATATGTTTATAGTTATATATTTTAAACGTTGTGGTTAAGGCAGTCAGTCCGTCCCTTAAGCGGCTTGAATTTGAGGAAAATAAAAATTGTACAATAAATATTCCTATTTTTAATATATTTCTAATTTTCCTTTTCTTTTCTGTTTTATCATATTTGTCATTTTAATTGTGTTCTTTTATGTCTGTCTGAATGTCTCCAATGCTTTTAATGTTTTAATGTAAAGCACATTGAGTTGCCCTCGTGTATGAAATGTGCTATACAAATTGCCTTGCCTTGCCTTGCCTTGCCTTGCCTTGCCTTGCCTTGCCTTGCCTTGCCTTGCCTTGCCTTGCCTTGCCTTGCCTTGCCTTGCCTTGCCTTGCCTTGCCTTGCCTTGCCTTGCCTTGCCTTGCCTTGCCTTGCCTTGCCTTGCCTTGCCTTGCCTTGCCTTGCCTTGCCTTGCCTTGCCTTGCCTTGCCTTGCCTTGCCTTGCCTTGCCTTGCCTTGCCTTGCCTTGCCTTGCCTTGCCTTGCCTTGCCTTGCCTTGCCTTGCCTTGCCTTGCCTTGCCTTGCCTTGCCTTGCCTTGCCTTGCCTTGCCTTGCCTTGCCTTGCCTTGCCTTGCCTTGCCTTGCCTTGCCTTGCCTTGCCTTGCCTTGCCTTGCCTTGCCTTGCCTTGCCTTGCCTTGCCTTGCCTTGCCTTGCCTCAATCACTTTCCAGCCTTGCGACTCAGGACATCAAACACTAACTCTGTGGGGACCTCTGGTGGAAAAGACAGGAACAACAGGAAGGTTTGTTCAGAATGAAGTGCATTCAAAATGAAGTACATTCAAAAATAGAAGAGGAGGAAATCAGGGAAACTTTTTATCTTTACAAATTAAATCTTTAAATCTCTTTATGACATTTATTTTGGGACGGTCACTGAGTATTTTCTTTAGCCTTTTTTCGACTTGAGCTTAAAAATAAATGTCTTCAAACTGATATTTTTCAAATCACCACTAAGGTATTTTAAAAAGTAAAATAAAAGCCCCCTTTTTTGAAAAAAATAAAAATGTGGCTTACAATTCAAATTAATTTTGGAGTCTTGTTTAATTTTTTTAAATTATTGATTTTATCATTTTTTTGCATGCTTTTAACAGTCTGATTTTATTTTTTGCTGATTTTTAATTTTTAATTGTATTCTTGTTTGCATTATGTTTGCATCCTGAGTAAACTGAATATTAAATGCATGGATTTTATTTGTAATAGAGTATTTTTACCGTGTGTTGTTATTGATTTTAAATCATTTGAATACTTATCTTATGCAGGCATCAAAAAGTCATATCTTGACTTAACATCTGAAACTGCTGCACAGAAACATTTATGCTTCTCTACTCTGTTACTGAAAACAGCTGATATATTAAAGGCGTTTTCTGGTGCTGTGTTACAGGTTTGTCCACCAGGTGGTGATGTTGTAAAGGAATCAGACCCTTCTCCTCCTGCAGGATGAAGAAACAGCTTTCTAAACATGAGGATTAACAAATGTCTGTGGCTCGTGGAAATGGAAATCATTAGTAATTATTTGGATGAAAAATATTCCCCTCACACTGAAGTCTGTAATTCATTAAATAGTCTGGTTTTAAAGCTTCAAACTCAAGCCAAACATGAACTTGAATTTCATTAATCATAGACGTAAAACTCCATTGCTATCATCCAGCTTGCTTACTTACTTAATATGAAGCATCTGCACACTTCACCAGATGTGCAGAGAAGTAACTGTTTTGAAGCACTTTACTAAACTGAATAGTTAAATTTACAACCTTGAGTAAAAATTCACTGTTTTTAATATAAAGTAAGTTGTAAAGAAAGGATAAACAAACTTCCTTTAACAGGCAGAAACCTCCAGCAGGACCAGACTCATGTTAGACACACATCTGCTGAGACCGTGTTGGAGAGAGGGATAGAGGGAGATGAAGAGAGAGAGAGATGATAGTGGGGAGATTGATAGTAGTAGTTGTAGCAGCTGGAGTCTGGCACGTCCACAGCAGCAGAGATCCAGAGGAACCTACGAGACAAGGGAGCTCAGGGACTCCAGAAAGGTCTAAGAAAAGAGAGAAGAGAGGGAGACCAGAAGAAAGAAAAAGAGGAGAATAAAAGGTGAAGGAAAGGACAGGATAAGAAAAGGAGACAGAAAGGATGAAGGAACATGGAAAGAACAAAGAGAGAAAGAAAGAAACAAATGAAAGGAAAACTTAATAAAAGAAAGAAAGGAAGGTAGGGAGGAAGAAAGAAGGAATGAAATAAAGAATAAAAATAAAGAAGGGATGAAATAAAGGAGGAAGGAAGGAAGAAAGAAAGAAAGAAAGAGGGAATGAAATAAAGAAGGAAGGGATGAAATAAAGGAGGAAGGAAGGAAGAAAGAAGGAACGAAAGAGGGAAGGAATGAAAGAAAGAAGAAAAAGGAATGAAGGAAGGAAGGAAGGAAGGAAAGAGAAGGAATGAAAGAAATGAAATAAGGGAGGAGGGAGGAATGAAAGACAGAGAAAGAAAGAAAGAAAGCAGGAAGGAAGGAAAGGAAAAAGGAATAAAGGAAAGAAAGACAGAAAGGAAGGTAGGAAGGAAGAAAGAAGGAAAGAAAGAGGGAATGAAATAAAGAAGAAAGGAAAGAAAGATGGAAGAAAAAGAAGGAAGGGATGAAGGAAAGAAAGAGGGAAGGAATGAAAGAAGAAAAAGGAATGAAGGAAGGAAGGAAGGAAGGAAGGAAGGAAGGAAGGAGGGAGGAATGAAAGAAAGAGAGCAGGAAGGAAGGAAAGGAAAAAGGAATAAAAGAAACGAAGGTAGGAAGGAAGAAAGAAGGAATGAAATAAAGAAGAAAAGAAAGAAGGGATGAAATAAAGGGGGAAGGAAGGAAGAAAGAAGGAAAGAAAGAGGGACCTACGAGACAAGGGAGCTCAGGGACTCCAGAAAGGTCTATGGTTAGTAACTTTAATGGGACAGGAAGAGTTAAAGTGAGTGATTGTGGGATGAGATAGGATCCCAGTGAGTCAGTTCCCTGTCAGTCTAAGCCTATAGCAGCATAACTAAGACCTGGTCCAAGCCTGATCCAGCTCTAACTATAAGCTTTATCAAAAAGGAAAGTTTGAAGCCTACTCTTAAAAGTAGAGAGGGTGTCTGCCTCCCGGACCCTGACTGGTAGATGATTCCAAAGGAGAGGGGCCTGATAACTGAAGGTTCTACCTCCCATACTACTTTTAGAGACTTTAGGTACGATGAGCAGGCCTGCATGTTGCGTTGCATCAAAGGCTAAAGGATGGTTAAATGAAAATCTCTGGAGCACTAACCCTCCTGCTGTTCCTGCTCTTACTGTTCACTGAAGTAGAGTATGACATCCTTCATTGTACCTGTTAACTCTGACTGAGACTCTCAGTTTTGTTGAGCCAAATAAAATTAAAAAAAACTACAGAAGGAGACGGTTGAATGACCAGACTTCAATCTACAAAACAACGCCTTCATATCAGCGACTGATCTCCCGTCCGCTGTGCCCCATGACTAAAGTTACACTCTGTGTTTTCTGTGTTTTTGTTCTGTGATACTAAGTTAATAAAACTGGTGCCATCATGTCCAATCCCACATCTCTCCTCCTGCTTTGTCTTAAATTGTTACTGCTGTCAACAACATGGCCGCCTTCCAGGAGATGCTTTTTTCTGGAACCGAAAAAAACCCCAGCTTTTTGTCTGATGAGTAATTCGTCCCACTTCGTGAACCTGGAGGGAATCTGTGGCTGGCAGAACAATGTGTGGTTAGGTTTAAAACTCGCTGTTCAAATGTCAACATCAACAGATGTTTGTTTTTAGTCTTGCAGTGTCAGGATGCTCCTGTGCACCTCAGCGATGTTACAGTCTTTAAGCTCAACATGTCGTCTTTTAAGCACATTTGAACAGATTTTCACTTTCAGACATGTCCTTTAACACTCCCGGCTCAAGCTCATGTAGCTGACGTTGTTGTTTGTCATCTTGACTTTACAACCTAACCTAATATTTACATATAAAGCTGCACCAGGTGTCCAAATGTAATTTATGTTGCTAATGTGTGTTATTTAATCAGCATGTTGCTGCCAAGCTGGCTGTTAGCTCCATGACTCATACTTGTTGCTTTCTCTGGCAGAACCTGTCATTATGCTAACAGCTAGATGTCATGCTAAAGAGAGAGTTGGTCTCCGGGGACAGAGGCCATGCATCATACTTAAACCTCGCCCACGGGAGGAATGCAGTTAAATGAATCAAAATGCCCGTAGGATGCTAAAATGACAAGGACCTAATGTAAACCTGAGAGGAAACACTGTTTAAGAAAGTACTGAATCATCTCTGCATCTCCCCTCCTTCCTCATTCAACTTTTAAACAAAGGGCAAAGCCAGGGATCAGCATGCCCAGGTCTTCTACCCGGCCTCCTATGCACCCAACCTCCATGCCTACCCCTGCGAGTGGTGGGCCCACAGGGTGGAGGCTTCATGTTGTCCTTTCAGGCTGATTGAGGTAGCTCTCTTCCCCTTTTGCCGTTTCATGGAGTTTTTTTTTAATCACCCTTCGTCTGGACCACCCGGGGACCAATTGACCTAGGGAGACCCTACCAGGCGTTGATGCCCCGACAACATAGCTCCCAGGTTCACTGGGACACATAAACCCCTCCATGTGTTAAGGTGGCGATTCTTGGAGGCTGGGGGATAGACCCAGAGCTTGTTGGAGGGATTATCTGGGACCGCCTCTGGATTCCCCTGGAGGAGCTGGATGGTGTTGCCGGGGCGAGGGGTGTCTGGGTCGATCTGCTTGGACTGTTGCCTCCGTGACCTGACCCGGACTGCTACCCGGCCTCCTACACAGCCAACCCCATGCCTACCCTTGCAAGTGGTGGGTTCTCATCCCCTTTATCTGTTAAATGGAGGTTTTTTTTTTCTTAGTCTGGACCCTCCCCTGGGACCAGTTTGCCAGTAAGACCCTATCAGGGACTGGTGCCCAGACAACATAGCTCCCAAGTTTACCAGGACACACAAACCCCTCCACCACGTTAAGGTGGTGATTCTTGGAGGCTGGGAGAAGGCCCCGGGGTATATATATATCCCACCTGGTCTGAGACCACCTCTGGATTCCCCTGTAGGAGCTGGATGATGTTGCTGGGGAGAGGGATGTCTGGGTCGATCCGCTTGGGCTGTTGCCTCCGTGACCCAACCCGGACTGCTACCTGGCCTCCTACCCGCTCAACCCCATGCCTACCCCTTCCACAGGGTGGAGGCTTGCCAGACGCTCGCCATCAAGCTCCCTCCACCAAGTCCGGCTCCAAGGGCATGCCCTGGTGTCCGGCTTTCAGGCGAGGTAGCTCTCTTCCCTGTTTGCAGTTCCCCTTAAGGAGTTTTTTTTTAAATTGCTCTTAGTCTGGACCCTCTACTGGGATCAATTTGCCTAGGGAGACCCTATCAGGGACTGATGCCCCCAAGTTCACGGGGACACACAAACCTCTCCACCGCGTTAAGGTAGTGGTTCTTGGAGGCTGGGAAAAGGCCCCGGGGATAGACCTAGAACTCGTTGGAGGGATTATACATCCCACCTGGTTTGAGACCGCCTCTGGATTCCCCAGGAGGAGCTGGAGAGAGGAATGTATGGGTCAATCTGCTTGTACTGTTGCCTCCGCCACCAGACCCCAGATAAGTGGAAGTAAATGGATGGATAGACAAAGAGTAGATTAATAATCATCATATCAACATGTTTTGTCATATTCCACCTTTATGTTGCTGTTTGTCGAGTAATGGGAGTGACGGCAGTTATGATTAGCTCAGGTTTGCTTAGAGGCAATGAGGCTAACAGGAGTAAGCACCTAAACACCCCATCAAGTAAAAAAGCTGTCCACTGATTGGCCAAACCGAGTGAAAATATCACATCTGTGACAGTATTTAGATTAGTTTGGACGTAATTTGGTTCAGTTTGATCTTACGTCTCTGTGGTGAAACCCAGGGCCGGCTCTTCCAATAGGCAATATAGGCAAATGCTAAGGGCGCCGTGGCCTCTAGGGGGCGCCACAAAAGAGGGAAAAAATACCTTAAATATAATTGTATTAAAACTAGTTATTACTATTAACTCTTCAAATGGAAAAGCTCACATTGATTCAAATGTAAAGCAATGGGGCGGCGGCGTCCCCACCCCCCCACCTCCCCCTCCCCTCCTCCTCCTCCTCGTCCTCCTCCTCCTCCGGCTGATCGTTACCTGCTCGCTCTCTGTGGGAGGAGGGGCGAATTTATTGATGTGACCCCAGAAAACATGTCAAAACGACCGAAACTGTCCGGAGCACAGGGGAGAAAAAAAAGAAAAGAAGAGCAGGAAAGAAGAAAGAAAAAAAGGAAAGCTGAAGGAAGCTTTTCTAAGCTTAAACTCATTAAAACATACCTGAGGTCTACAATGATGCAAACTCGTCTCACTGGACTTTCAATTATCAGCATAAATCATGTGGTCTCCAGTGAGGTGTCATATGACGATGTCATAGATGACATTGCTGGGAGAAAAGCTAGGAAAGTACAGCTGTAGCAGGAGAGGGGACGCTGAGTAGGTAGTGGATGCAGTAATTAAAATCCACCACTAGAGGTCTCTAAAATGCCTGTTTTGTACATAGTTTTGTAAATAGTTGTAGAAAGGTTTTTTATATAGCTTTTGTATATATTTTATTTAGTTTTTGTATATAGTTATTGCAGAGTGTAAATGTAGCCTATGCATATAGTTTTTGTGAGCAAACTGTGTGGTTATTTAAATTGTTTGATGTTGATTGTTTTATTTGTAATTTATTACTATCATTATTGTTATTATTATTATTATTGTTATTATTTGCAAGTTTTTATTGTGTAGTTAGGGTATTTATATTTTATTTCATATTTTTTTGTATTTAAGTATGTAAATTTGGTGACATGTTACCTTACAACTTAAAGACATTGATAGTAGTAGACACGGTGCTGTTCAGGATGGTGAGGGGGGGGAGTGGGGGGGGGCTTCTCATGACAGTGGACTTCAGGAGAAGCCCCCCCCCCCACTCCCCCCCCTCACCATCCTGAACAGCACTGTGTCTACTGTGGACTCTTTCAGGTTCCTGGGATCCACTATTTCCCGGGACCTGAGGTGGACCTCCCACATAGACACAATCAGAAAAAAGGCCCAGCAGAGGATGTACTTCCTGCGTCAGCTCAGGAAGTTCAACCTGCCCCAGGAGCTGCTGATCATGTTCTACACCTCCATCATCCAGTCTGTTCTGTGTACCTCCATCACTGTCTGGTTTGGCTCTGCAACTAAACTAGACAAACACAGACTGCAGCGGACTATAAGGACTGCAGAAAAAATCATCGGTGTCGACCTGCCCCCCATCCAGGACTTGTACCGGTCCCGGGCCAGGAAACGGGCAGGGAGCATTACCGCTGACCCCTCACACCCTGGACACAAATTCTTCAAACTCCTCCCCTCCGGCAGGCGCTACAGATCACTGTGAGCCAAAACAACCCGCCATAAGAACAGCTTCTTCCCCCAGGCTGTCACTCTGATGAACACTAAACCATAACAGTGTCATACCTGTCAGATAAATACTCTCTGTAAATATACATGTAGATACACAATGCAACAATTCTCAAAGCAGAATTCCATATTTCTATTTTTTGTATTATTTAACTTCTATTTTATAATGTAAAACTACCTCTGCAACTCACCACTGCACTTTATCATATTATTTTAGCCTGTACATATTAGTCAAGCTATTTGTTGTTTCT
The DNA here is from genome assembly GCF_009762535.1 of Notolabrus celidotus. Lineage (NCBI taxonomy): Eukaryota > Metazoa > Chordata > Actinopteri > Labriformes > Labridae > Notolabrus > Notolabrus celidotus. The sequence continues at coordinate 1,843,303 of NC_048284.1, forward strand.
TTGTATTTATAGCTAAGGTTATTGTTATTATATTTTCATTTTATTTTTTATTGTAGTTCTTATTCTTATTCTTATGCCTTGTACAAAGAGAGCACAGTTTACCAAAGTCAAATTCCTTGTGTGTTCAAGCATACTTGGCGAATAAAGCTGATTCTGATTCTGATTCTGATTCTGATTCTGATTCTGAAAAGCAATGCTATTCAATTTCTTTAGTAAGTGCATGTTAATCGCCGTTGGAGGGGGGGCGCCATTTAAAATCTCGCCTAGGGCACCACATTGGGTAGAGCCGGCTCTGGTGAAACCAAACAATGACAAAACTTAAGCTACAAACTTTCAACGTTTGCTTCAGTGAGGACTTTACACCCTAACTCAGGACTCAACTTATGCAGAGCTGGTGTAACAGACTACAGGAGACTAAGTTGACTCTTTTAATCGTCACTTCACTGATTGAAACATTTTCAGAATATTTAATGTAAAGGCTTTCTAAAGCTTGCACACAGCGCAACATTAAAACAGAGTTTGAGCTTCCCTGCCTGACTGACTAAAGAAACGTCTGCTGTCTGTATAGGTTAAAAGTACAAAAGGAAAAACCCGACAGCGCAGACGTACTCTTTCCAACTGTGTGATTTACTGCTGTTTGTAAGGAGGATGGAGCTCCCCGTCAGCCCAGCACCTGCAGCCACCCGCAGCGGGATCCCAGCCAGCACATTACAGACATGCCTGTACGCTGACAGGACTCCAGAGGCTGCAGCCGTGAGTTATAGCCACCAGGAATCTAAATAGAGATGTTTGCCGGTTTCAAAGCTGTCCCATTGGATCACCTGGAAACCGTTTCCAACAATGCATCACTAAGCTGGGGCCAAAGTATTCACATTTGTTTGCCTCGACTCGTCTGCAGATTTCTTCATGCGCTCAAAGGTCACGACAGGAGAGCATTTAAAGGTTGTTTTTAATGTGTTTAAAAATCTTTAACAAAATAAATATCCTGCAATAAAATAACCAACATTCGTACATATATGTTGCTATACATTTTTTAAAGCTGTTCAGAACATCCTACCAAAGCTAGCTTACAGATGTGTCGTGTCGCAGCTTAAACATATCAAACACAATGAGGGAAAGTGAAACCGACAGGTCTGGGTTTCATTATTCACATATGAATAACATGATGTAATATTATATATCTTACACGGTGTGTTGATGTTGGCAGAGACGGAGAGCTTCACGCTGCTTTCGTTGGGAGGAAAACCAGCATGAGGAGTCTTTCTGTGACATTAATAATCATGTATCTGACAGGGTGAGACCTCTGAATCTGATGGAAGACTTCGTATCGCTCCGTTTAATCAGTATCTGCATCAGCGTGAGCAGCTTTGAATTACAGCCTTTGTCTTGATGAGTGAGAGCTGATTGTTATCGAATCATGTCAGCGTGATTATCGGGCTGATTTGTCATCCAGTGACTCGTGGCTCTGAAACAACACAAAGACTCACAGAGGTGCGCTCATAGAAGAAGCTATTGTTAGCTAACGAAACTGTGCTAAAAGTGAGATCTGGTAGTTTTGAATCTGGGATCTAGTTTTAAAATGTACTGGCTTCTAAATGACTAAAAGATACATGACTTGTTTCTATCACAGAAACAAGTCATGTGTCTCTCTTAGAGCTCGGAAGCTTCTGATGTCAGATACTTTCTCTCCTGTACTTGATTATGGCGATGTTGTGTATATGTGTGCTTCATCCAGCTGCCTGCAGACCTTGGTTCCGGTCTACCACTGTGCTCTGAGGTTTATCACTGGTTGTAGCCGCCTCACCCACCACTGGGAACTGTACGCTAAAGCTGGCATGCCTTCCTTAAAAGTTAAGGCTGATTTATACTTCTGCGTTGAATCAACGGCGTACCCTACGCTGGGGGTCCGCGTCAGCTACGTGCGTAGGCCTCGGCGTAGGTACGGGAGCTACGCGGACCCCCGGTGTAGGGTACGCCGTAGGTCCGCGTAGCTCCCGTACCTACGCCGAGGCCTACGCACGTAGCTGACGTGCACCTCCTCCAAAATGTAACTCCCCGTAGAGCCGACGCGGACCGCAAGCTCTGTGATTGGTCCGCTCGGCGGCTTTGTCTTTCCCGCATTCACAGCACTTCCGGGATCCCGGACATCGGCCGCACATCGGCCGTGTATTTCATCTCCTCCTCTCTATTCTTCATGTAATCATGTCTGTATGATAAACAGCAACATGTATCAGCTGTAGATTAACAGAACACGCTCTGAATCTCTGTGGAAAAGTAAACAGAGATCGTAGCGGGACCGGAAGCAGGCGACCGGCTATCAGAGAGACCGCACTGCCCTCAGGCGTTTCGGCGGAAAATTGCTGCGCGACACGGACACACCGACGCACAAGTATGTGGGGCTCATGTCCGCATCAGCCCCTGCTGCGTAGGGGAGACGCAGAAGTTGAAATCAGCCTTAAGGAGGTATACACACTGGATGACTCTGGTTTATAAGGCTCTTCTTGGCTTGGCTCCTACTTATTGATGCACTTTTCTTCAGAGAACTGGAAGCTGTCATGCCCGACGATCAAATGACATTTTGCATCTTTCTACTCCTTGTGTTCGAACTGAAACGGGAAGAAAGCTTTCAGTTTCTCTGCCCCCCCTCTGCTGGGAACGCCCTCCAATCTGAACTGAGACTGTCAGCATTTGTTTCATTGGAAGCTTTCCGCTCCATCTTAAGAAAACGACAACGGAAATCCTTCCAGCAGTGCCTGTGTTCTTAAATTGTTACTGTAAAATAACTTCTGCACTTTATTTGATCAAATTGCTTGTATTTTATATTTTAATGTTCATTGTCGTTGTTATCTGTCTGTTTTGTTTACTATGGCGTGTGTTGCTGCCTCTCTTGGCCAGGTCACCATTGTGAAGAGGTCTCGATCTCAATGGGTCTTTTATCTGGTTAAAGGTGACATATCATACTAAATGGACTTTTTAATGGTTCTCTACCTGAAATCTGTGTCCCTGTCTACAAACCCCCCGAGAATGAAAAGAATCCATTCTGCCCCTGTTCTGATTTCTCCACCTTTCTGTAAATGTGTGCTGAAACCAGCCGTTTCAGTTTTCAGTGTTTTTCATACGTCACAACGCCATCCGGTCTGTAACAGGAAGTCAGAGCTCGGAGCTTGTTCAGCCCATAGCCTGTATAAAATACAACTCAACCCCTCCTCCGTTTTTCATTCCCTGCACACACGTGTGTGGTAACAAGGAGCTTAGGAGGGAGGCATGCTAGTTGTAGGCTGTCTTAATAAACACAAAGGTCGGTTTGACTCCCCACGTCTGCAGATTTGAAGATCTAGTGGATGATTTTCATTTGTCATGGATAAGTGCTAGCGCTAGTTACCATAGCCACATAGCTACATGTTCGTAGCTGTGTACCAAGACACACGTCGACATGCTGACAAATAAAACAACAAGAAACACTAAATCTGTGACCAATGGTTCAGAAAGGTCCTGCTGCAGGCGCCTCTTACGTCAGGATCAGATTCTGGATCAGATTCAGAGGGTTGAAGTAACGTGATCTCTGAGCAGTCGTGTATATTCAGACAACATGTAAACATTAGATCAACGTGCCGGAGAGCCGAGGCCACACCCACTTCCTGAGGGGGCGGGGTCAGAGGGAAAACAGAGTGTTCTGAGGAGGACTGAAGAAGAGGGTTTTACAGGCAGACCAAAATCTGATTTCAAAGTGTTTTTTTGAGCATAAACTTTAAAGACATGTTTTGGGGACCTCTTAGACCAATATATGTTGATGAAAAAAGCGTGATATGTCACCTTTAAGGAAGATAAATAAATACGGCCATGAAACAGGTTGTTTTTGCAACATCCTTTTGGGTCTAAATGACTAAAAGTTAAGAATCATTTAACGTCACTGTAACACTAACCATGGACTACAAAACAGGCTGCAACGTGGTCCTTAAAGCTAGGGTTGGTAGTCACGGAAAACTAGCATGAATTTGAATGTAGCATTCCCTCAGGACTCCGTCTGCAATCCGGCTCTGTTGTCCGTCAGCACCCAACGGTTGCGTTTTCAGAACCTAGCATGGAGCAGGACCGCCAGACAGCTGGAGTCATGTGACCAGATCATCTAAAATAACCAACCACTCTCTAGACTCCAAAGGGACTAACCAAATCCTACCATCAGGCAAGGTATGGTGAGTGCAGTGTACCCTCTACAGTACTTGGTAGACCGCTAGAATGAAAACCTCTGCTCTGTTGAGATTGATGCGTCGTGCTCCGGCATCCGACAAATATAGAAGTCTTGCGTGTCTGGTCTGCAGGGCTACGACCAGTGGAAGTTAACACTTTGACTAGAATAGAAACCTATCGGATTGAAGATGGACCGGACACGGATCTGGTGGAATTTGGCCGTCAGAGTGAGTAGCGTTGATACAAGACATCTTGGATATCTTGTAACAGCTGCTTCTGTGGTGGCGTCCTTTTAACGTCATATCCTGCCTTCCAAGACCCCGTGTGTAAGAGCAACTCAGGAGGATTTCCAGGTGTGCAAAGGGCTTCAGGTTGTTATTGTCAGTGTCTGACAACATTAAAGAAAGGATGGACCATTTCACTCAGGATGATTTCTAAGATTTGATTTTCTACCTCACTCTCTTCTGAGCCAAATCAAGAAAACACAGTGATTGCAGCTCACTGAAGATGGGAGTTGCCGGCTTGTCTCTGCTGTCATTAGTTCATCATTTTTGCAACAGTACTCATGTATTGGATCCAAACCAACAATCACAAACATTAAAGTTAGACAAATTATGAACAGGGAGCAGAGCTGGGTGTTGTTTTATGATTCTCAGATGAAAAGTACAAACTTTTTTCTTTCTCTTGAAATGCTGACGTGTTAGCTTTATCTTATATTTACTATTTTTGTTAAGTCCAGGACTCTGGGACCGACTTGGACTTGAGTTTAAAATCAACTCGATTTAAAATGTTAGAGCTCTTTTGGGATCTTCTGTGAATACGGCTTTTAACTGCATGATGAAAGAACTGTTGTTGTGAGGACGTGAGGTCTTCACCACCGCCTTTGAATGTGTAGAAGTTCTGAATTGTAGTCCCTTTGTTCCCCCCTCAGGCGTCCCAGTATCCTCCGTTTTGTTTATGTTCCCTCAGAGCCACAAATCAGCCGAGATGAGCCGCTAACAGAGAGTTCACAGGTTCAGCTCCCTCCTGCCGTCATCAGCCTGATTTACTCATCCTAACACTTCACTGGTGTTACATTTATACCAGGCACACACATACACACACACACACACAAACACACATACACACACACTGTACACATCCACATCCCCCGTCAGGGCAGGAAGACAAACTAAAGGGTCCATTTGTGTTATTTCTGATGCATAGATAGTTGTGTAAGAGGAGCTCTGAGTCTCTCAGGTCTTCTGTTTGAGCGCGTGTCGGCTTCTTTTTTCCCACAAGGCATCCCGGTTTCCCTTCAACCGTTTGTCAGAGTTCCTGTTCACCGCAGCGCCGCCAGTTCTGAGGAAAAACAAAAAGCAGAATGAGATTAGAAACAGCTTTTTCTGAGTTTGTGTTCCTGCTCAAAGTCTATGTGTGTGTGTGTGTGTGTACTCACTCTGTCTGTGTGTGGGCCGTGCAGAAGCTCAGACACTCGTTGTCCTGCGTGTCCGTGCAGAAGCAACGTCCGAGATCCCTCCTGAGCCGAACCGAACCGAATCCATAAGGAACCACGTGGCTGCAGGACAGAGAGAGAGACGGGTTACATATTCCCTCATCGTGGACTGTAAGGAGGAAATACTTTGAGAGTTAAGGTGCATTTCGACCAAGAGTTCTGGGGTCTTTTATCCCCCAGAAATAAAAGGTTCCTGTGCCCCCATTGTTGTCTGCGTCTCGACCACGGGCTGAAGTCCCAGGTAGATTCCAGTAAAACAAAGAGGAATGCTATTCATCACTGATGACACCATAGAAGCAGACGGACAGGCAGGTATCATTATGAGCAACCCAACGGTTAGCCTGTTAGCATGAAGAGACTCAGCTGGCGCTGTTTTAGATGGTGCTATATTTCATCACAGATGGATTCACTGAATCAACTTGACACTTGAATATTTTGTTTTGAAAAAAGAAATTTGAAAAAAAAAAAAGAAATTGAAAAAAAGAAATTTGAAAAAAAAGGTTGACAAAATTTTTTTTTTTTTTAATTTAAAAAAAAAAATTGACAAAAAAATGAATTTGACAAAAAAAATAATAATAATAAAAAAAAATGTGGAAATTTTTTTTACAAAAAAGTTGACCCGGAGCCTGTCGGAATAATGCATTTTCCTCATATTTGAAATTGTGCTCCAAAAAGCAGAAAAACATGGAAAAAAGTAAAAATTTTGCTTCTACGGTTAAAAACATGGAAAAAGCAATGAATGAATCAACACGTGAGAGGAGATAAGCGCGAGTAGCAAAGACGTTTCAACACGGCTTTAAAATCCTTTTGAACTCAAAAAGCCGTGATCGCAGAGATCGGCCGGTGTTTTGGTTTAAACAGCGACCCTCTTAACTGGAGACTCTCAGCCGGATGCATCCCTCATAAACGTCTTTAGACGATCATTAAATATCTGATGAGGATATTTTGAAATCTTAATAAAAACTAAACTAGTTTGCATTCCCAGGAACTCCCTCTGTGTTTCAACAGCTGTGTAAACTCCACAAACACTGACACGTTCAGCTGAAGGTCTCCAGTTTACAGGGTCACTTTTAAAGGCGGAACACCGGGAGGAGAGACGCATTCACGGTGGGCTGAGAGAAGACTACTGTTACAAGCTGCTAAATCAAGAGAATCACAGCTTCTTCTTTTGAAAAGTACACACACATACAAAAAAGAACGAACAAATAAAAACTAATGAAAGAAAGAGAAATCAGTGAATCATAGATGGAAAAAACAATGACTGTGAATGGATTTTGGAAAAAAATGAAAAAAAAAATGACAAAAAAAAAATTTACTGAAATTTTTTTTTTGACATTTTTTTTTTTTGACAAAATTTTTTTTTACTTTTTTTGGACAAAAATGTTTTTTGAAAAAAAATAAAATTTGCCCCCAAAAAAACTTGACAAAAAAGTTGACCCTGTCGAAAAAATAAATTTTCCTCAAACTTGAAATTGTGCTCCAAAAGCAGAAAAACATGAAAAAAAGTGAAAATGTTGTGCCTGCGGTTAAAAACATGGAAAAAGCAACAAATGAATCAACACAAACACTGACACGTTCAGCTGAAGGTCTCCAGTTTACAGGGTCACTTTTAAAACCGTAACACCGGGAGGAGAGACGCATTCACGGTGGGCTGAGAGAAGACTACTGTTACAAGCTGCTAAATCAAGAGAATCACAGCTTCTTCTTTTGAAAAGTACACACACATACAAAAAAGATAGAACAAATAAAAACTAATGAAAGAAAGAGAAATCAAGTGAATCACAGATGTGTGTGATGTTATTGTGGACGGAGGGAGGAATAAAAACACTGCGGTTAATCTACCAATCAGACACGTTCAGCATTGCAGGCCCCGCCCCCTGAAAGTCCTGGGGCTTTTTGAAAAGTACTACCCCCTAGCAGGGGCTTTTTATGGGGGGGATTATCTACCCCTGAACTAATTTCCTTCTCGTTGAAACATCTTGCTTTGTGAGTTTGTGTATTTTTAAACTACTGTTTTAAGAGATATTGCAATACCAAGAGTTTGAGTTGTTACACAATGAGAAGGCAAATGTTAAAAATCACATTTAATAATACAAAAAAAGGTGGTTATGTACAGTATCTCACAAAAGTGAGTACACCCCTCGCATTTCTGCACATATTTAATTATATCTTTTCATGGGACAACACTGGAGAAATGAAACTTTGATACAATGTAAAGTAGTCAGTGTCCCCTCAAAATAACTCAACACACAGCCATTAATGTCTAAACCACCGACAACAAAAGTGAGTACACCCCTCAGTGAAAATGTCCAAATTGGGCCCAAAGTGTCAATATTGTGTGTGTTCAACATTATTTTCCAGCACTGCCTGAACCCTCTTGGGCATGGAGTTCACCAGAGCTTCACAGGTTCCCACTGGAGTCCTCTTCCACTCCTCTATGATGACATCACGGAGCTGATGGATGTTAGAGACCCTGCGCTCCTCCACCTTCCATCTGAGGACGCCCCACAGATGCTCAATAGGGTTTAGGTCTGAAGACATGCTTGACCACTCCATCACCTCCACCCTCAGCTTCTGTAGCAAAGGCAGGGGCCGTCTTGGAGGTGTGTTTGGGGTCGTTATCATGTAGGAGTACTGCCCTGTGGCCCAGTTTCTGAAGGGAGGGGATCATGCTCTGCTTCAGTATGTCACAGTACATGTTGGCATTCATGGTTCCCTCAATGAACTGTAGCTCCCCAGTGCCGGCAGCACTCATGCAGACCCAGACCATGACACTCCCACCACCATGCTGGACTGTAGGCAACACAAACTTGTCTTTGTAGTCCTCACCTGGTTGCCACCACACACGCTTAAAGGTGACATATTCTGCTCTTTTTCATAAAAAAAAAAAGTGGTCTAAGAGGTCCTCAAAACATGTCTTTAAAGTTTATGCTCATAAAACTATTTTGAATTCAGATGTTGGTCTGCCTGTAAACCCCTCTTTTTCAGCCCTGCTCAGAACAGGCTGTTTTCTGTGTCTGTGCCTTTAAATGAGAATGAGCTCTCTGACAACGCCCCCTCAGGAAGTGGGTGTGGCCTCGGCTCTCCAGCACGTTAGTCTAATGTTTACATGTTGGCTGAATATACACGGCTGCTCACAGACCCGCGTTACTTCAACCCTCTGAATCTGATCCAGGATCTGATCCTGACGGAGAGGCGCCTGCAGCAGGACCTTTCTGAACCATTGGTCACAGATTTAGTGTTTCTTGTTGTTTTATATGTCAGTATGTCGACGTGTGTCTTGGTACACAGCTACGAACATGTAGCTATGTGGCTATGCTAACTAGCGCTAGCACTTTTCCATGATAAATAAAAATCATCCACTAGATCTTCAAATCTGCAGACGTGGGGAGTCAAACCGACCTCTGCTAGAAAGGCAGCAGGACCTTTCTGAACCATTGGTCACAGATTTAGTGTTTCTTGTTGTTTTATTTGTCAGCATGTAGACGTGTGTCTTGGTACACAGCTACAGCTACGACATGTAGCTATGTAGCTATGCTAACTAGCGCTAGCACTTATCCATAATAAATAAAAATCATCCACTAGATCTTCAAATCTGCAGACGTGGGGAGTAAAACCGACCTTTGTGTTTATTAAGACAGCCTACAACTAGCATGCCTCCCTCCTAAGCTCCTTGTTAGCACACATGTGTGCAGGGAATGAAAAACGGAGGAGGGGTTGAGTTGTATTTTATACAGTCTATGGGCTGAACAAGCTCCGAGCTCTGACTTCCTGTTACAGACCGGATGGCGTTGTGACGTATGAAAAACACTGAGAACTGAAACGGCTGGTTTCAGCACACATTCACAGAAAGGTGGAGAAATCAGAACAGGGGCAGAATGGATTGTTTTACTTTTCAGGGGGTTTGTAGACAGGGACACATATCTCAGGTAGAGAACCATTAAAAAGTACATTTTGCATGATATGTCACCTTTAACATCATCTGAACCAAATAAGTTCATCTTGGTCTCATCAGACCACAAGACATGGTTCCAGTAATCCATGTCACAAAAGTGAGATACTGTATATTTCTCAGTAATCAATGAAACACAAAGGGTCGTATGTTAATGATTTTAGCGATGCCTGAGAAGAGAGTTATTGAGGACCTGTTTGGTGTCTTGTTTTTCAGTGAGTACCCTGCCTCTGGTCCACGTGGTGCCAGCTTGAGCGCTGACTTTGAGGAGGCGGGGTGTACCTCAGGATTAGTGGTGGGGTTAACTACACCACAGGGAGAACTGCCAGCAGATGCCGGTGTCTTAACAGGACTACAATTATGTAAAACAAGTAAATACCTTGATATAAACCTGCGCTCTGTACGGCCTCTGTGTGTCACGTAGTCCTGACTTTGGAAGTTGAATCTGTTCGAGCGTATACGTGATGAATCCGTTTATATACATCACATCTTTTTAAAGTGTTTGTGAATCGAATGGTCGAACATCTGGTTCTAATTTCCACTTTGTGGTCGGAGATAAAACGAGACACTTTCATCTCGCTGCCTTCCTCTTTTCCCCACCATCAGATCTCCCGCCTCCGTCTGCTCTAAGCTGTTATTTCTCCAGTTTGCTTTTTATACTTTGTTAACTTTCATGCCGTCTGGCTTCCCTTCCCCCTTTTTGAAGTCTTCACTCATGAGTCCAGGGGCGAGTGAGCTGCCTCCTGTTGTTACTGTTTTTACAGGGTTTCAGTAGAGGGATCAATAAATCCACTGACCCGCTGAACTGCAGCTCTGTGAGTTACGGCCGCTCCGCTCAGAGACCTGTTAACTACTTGTCTGTTTTTTGAGCTCCTCTGGTTTATGGGTTCTGCACGGAGCTGCTGGCAGGATGCTGGTGTTGGGAAATGCTGGGAGATGCAGGAGTGCATTGATAGCTAAGTGGTTTAACATTTAGAGACAACGTTTTTATGAGTTTATGAAATCTGGTTTCATAATTCAAGCAGAATCTGGAGAGAAGGACGCTTTTATTATTTCAGCAGGCAGAGCAGTACAGGGGGCTGATTGGGCGGCAGTGAGAATTAACATATTAGATATATAACTATATAAGATCACAAAGCAACATTTAACATTTAGATTTCACATTTAGATTTCACATTTCCCATTTATATTTACCATTTCACATTTAGATTTAACATTTAGATTTAACATTTCCCATCTAGATTTAACATTTCCCATCTAGATTTATGACTTAACATTTATATTTAACATTTAACATTTATATTTAACATTTAATATTTAGATTTGACATTCGAAATTTAGATTCAACATTTGACATTTAAATTTAACGTTTAGATTTAATATTCCCCATTTAGATTTAACATTTAGATTTAACATTCGGAATTTAGATTCAACATTCAACATTTATATTTAACATTTATATTTCCCATTTAGATTTAATATTTCCCATTAAGATTTAACATTTATATTTATTTATATTTATATTTTACATCAAGATTTGAGATTTAATATTTAGATTTAACATTCGACATTTAGATTTAACATTTAGATTTAACATTTCTATTTAAGATTTTTATTTATTTCTATTTCTATTTGACATTAAGATTTAATATTTAGATTGAAGAATTAACATTAAGATTTAACATTCGACATTTAGATTTAACATTTAGATTCAACATTTAACATTTAGATTTAATATTTAACATATCAATTTAACATAACAATTTAACATTAAGATTTAACATTTAACTTTTAGATTTAGCATTTGGATTTAACAGGGATTTTAACTTGAAAAATATCTCAAATTTTGCTCTAAATTTGATAAAAAAAGTGATTTTTAAAAATGAACTCTACATTTTTAAGACATTTAAGAGCTAAATGTTATTTTTAGTGTGCACAACTTCACAAACGGACAGTTGAAATAAGTTAACTAACTCAGCTTTTAAAGAGTTAAATATTAACATGACTACTTGTGAAACGCCTAAGACAAGGATTCTTGGCAGACTCTCCTCAGACTGAGACAATATTTGGAGTTTCCCTGATTTAAGAAGTCGTCAAGCTTTTCAAAACGTCTTAAAAGCAGAATAAAAGATAGTACTTTGTGTCGGCCCGCTGAAAGCTCCTTTGAATAAATCTGTCCACCAAATGGCAGCTGTGGTTGAAACGGTTCGTTCGCCAAGGGGACTAAAGTCCTGGAGGAGTCTCTCTGATGTCAATTAGCCTGTCAGAACGTCTTGGATGGTTGAGACTCCCATCTGGGTCTACTAAACACTTTATTTTACAAGTGAGAGGAGCAAAATCAGCAAAAACAAACCCAATACATAATCCTCTCTGTGAAAAATTGATTTTACACCACTTCTTTCTTTTCCATAAAACACCAAACACCAAGTGTGTATCTGTTTCTGACAGAACCAGACTCTCAGCTCTGACTCCTCTGGTTTCTGACAGTACCAGACTCGCAGCTCTGACCCCTCTGGTTTCAGACAGTACCAGACTCTCAGCTCTGTCCCCTCTGGTTTCAGACAGTACCAGACTCTCAGCTCTGTCCCCTCTGGTTTCAGACAGTACCAGACTCTCAGCTCTGACCCCTCTGGTTTCTGACAGTACCAGACTCTCAGCTCTGACCCCTCTGGTTTCTGACAGTACCAGACTCTCAGCTCTGTCCCCTCTGGTTTCTGACAGTACCAGACTCTCAGCCCTGACCCCTCTGGTTTCTGACAGTACCAGACTCTCAGCTCTGACTCCTCTGGTTTCTGACAGACCCAGACTCTCAGCTCTGACCCCTCTGGTTTCTGACAGTACCAGACTCTCAGCTCTGACCCCTCTGGTTTCTGACAGTACCAGGCTCTCAGCTCTGACTCCTCTGGTTTCTGACAGTACCCAGACTCCCAGCTCTGACCCCTCTGGTTTCTGACAGTACCAGACTCTCAGCTCTGACTCCTCTGGTTTCTGACAGTACCCAGACTCTCAGCTCTGACCACTGTGGTTTCTGACAGAACCAGACTCTCAGCTCTGACCCCTCTGGTTTCTGACAGTACCAGACTCTCAGCTCTGACTCCTCTGGTTTCTGACAGTACCAGACTCTCAGCTCTGACTCCTCTGGTTTCTGACAGTACCAGACTCTCAGCTCTGACCCCTCTGGTTTCTGACAGTACCAGGCTCTCAGCTCTGACCCCTCTGGTTTCTGACAGTACCAGACTCCCAGCTCTGACCCCTCTGGTTTCTGACAGTACCAGACTCTCAGCTCTGACCCCTCTGGTTTCTGACAGTACCAGACTCTCAGCTCTGACCCCTCTGGTTTCTGACAGTACCAGACTCCCAGCTCTGACCCCTCTGGTTTCTGACAGAACCAGACTCTCAGCTCTGACCCCTCTGGTTTCTGACAGTACCAGACTCTCAGCTCTGACTCCTCTGGTTTCTGACAGTACCAGACTCTCAGCTCTGACTCCTCTGGTTTCTGACAGTACCAGACTCTCAGCTCTGACCCCTCTGGTTTCTGACAGTACCAGGCTCTCAGCTCTGACCCCTCTGGTTTCTGACAGTACCAGACTCCCAGCTCTGACCCCTCTGGTTTCTGACAGTACCAGACTCTCAGCTCTGACCCCTCTGGTTTCAGACAGTACCAGACTCTCAGCTCTGACCCCTCTGGTTTCTGACAGTACCAGACTCTCAGCTCTGACCCCTCTGGTTTCTGACAGTACCAGACTCTCAGCTCTGACCCCTCTGGTTTCTGACAGTACCAGACTCTCAGCCCTGTCCCCTCTGGTTTCTGACAGTACCAGACTCTCAGCTCTGACCCCTAAGGTCTTGTAACAAAACAGCTTAAGAGTCTACTTCATAGCACCCTTCAGCCTCTGTTTTAAGGAAGCATCCAGGTTCTGTTTCAAGGTACCCTTAAGAATCTTATTAGGGTCAACAGCATAAGCATGAGTTTACTGGTAGGATTTAGCCTCTGTTTTGAGGTACCCTTGATAAAAAGTAATTTCAGAGTCTATTTCAAAGTACCTGCCAGTCGCTGTTTTAAGGTAGCCTTTATGGCCTTTGTTTTAAGGTCCCCTTAAGACCATTAGAGTCTTCATAAGGTCAACATAAGCATTGGTTACCAGGTAGGCTGTAGCCTCTTTTTTGAGGAACCCGTGTTACAAAGTACCTTAAAAGTCCATTTCAAGGTACCCTTCAGTCACTGTTGTGAAGTAGCCTTTATAGCCTTGTTTCAAGGGGACTCATATTTTGATAACCTCAGTGTAAGCATGGGCTGCAAGGTAGGTTTTAGAGTACCCTTGTTGCAAAGTACCTTTAAAGTCTATTTCAAAGAAAACAGTGGCATCTGTTTTAAGGTACCCTTTGAAGTCTTGATCAGGTCAAAGTAAACATGAGTTTCCAGATAGGCATTAGCCTTTTTCTGAAGGTACCCTTTAGAGTCTTAAGAGGTTCAACATAAGCATGACTTACGAGGACGGTGTTAGCATCTTTTTTGAGGTACCCGTGTTTCAAAGCACCTTAAGAGTCTGTTTCAAGGTACCCTCCAGTCCCCGGTTTTAAGGAGCCTTTAAAATCTCTGTTTAAAGGCACCCTTTAGAGTTCATAAGGTCACCATAAGCATGAGTTTCCAGGTAAGGTTAAGCCTCTGTTTTGATGTACCCTTGTAACAAAACAAATTAAGAGTCTAGTTCATAGTACCCTTCAGCCTCTGTTTTAAGGAAGCATCCAGCATCTGTTTCAAGGTACCCTGAAAAGTCTTATCAAGGTCAACAGCATAAGCACGAGTTCCCCGGTAGGATTTAGCCTCTGTTTTGAGGTACCCTTGTTACGGAGTACCTTTAAAGTCTATTTCAAAGGAAACCTTCCCATCTGTTTTAAGGTACCGTTTAAGGTCTTGATCGGGTCAAAGTAAGCATGAGTTTCCAGATAAGCTTTGTCCTTTGTCTAAAGGTACCCTTTAGAGTCTTAAGAGGTTCAACGTAAGCATGAGTTTCCAGGTAAGGTTAAGCCTCTGTTTTGATGTACCCTTGTAACAAAACTTAAGCGTCTAGTTCATAGTACCCTTCAGCCTCTGTTTTAAGGAAGCATCCAGCATTTGTTTCAAGGTACCCTGAAAAGTCTTATCAAGGTCAACAGCAGACGCACGAGTTCCCCGGTAGGATTTAGCCTCTGTTTTGAGGTACCCTTGTTACGGAGTACCTTTAAAGTCTATTTCAAAGGAAACCTTCCCATCTGTTTTAAGGTACCCTTTAAGGTCTTGATCGGGTCAAAGTAAGCATGAGTTTCCAGATAAGCTTTGTCCTTTGTCTAAAGGTACCCTTTCGAGTCTTAAGAGGTTCAACGTAAGCATGAGTTTTCAGGTAAGGTTAAGCCTCTGTTTTGATGTACCCTTGTAACAAAACAACTTAAGAGTCTACTTCATAGTACCCTTTAGCCTCTGTTTCATGGTACCCTGAAGAGTCTTATTAAGGTCAACAGCATAAGCATGAGTTTCCCAGTAGGATTCAGCCTCTGTTTTGAGGGACCCTTGTTACGAAGTACCTTCAGGAGCTCTTTCAAGGTACCCTTCGGTCACTGTTTTAAAGATGCCAAAAGTAAAGCCAACCATTTGTTTGGTTTGGGGAAATGAAGTACTTGGTTAAGTTTAGTAGTATACATATTTAATGATATTACAAGATCTTAAAAGTGATGATAAATATAGAATAACAGCGACACCAAGCACACATTAACGTTACAGAAATAAGGATGTTTTTAGCAGGATGTTTTCCAGGAAAGTCTCCCCCAGGAGCTCCGTGCTGCCTTCAGGGTTCAGCGGTATAGTTAGTGATGGTGGCACTTCTGGTGCTGTTTAAATCTATAATGAAAGCAGGACGATTACATTTTACCACGCTGCTATGTTTAGACTAAACCAACAATCTGAGACTTAGTGAGAGGGTCCCGACACGGCAGGAGCTGTTTTTAGCCGCGCTCTGGAAGCTATTCCTGTGACACCTCTCTTTTTCTCTTCCTCTAGTTAAGTCATGTGGCTTATTCTGCAGTACATGAAAACCCCCTGACTGCACAGGATTTCTAAGTGAAATATTTATAGAGGAATAAAAGCAAACAGGTAGGTGATAATGGAACTGCTGATGTGCAGAGACGAGGTCAGATTAAGGAGATTAAGATCCATGAAGGAGCTGTGATAATAAATGTACAGCTAAGATTAAGGTGGATTAAACTGGAGGAACCTGGAAGGGGTTAACTGGTCATGGCTCCGACCACAGTGATTTAGGACTCTCTGTGGTCTCCCTGGTGGGTTCGTGTTAAAGGGTTAAAAACAGGCTATTTGGAACCCTTAAGAGGAAACATGGCAGAAATTACCCTTCGTTAGTAAAGGTACTCTTTCTTATTAGCTCCACCACATATAACTGCTAACTCATTGCTTGTGCACACTGAAGTCAAATGAAGTTAATTGCTGCCAAAGCTGGAGGCAGCTGTTTGCCTGGATCCTGTTTCAGGCCAAGAGGTTCAGACACATGAACACCTGGGACTCTGAGGTGAATAACATCAGGTCTACGTGCCAAGAAGAAGCTTTCAAACCGTTAAAACGTCAGTCATGATTTCCATCTGCTCCAGACAAAGATAAGGGGGTTTAAAATCTGTGGAATTTACAATAACATACTATGGAATATCTGGGGGAACTGACACACTGGGGTAAAGTTACTAACCATAGATCTTTCTGGAGTCCCTGAGCTCCCTTGTCTCGTAGGTTCCTCTGGATCTCTGCTGCTGTGGACGTTTCAGACTCCAGCTGCTACAACTACTACTATCCGTCTCCCCACTATCATCTCTCTCTCTCTCTCTTCATCTCCCTCTATCCCTCTCTCCAACACGGTCTCAGCAGATGTGTGTCTAACATGAGTCTGGTCCTGCTGGAGGTTTCTGCCTGTTAAAGGAAGTTTGTCCTTGCCACTGTAACTTGCTAAACATTTGTTGGGATTTGGCGCTATATAAATGAAGATTGTGTTATGTGCACACTTTGCAGCATTTAGTAAGTTACAGTGGCAAGGACCAGAAACCTCATGTTAGACACACATCTGCTGAGACTGAGTTGGAGAGAGGGACAGAGGGAGATGAAGAGAGAGAGAGAGAGAGAGATGATAGTGGGGAGACAGATAGTAGTAGTTGTAGCAGCTCTGGTGTCTGGCACGTCCACAGCAGCAGGAACCCACAAGACAAGGGAGCTCATGGACTCCATAAAGGTCTATGGTTAGTAACTTTAATGGGACAGGAAGAGTTAAAGGAAGTGTAATCTAATCTTAAAAAGGGTGCCGGTCTGAGTTAAACTTGCAGAGGGTGCAGGTGATGTTTTGGTCCTACATGCATGAGCTTCTCTACAGTAGTGAATACTTCAATGTTACATAAAGAAGTAATCGCTCCATCAGCTCACCCACAGGCTTTAGTTCTGACATGATTCACAGCTTAGAGTTTGATTCTTAATGTTTTGACTGCGGTCAGTGTGGTCTGTGTCCACATCATAATTTTTACATGTCACTCAGAGGAGCGGAGCTCACCGTGAATCCTCTCAGAGACCAAACAGAACCAAACCGATACTTCATGTCGGCCTTTATTTGATCCAGCATCGAGCCCGGGTATCATGCGGCTCGGGAACGGGTGAAATTAAATTTACATTGAAAACAGAGATGTGTATGTTGGCTCCTTTAGTTTGAGAAGAATGTAATGAAAGAGGTACTTTTTTAAGTTTGTACTGGCATGAAGAGGAAAACAGAGGAGAGGGTTAAATCTATGAAAACAGAGCAACAGTCGGACATGTGAGATAAGTGTTTGTATTATTCTGTTTACTTCCATCTAAAACAAGTTAACGCTGACATTTTAGTGGAAGTCACTGTATTAAAAACAGACATGACTCTGTAGTGGAAGTCACTGCATTAAAAACACACATGACTCTATAGTGGAAGTCACTGCATTAAAAACAGACATGACTCTGTAGTGGAAGTCAATGCATTAAAAACACACATGACTATAGTGGAAGTCACTGCATTAAAAACAGACATGACTCTGTAGTGGAAGTCACTGCATTAAACACAGAAATGACTGTAGTGGAAGTCACTGCATTAAAAACAGACATGACTCTGTAGTGGAAGTCACTGCATTAGAAACAGACATGACTCTGTAGTGGAAGTCACTGCATTAAAAACACACATGACTGTAGTGGAAGTCACTGCATTAAAAACAGACATGACTCTGTAGTGGAAGTCACTGCATTAATAACAGACATGACTATAGTGGAAGTCACTGCATTAAAAACAGACATGACTCTGTAGTGGAAGTCACTGCATTAAAAACACACATGACTCTGTAGTGGAAGTCACTGCATTAAAAACAGACATGACTGTGTAGTGGAAGTCACTGCATTAAAAACACACATGACTCTGTAGTGGAAGCCACTGCATTAAAAACAGACATGACTATGTAGTGGAAGTCACTGCATTAAAAACACACATGACTCTGTAGTGGAAGTCACTGCATTAATAACAGACATGACTCTGTAGTGGAAGTCACTGCATTAAAAACAGACATGACTCTGTAGTGGAAGTCACTGCATTAAAAACACACATGACTCTGTAGTGGAAGTCACTGCATTAAAAACAGACATGACTCTGTAGTGGAAGTCACTGCATTAAAAACAGACATGACTCTGTAGTGGAAGCCACTGCATTAAAAACAGACATGACTCTGTATCGGAAGTCCCTGCATTAAAAACAGACATGACTCTGTAGTGGAAGTCACTGCATTAAACACAGACATGACTCTGTATTGGAAGTCACTGCGTTAAAAACAGAAATGACTCTGTAGTGGAAGTCACTGCATTAAACACAGACATGACTCTGTAGTGGAAGTCACTGCATTAAGAACAGACATGACTCTGTAGTGGAAGTCACTGCATTAAAAACACACATGACTGTAGTGGAAGTCACTGTATTAAACACAGACATGACTCTGAAGTGGAAGTCACTGCATTAAAAACAGACATGACTCTGTAGTGGAAGTCACTGCAATAAACACAGACATGACTCTGTAGTGGAAGTCACTGCATTAAAAACAGACATGACTCTGTAGTGGAAGTCACTGCATTAAGAACAGACATGACTCTGTAGTGGAAGTCACTGCATTAAAAACAGACATGACTCTGTAGTGGAAGTCACTGCATTAAAAACACACATGACTGTAGTGGAAGTCACTGCATTAAAAACACACATGACTCTATAGTGGAAGTCACTGCATTAAAAACAGACATGACTCTAGTGGAAGTCACTGTATTAAACACAGACATGACTCTGAAGTGGAAGTCACTGCATTAAAAACAGACATGACTCTGTAGTGGAAGTCACTGCAATAAACACAGACATGACTCTGTAGTGGAAGTCACTGCATTAAAAACAGACATGACTCTATAGTGGAAGTCACTGCATTAAAAACAGACATGACTCTATAGTGGAAGTCACTGCATTAAAAACAGACATGACTCTGTAGTGGAAGTCACTGCATTAAAAACAGACATGACTCTGTAGTGGAAGTTACTGCATTAAAAACAGACATGACTCTGTAGTGGAAGTCACTGCATTAAACACAGACATGTAACTAATAGTAAACAGAGGGTATTAGATGCTGAAGAAGTCACCTTAAAGGTCCAGTAAAAAGGTTGCAGTAGAAAGTAAGAGAGTTCCTCTGCCGTTTTTCTTCCTGTATTTTCTTCCCTTGGTCCCAGACTTCAGTCATGTGTCTGACTGGTGTTAATTTGGATAACATGAATTGTGTTTGTAAGGCTGACTTCGCTTGCAGAAGTGTAAACTGTTATTTCCTCCTTTAAAAACCCTGACCTGGCACAACACTCAGAGTTTATCTTAGCTTTAGACTCAGCTGATGTTTGTGAACACCTCCTGTCCTCCCTGAGAAACCCTCCCTGCTGCCGAGTTCACACCGATTATTGATCGCTTCTTATCTTCAGTTTGTTTTATGATCATATTTTCACACTGTAATATTTATCACGATGCTTGCAGCGCTCCGTTACTGTGAAAACAAACCGGCATGCTCACCTCGGGGTGTTAACCCAGACGATCCCGATGTGGCAGAAAAAAATGCACTCCTTGTCCTTCTGGTTCTCACAGGAGCACCGTTTCTCACGCCGGTGGGCTGTGTAGGGGAGCTGTGCCAGGGGGCCCT
Source organism: Notolabrus celidotus (assembly GCF_009762535.1). Lineage (NCBI taxonomy): Eukaryota > Metazoa > Chordata > Actinopteri > Labriformes > Labridae > Notolabrus > Notolabrus celidotus. Next base: position 1,863,183 of record NC_048284.1, read on the forward strand.
CCTCCGCTTTGGGGCTCATGACTGAGACAGTAGAAGCTGAGGAGAGAGGGTGGAAGAGGGAGTCAGTGAGCATTCATTACTGTTTGTTATAAATAAACTATTATCCTTTAAATCTATTCTGGCTTTTGTTGCATTGTTTTAGCATGTTTGCAGATTGGGTACCACATTTAGTTTTATTCTCCAGATTCACTCTAAAAACAAACTTTTACTCAAAATTCTGGTAAAGCAAGGAAATGTATTAAAGCTGTAGTGGATCCATGTCACACTGTTGCTGCTTAAAACTCAAAAATGTGGGAATAATGCTTAAAATGGAAAACAAGAAGATACTGCTTGACAAGATGTTTCAAAACAAGCTGACAAATCTTAATTCAACGCCCCAAATATATCTAAAAAACATGTTTAAATTTGTTAATTAAAATCATCTTTGTTCTCTAACATCTGTTTCGTTCGTCTGTCTCTACTGAGTCTCAGTTTCACTGTATCCAGTGAAGTCGGTCGCGCTATGAACCCAAAATAAGCAGATGTTACTCTGATTAAATGACGATAAAGAGGCTGACATGGTGCTGAAACAAAGACTCTGTGGTGGAAGTCACTGCATTAATAACAGACATGATTCTGTAGTGGAAGTCACTGCATTAAAAACAGACATGACTCTGTAGTGGAAGTCACTGCATTAAAAACAGACATGACTCTGTAGTGGAAGTCACTGCATTAAAAACAGACATGACTCTGTAGTGGAAGTCACTGCATTAAAAACAGACATGACTCTGTAGTGGAAGTCACTGCATTAAAAACAGACATGACTCTGTAGTGGAAGTCACTGCATTAAGAACAGACATGACTCTGTAGTGGAAGTCACTGCATTAAGAACAGACATGACTCTGTAGTGGAAGTCACTGCATTAGAAACAGACATGACTCTGTAGTGGAAGTCACTGCATTAAAAACAGACATGACTCTGTAGTGGAAGTCACTGCACTAGAAACAGACATGACTCTGTAGTGGAAGTCACTGCATTAAAAACAGACATGACTCTGTAGTGGAAGTCACTGCATTAGAAACAAACATGACTCTGTATTGGAAGTCACTGCATTAAGAACAGACATTACTATGTAGTGGAAGTCACTGCACTAGAAACAGACATGACTCTGTAGTGGAAGTCACTGCATTAAAAACAGACATGACTCTGTAGTGGAAGTCACTGCATTAGAAACAAACATGACTCTGTATTGGAAGTCACTGCATTAAGAACAGACATGACTCTGTAGTGGAAGTCACTGCATTAAAAACAGACATGACTGTAGTGGAAGTCACTGCATTAGAAACAAACATGACTCTGTAGTGGAAGTCACTGCATTAGAAACAAACATGACTCTGTAGTGGAAGTCACAGCATTAAAAACAGACATGACTCTGTAGTGGAAGTCACTGCATTAAGAACAGACATGACTGTAGTGGAAGTCACTGCATTAAAAACAGACATGACTCTGTAGTGGAAGTCACTGCGTTAAAAACAGACACGACTCTGTAGTGGAAGTCACTGCATTAGAAAAAGACATGACTCTGTAGTGGAAGTCACTGCATTAGAAAAAGACATGACTCTGTAGTGGAAGTCACTGCATTAAAAACAGACACGACTCTGTAGTGGAAGTCACTGCATTAGAAAAAGACATGACTCTGTAGTGGAAGTCACTGCATTAGAAACAGACATGACTCTAGTGGAAGTCACTGCATTAAGAACAGACATGACTCTGTAGTGGAAGTCACTGCATTAAAAACAGACATTACTCTGTAGTGGAAGTCACTGCATTAGAAACAGACATGACTCTGTAGTGGAAGTCACTGCATTAGAAACAAACATGACTCTGTAGTGGAAGTCACTGCATTAATAACAGACATTACTCTGTAGTGGAAGTCACTGCATTAAAAACAAACATGACTCTGTAGTGGAAGTCACTGCATTAAAAACAGACATTACTCTGTAGTGGAAGTCACTGCATTAAAAACAAACATGACTCTGTAGTGGAAGTCACTGCATTAAACACAGACATGACTCTGTAGTGGAAGTCACTGCATTAATAACAGACATTACTCTGTAGTGGAAGTCACTGCATTAAAAACAAACATGACTCTGTAGTGGAAGTCACTGCATTAAAAACAGACATGACTCTGTAGTGGAAGTCACTGCATTAGAAAAAGACATGACTCTGTAGTGGAAGTCACTGCATTAAAAACAGACATTACTCTGTAGTGGAAGTCACTGCATTAAAAACAAACATGACTCTGTAGTGGAAGTCACTGCATTAATAACAGACATTACTCTGTAGTGGAAGTCACTGCATTAAAAACAGACATGACTCTGTAGTGGAAGTCACTGCATTAAGAACAGACATGACTCTGTAGTGGAAGTCACTGCATTAAAAACAGAAATGTCTCTGTAGTGGAAGTCACTGCATTAAAAACAGACATGACTCTGTAGTGGAAGTCACTGCATTAAAAACAGACATGACTCTGTAGTGGAAGTCACTGCATTAAAAACAGACATGACTCTGTAGTGGAAGTCACTGCATTAAACACAGACATGACTCTGTAGTGGAAGTCACTGCATTAAACACAGACATGACTCTGTAGTGGAAGTCACTGCATTAAAAACAGACATGACTCTGTAGTGGAAGTCACTGCATTAAAAACAGACATTACTCTGTCGTGGAAGTCACTGCATTAAAAACAGACATGACTCTGTAGTGGAAGTCACAGCAAAGAAGGCTAAGGAGAGCAGGTTCTGTTGAATGCTGCTGACAGAAGCCAGATTTAAATTTCATCATCATCTGAAACAGATGTAAGCTGGATGGTAACCACCTTTCCTTGGATCTGAGAGAGAGAAGGGTCACTACATCTGGTGTGTGTGTTAGTTACGACTCCTCACAGGTGCTTGATCATCTTTTTTCCTCCTTACACGTAACACCTGAACACACACACCTCCTGCACACGCACATATACATCCTTAAGAAAGCACACAAACACACACAGCGCCCGTAAAGCCTGCAGAGCCCACAGGCAGCCTTTGATCCTGCTCCCTGAGCACACACACGGGAATGTTTGGGCGTCTGAAGAAGGCTTTACACATTGGCACAAAATAACACCTCTCCTCTCCATAAATGGTATAGGTCTGTTCTTTATATCAGCCTGTCCAGCAGAATCAAATACTTCAGGTTGTTATTTGTGGAAAGCCTGCTGAAAAGATGTTTTGTCTGAGAGGCTCGTGTCCTGGCTGTAACCCGTCTGACGTAAGGGGAATAAGACTTCAGATCTTCAGGAGCCGTGGGTGTGAAGGGGACCCTGGACCCTGGACTGAAACACACGGATATTAAGATCTTAATTCCCTGTCCATGGTGCTGAAATATCTGCCAAAATAAATGTCATGTCAGATGTTTTAACTTCTCTCTAAGTCACACACGAAGCAGGCTGAAGTTCAGAGAGCCCACGCCTCGCTGCTGTACCTGAAATAACCCTCCCTGGTTCCTGGTATAGACCTGCTGCTGTTGTGAAGAGGCTCCAGGTCCAGGTCTCGCTTCCCCTGAACCCGTGTGATCCGGTGCCAGACAAACCAACCTGTCAGCACTGCAGCTCTGTGCCAGATATCCATCACGACTGAGTCATAGAGATGAAGACTATGAGTGAGAATAACAGAGACACTGTCCTGTGAGGAGCTGCAGATATTAACGTCCTCCTTTAACTCCAGGTTTTGGTGACCTTTGACCCCACATGACACTGAAGAATGTTGTTACCGTGTTGAAGCTGCTGGCTTATGATAAGTTTAAGATGATGGTGAGGTAACCCTGAGTTTTGATGTTTCTGATAAGAGTTGAACTTAAAGTTGAGTCTTATCAGTCTCATCCTATCAGTGAGCCAGGCACCGCCTCATAACATAGTGTCCTCATTCCACCACAGAGGTTCATGCTGTTATGGTTTTAGTATTTGTTTTCTGAGCAGAGCTGACCCTCTTGAAGTTGTTTGACCATATCAGTGGTCCCTGAAGGGACGCTTGGGACCCCCTCTGGGTTTACGAGACCTTTAACCACCTTCAGGGACGATGGGGGTCACATAATGTTTGCTTTGTGGGGTCAGTTGTTGAGCATAGCGTTAGTTCAGACAGGTCAAGAAGTCAGTTGGCAAATAGTAAAATGAGTATTCTCTTTAAACTGCTCTGCCTGCCTTCTCTTTACAACCCTCCTCCACCCCAGCTCCACCTTTCTGCTGTGTCTGATGTCACCAGTGTCATATGTGTTGTCACTGATGCTCGCTCTGTTCTGTACCCTGTGTGGTCTTTGCTGCTGCTGCTCTCCCTGCCTTGGCTTTTTATGTATGCACAAGAAAGAGAAGGTAGGTATGCTCCTCTAACCTCAGGCTTTGGGAGTCCACGTGTGTATGTTGAATCCCAAGGCCTGAGGTGGAGAGAACAACCCCCCCTCTCTTTCATGTGCATACAAAAAAGAGAAGGAAAGTGTGCTCTTTTCGCCCCAGGCTTTGGGATTCCACATGCCGAGGCGGGGAGAGCACACCTTGTAAGAAAGAGAGAGAAGGTGTGATCTCAGCTTTGGGAGTCTACGTGCATATGTGCTATCCCAAGGCCTGAAGTGGAGAGAGCACAACCACCCTCTCTTTCATGTGCATATATGAAAGAGAGGGGAGGTGTGCTCTCCCCACTTCAGACTTTGGGATTCCACCTTCACAAGTGGAATCCCAAGGCCTGAGGTGGAGAGAACACAACCCCCTCTCTTTCATGTGCATACATGAAAGAGAAGGGAGGTGTGCTCCTCTAACCTCAGGCTTTGGGATTCCAGATGCTGAGGCAGGGAGAGCACACCTCATATGAAAGAGAGAGGAAGTGCGCTCTTCTTGCCACAGGCTTTGGGAGTCCACATGCATATGTTGAATCCTAAGGCCTGGGGTGGAGAGAACAACCCCCCCTCTCTTTCATGTGCATACAAAAAAGAGAAGGAAAGTGTGCTCTTTTCGCCCCAGGTTTTGGGATTCTACATGCTGAGGCGGGGAGAGCACACCTTGTAAGAAAGAGAGAGAAGGTGTGATCTCACAGCTTTGGGAGTCTACGTATATATGTGGTATCCCAAGGCCTGAAGTGGAGAGAGCACAACCACCCTCTCTTTCATGTGCATATATGAAAGAGAGGGGAGGTGTGCTCTCCCCAACTCAGACTTTGGGATTCCACCTTCACAAGTGGAATCCCAAGGCCTGAGGTGGAGAGAACACAACCTCCTCTCTTTCATGTGCATACATGAAAGAGAAGGGAGGTGTGCTCCTCTAACCTCAGGCTTTGGGATTCCAGATGCTGAGGCGGGGAGAGCACACCTCATATGAAAGAGAGAGGAAGTGTGCTCTCTCCACCTCAGACTTTGGGAGTCCACCTGCTTATGTGGAATCCCAAGGCCTGAGGTGGAGAGAACACAACCCCCTCTCTTTCATGTGCAAACTTGAAAGAGAAGGGAGGTGTGCTCCTCTAACCTCAGGCTTTGGGATTCCAGATGCTGAGGCGGGGAGAGCACACCTCATATGAAAGAGAGAGGAAGAGCGCTCTTCTCGTCTCAGGCTTTGGGAGTCCACCTGCGTATGTGGAATCCCAAGGCCTGAGGTGGAGAGAACACAACCCCCTCTCTTTCATGTGCATACTTGAAAGAGAAGGGAGGTGTGCTCCTCTAACCTCAGGCTTTGGGATTCCAGATGCTGAGGCGGGGAGAGCACACCTCATATGAAAGAGAGAGGAAGAGCGCTCTTCTCGTCTCAGGCTTTGGGAGTCCACCTGCGTATGTGGAATCCCAAGGCCTGAGGTGGAGAGAACACAACCCCCTCTCTTTCATGTGCATACATGAAAGAGAAGGGAGGTGTGCTCCTCTAACCTCAGGCTTTGGGATTCCAGATGCTGAGGCGGGGAGAGCACACCTCATATGAAAGAGAGAGGAAGTGCGCTCTTCTCGCCTCAGGCTTTGGGAGTCCACCTGCGTATGTGGAATCCCAAGGCCTGAGGTGTAAAGAGCACACCTCCTCTCTCTTTCATGTGCACATATGGAAGACAGAGGAGGTGTGCTCTCCCCGCCTCAAGCTTTGGCATTCCACATACGCACATGGAAGAGTAGGGAGCTCCCAGAACAGAGCCTTATTGCATGTAAATATTAAATTATCTTGATCAGACCAGTCCTGACTGAAATATCTTTATAAGTAAAGGTGCTGCTTGTTGTCAGCCAAAGGTGGAAGACAACAGAAAAGTGCAGACTCAAAATTAGGCCCATTTGTCAGGCACACCATGCATGATGCTGCACAAAGTCAGCCCTACAGGTGAAGAAGACAACCTAGCAAGGATAAAAAAATTTAGATTACTACACCTTTGGTTGTCTTTCAGATGCTACGTACAACAGCAACAACATGACTGACAGGGACGCTCAGATGTAGTTTTTGCATTGCTGATCAAATTGTGGTCTCTGAGTTGATTTAGAACCTTGATTCTGAGCTGCAGGACGGATTCTGAAGTCGCTGCAAGTTCCAGTTCCATATCACAGAAATGGGAGCCAATCTGCTGGTCTTGACTGAAGAACTGGTGTGTTAAAAGTGAAAGCAAAAGCCACTAGCTGATTCCCCAACTTCAGGGCTTCTTTTCCTATCGCCCTTAGGGAAAATGATCCCACCTACATTAATGCACAAATACAGAAACCAATCAAAATACAATGATTCCACACTGCAAAAACTTAAAACTAGGTGCAAGGCAAGGTTTCATGATTTCTATTTCCAGCTCTGCTCATTCAGATGACCTCTCACCCCTGGAGTCCCTCAGACACACTTACAAACATGGCATGGAGATCCAAACAGCGACTTTAACCTCTGTGATTGAAGAGTATGAACTCTTGAGGGATGTCAAAGGAAGTTTAAAGTGCATCGTGTTTGCCTCTGAGAGTTCTCAGAAAGACATCACCTCCCTGAAATGAACCTTTAACTCCTGCCTGGCCTTAAAGTCCTGACAGCACAGAGAATGATCGTCTGCAGGTTTAACCCCGACTCTGCTCAGGGTCAACACCACCGAGCCCTCCCTCTGTGTGTCAGAGAGATGAGTTTGTTTTTATGAAACAACTCCAGGAGGCATGTCTGAATGAGCAGAGATATCAGATCAATCACAGATTATTGCAGATTAGACACACTCTCAGAAAGCGAACTCTGCCACCTTGTCTGGAGTTTTTCTTTCAGAACGAATAAACCCAAAGCCAACACGACCCGTCTAATGGTTTACATGATCACTCTCTGCGCTGCCAAAGCAAACGCGCCTGAACTGAGGTGTTTTGTTCTGATGCTGCAGAGAGTTTGAATCCATTCTGCACAGAGATGTTACGCTTTTCATCCACGGTCGTCACGTAACCTTCAACAACACACACGCATACACCAAACACACCAAACACACCAAACACACCAAACACACCAAACACACCAAACACACCAAACACACCAAACACACCAAACACACCAAACACACCTTGCATGCAACTTCCGCACCCTTGGGGACTGAGTTAAAGTCTGTCTCAGGGCACCCTTAGTGACTGTTTTAGACTGTTTCAGGGCACCCTTAGTGACTGTTTTAAGGTCTGTTTAAGGGCACCCTTAGTGACTGTTTTAGACTGTTTCAGGGCCCCCTTAGTGACTGTTTTAAGGTCTGTTTCAGGGCACCCTTAGTGACTGATTTAAAGTCTGTCTCAGGGCACCCTTAGTGACTGTTTTAAGGTCTGTTTAAGGGCACCCTTAGTGACTGTTTTAGACTGTTTCAGGGATCCCTTAGTGACTGTTTTAAGGTCTGTTTCAGGGCACCCTTAGTGACTGATTTAAAGTCAGTTTCAGGGCACCCTTAGTGACTGTTTTAAGGTCTGTTTAAGGGCACCCTTAGTGACTGTTTCAAGGTATGTTTCAGGGATCCCTTAGTGACTGTTTTAAGGTCTGTTTCAGGGCACCCTTAGTGACTGATTTAAAGTCAGTTTCAGGGCACCCTTAGTGACTGATTTAAGGTCTGTTTCAGGGCACCCTTAGTGACTGTTTTAAGGTCTGTTTCAGGGCACCCTTAGTGACTGTTTAAGGTCTGTCTCAGGGCACCCTTAGTGTCTGTTTAAGGTCTGTTTCAGGGCACCCTTAGTGACTGTTTTAAGGTCTGTTTCAGGGCACCCTTAGTGACTGTTTAAGGTCTGTCTCAGGGCACCCTTACTGACTGTTTTAAGGTCTGTTTCAGGGCACCCTTAGTGACTGATTTAAGGTCTGTCTCAGGGCACCCTAAGTGACTGATTTAAGGTCTGTTTCAGGGAACTCTTAGTGACTGTTTTAAGGTCCGTCTCAGAGCACCCTTAATGACTGTTTCAAGGTATGTTTCAGGGCACCCTTAGTGACTGATTTAAGGTCTGTTTCAGGGCACCCTTAGTGACTGATTTAAGGCCTGTTTCAGGGCACCCTTAGTGACTGTTTCAGTCTGTTTCAGGGCACCCTTAGTGACTGTTTTAAGGTCTGTTTCAGGGCACCTTTAGTGACTGATTTAAGGTCTGTTTCAGGGCACCCTTTGGGACTGTTTCAGTCTGTTTCAGGGCACCCTTAGTGACTGTTTTAAGGTCTGTTTCAGGGCACCCTTAGTGACTGTTTAAGGTCTGTCTCAGGGCACCCTTTGTGACTGTTTCAAGGTCTGTCTCAGGGCACACTTAGTGACTGTTTAAGGTCCATCTCAGGGCACCCTTAGTGACTGTTTTAGACTGTTTCAGGGCACCCTTAGTGACTGTTTTAGACTGTTTCAGGGCACCCTTAGTGGCTGTTTTAGACTGTTTCAGGGCACCCTCAGTGACTGTTTTAAGGTCCGTCTCAGGGCACCCTTAGTGACTGTTTTAGACTGTTTCAGGGCACCCTTAGTGACTGTTTTAAGGTCTGTTTCAGGGCACCCTTAGTGACTGTTTTAAGGTCTGTTTCAGGGCACCTTTAGTGACTGATTTAAGGGCTGTTTCAGGGCACCCTTTGTGACTGATTCAGTCTGTTTCAGGGCACCCTTAGTGACTGTTTTAAGGTCTGTTTCAGGGCACCCTTAGTGACTGTTTTAAGGTCTGTCTCAGGGCACCCTTTGTGACTGATTCAGTCTGTTTCAGGGCACCCTTAGTGACTGTTTTAAGGTCTGTTTCAGGGCACCCTTAGTGACTCATTTAAGGTCTGTCTCAGGGCACCCTTAGTGACTCATTTAAGGTCTGTCTCAAAGCACCCTTAGTGACTGTTAAAGGCCTGTTTCAGAGAACCCTTCTCCTCGTGTAGAAGAAACTGAAACAGTACAGCACCTCACTTAAAGTCCTCCCTAAAATCACACTGAGTCCAGAGCATCCTTTTCAGGGAAAGCAGCACAAAGAATGGAATGAAACCACATGATGGACGTCTACCTCCAACACACCACAGTATGATCCTCCACAATGAGCACAGTAATCCATGTAAACATTTTCATCCATCATCCAGAGCTGTTGGCGGTTTTCATTTCAACTTTGCAGCCAGCAGCCTCAGCGCCCGACTTTAAGAATAGAACAAAGAGGCTGAATTAAAAACCACAGACTCTTAACTTAATATTCACCGACTGTAAACGGATATTAAAGGGAGCAAACCACAAACTCTGAAATGACTCCCCTGAAGCCACAGTGTGTTAAAACCAAATTATGAAGCTATTACATCTTCACCGGGAGCCAGCTGGGAAATGAAACCTCCAGAGGGTTTGGTGAAACTGAAGCAGGACGCATTTCTAAAGTTATTGATTCAAGGTTAGTATTTCACACTTCAATGTAAGACTTTCTTTTTGCAAGTTTTAATAAATCATCTTTGAGAAATGTTTAGTCCATGAGTGAAACGCCTTCATCTGCTGTTTCCTTTTTGAGTATGGGTTCATACGAGGACTTCAAACGAAACATCAGCAGTAAAAACAAACAGAAGAAGCAGATCAGAGACACTGTACTAATTTATCTGAAGTCTGAACAGAGAGAACTTTGTATTCTTTTGCAAAATTCAGAAGCTGAGTTGACAAAAATCACACAAGGAGTTCCTCAAGGATCTGTTCTCGGGCCTCTTTTAATCTCTTCCCCTTAGATAATGAAACATCATTACCCTGCTGGGTTGAACACTTGATTCTGATTGGCTATTAGTTTATGGCTAACTAGCAGAGAAAAGAAGAAGAGCAGCTTAGAAACAAGGAAACAGAGCAGGTCTAGACCGTACTCTATGTTCTATTATTAACAAAGACCCAACATCAAGACCCGATCAGATCCAGTCCCACCTTACAGACAGGACTCAGTCTGATCTCATCTTAATCCACCATGAGCAGAGCACTTTGCAGCATTTAGCAAGTTACAGTGGCAAGGACAAACTTCCTTTAACAGGCAGAAACCTCCAGCAGGACCAGACTCATGTTAGACACACATCTGTGGAATCAAAGGTGGATCATCTTGAAAAGAAACGCTGGCAGTCCAATCTGCTGATTTTTTGGCGTGTTGCAGGGCGTGAAGAGGAAAGACACAGTGGCATCTGTGCAATGCATTCAGGCTGAGATCCTGGGGCCAGATTTAGAACAAAACCTGTTTATCAAACATGTTCATGTGCAGCAGCAGGTTCAGAGGATTTTGGACTGGATCATCTCCACGTGTGTCCGGTTGACTGTAACTCATCCAGTCTGATTCTGCATACGTACGAGAGCCGTGGCAGATTTGCGATGGACGTTGTTATGAAGCGAGCTGAAGTATGTCACAGAGTCTGTCGTGTTTATGTTGGACCAGAGCTGGAGCTGATGTAACTTAATTATATATACTTGGCTCTGTGCGGCCTGCTTCACCACTTTTATCCAAACAAGATGTCCCTGCATGCACTGAGCCCTCCTTAGACTGTCAAGCTAACACTTAAGCTAACACTTAAGACACAGTATGGTAACGTAAAAGGTATAGCTTGAAGGGTTTGAACAGAATCCTACATGTAAAGTTGAAGAAAAGCATGTTTTGCATCAATGTTGTCTCGACAAGTCTAGAAGGAGGTGTGTTTGACTCAGAGATAAGAGGTTTGAAAAGCGGTCTAAGACGTGTGCCAAGACCTGATACCACTAAACTCAAAGCTTCTTTGTAACAAGTAGGGAACTGTTCCTTTAGCCTGGGCCTCCCCTTCTTCAACTCAGTCCCCCCATATGTAAGGAGTTAGAGATTCAATTCAAGCAAATATCATGCATGAGGTACAGTTTACATTTTCCACAGTCACTATTGTTTCATACATATTTGCAGAAGATCGGCTCTGAGAAAAAACGGGCTCCAAATATTCTCAAACCCTCCATAAACCTGCAGAAGCCTCTCTGAAGGCGAGCAGGAATGTGTTGTCGGACTGATTGTGGACTTGCATGGATCAGATGATTCTGAATTTAAGTGCAGGGGTGATTGTGACATCAGTTGGTATGCCAAAAGTTGGCATTTATTGCTTCCTTGCTAAAGGCAATGTTTCATTCTTTATGGACCACAGAGCGTTTAAACTTTCCAAGACGTCAGGTTCCTGTCTGCTCTTCTGGCACTCACTCAATCCTCTAAGCTCTTATAACAATGCAGGCGTCCTCTCCCTGTAATTGCATGTAGTGTGTTCTGATGTTTGTGAGCCTGTAAGCATGCATTCTTTGAGTACATGTGCGAGGAGTATTCATGCAGGAGTCAGTGTGAGTTTGCATCAGTGGTTTCAGTGGGAAACCTCAAGAGGTAAAACCCTGTTCTGGCTCTTACATATTTGAAGGCTGCCAAGCCAAAGTTTAATTTCTCTGCCTGTTATGAGAGAGTCTGCCTGGCTCCACAGGGTTTCGACAATATTCGACAATATACAGGCGGATGAGCTGCCTAATCCACGAGCGGGCTGTTTGGGTTGGCGGGAGCCGCTCTGCAGGTAGGTCCCAAACACACAGCTCTAGTGTGATCGTGTAAGCAGTTAGAGCGCGCAGACTCGGAGTTTAAACACGAGAGCTAGCGTTTCACGTCCTCCGTGTTGATCTAAGCCTCGGTGGACTCAAGTTTCCGGGAGGTAATAAAGGTAGTAAGGCGAACGTGATGGCCAGTGTAAACTCTTGGTCTAATTTGGAGCTTTTGAAACCCAACAGTCTCCAGTTTGAGTCCCCAGACAGGCTGGAAAAATCATCACCGGCTAATTGGAGTCAGACACACTTTCAACTGTATCAATAACCCCCCCCGACGGGCCGATTAGTGTTTGGCCACCACCGCACCTGAGAGACGCTGTCGACCTCAAGAGGGACCAGATTTTAAACTGAGGAAGTCGGAACCTGTTTCAAAGTTAAAGCCACAAGAAATCTGTCCAACTATGTCCTGCAGGGTCAACTTCACATCATTGTCTAAAAGTATTAGGAGCTGGCTTCAATTGAAACTTAAAATACTGATGTTCCTGTGGACTTTTCATATTGTTCTGCACACTCTAGATCTGCAAAACCTGAGTCCTCCAAGCCCAGAGAGAAACGGTTTGACTCTCTCCTATCTGCTAGGAGGAAGCACACCATCAGACAAGACCCCAACACCACAGAAAGACCTTCTCAGCCTCTGCACCATCCTTCATCAACAACCCCCTGTTCCCCCCGCTGACACTAAAAATGCATTTCTAATGCTAAAACACAAAAATCAAGAATCAGAAAACCTCTATCTGCTCTGTCTCAAAATCAAATCCTCAAACACACCCTTAAAGCTCTGCAGCCCTTTGTGACTCTTTCAGTCTGTTTCAAGGCACCCTTAGTGACTGTTTTAAGGTCTGTTTCAGGGCACCCTTAGTGACTCATTTAAGGTCTGTTTCAGGGCACCCTTTGTGACTGTTTCAGTCTGTTTCAGGGCACCCTTAGTGACTGTTTAAGGTCTGTTTCAGGGCACCCTTAGTGACTGTTTCAAGGTCTGTCTCAGGGCACCCTTTGTGACTGTTGTAAGGTCTGTTTCAGGGCACCCTTAGTGACTCATTTAAGGTCTGTTTCAGGGCACCCTTAGTGACTGTTTTAAGGTCTGTTTCAGGGCACCCTTAGTGACTGTTTAAGGTCTGTTTCAGGGCACCCTTAGTGACTGTTTCAAGGTCTGTCTCAGGGCACCCTTAGTGACTGTTTCAGGTCTGTTTCAGGGCACCCTTAGTGACTGATTTAAGGTCTGTTTCAGGGCACCCTTAGTGACTGATTTATGGTCTGTTTCAGGGCACCCTTAGTGACTGTTTTAAGGTCTGTTTCAGGGCACCCTTAGTGACTTTTTAAGGTCTGTTTCAGGGCACCCTTAGTGACTGTTAAAGGCCTGTTTCAGAGAACCCTTCTCCTCGTGTAGAAGAAACTCAAACAGTACAGCACCTCACTTAAAGTCCTCCCTAAAATCACACTGAGTCCAGAGCATCCTTTTCAGGGAAAGCAGCACAAAGAATGGAATGAAACCACATGATGGACGTCTACCTCCAACACACCACAGTATGATTTCTAAGCCTCCGTGGACTCAAGTTTCCGGGAGGTAATAAAGGTAGTAAGGCGAACGTGATGGCCAGTGTAAACTCTTGGTCTAATTTGGAGCTTTTGAAACCCAACAGTCTCCAGTTTGAGTCCCCAGACAGGCTGGAAAAATCATCACCGGCTAATTGGAGTCAGACACACTTTCAACTGTATCAATAACCCCCCCGACGGTCCAATTAGTGTTTGGCCACCACCGCACCTGAGAGACGCTGTCGACCTCCAGAGGGACCAGATTTTAAACTGAGGAAGTCGGAACCTGTTTCAAAGTTAAAGCCACGAGAAATCTGTCCAACTATGTCCTGCAGGGTCAACTTCACATCATTGTCTAAAAGTATTAGGAGCTGGCTTCAATTGAAACTTAAAATACTGATGTTCCTGTGGACTTTTCGTATTGTTCCGCACACTCTAAATCTGCAAAACCTGAGTCCTCCAAGCCCAGAGAGAAACGGTTTGACTCTCTCCTCTCTGCTAGGAGGAAGCACACCATCAGACCAGACCAAAACACCACAGGAAGACCTTCTCAGCCTCTGCACCATCCTTCATCAACAACCCCCTGTTCCCCCCGCTGACACTAAAAATGCATTTCTAATGCTAAAACACAAAAATCCTCTATCTGCTCTGTCTCAAAATCCAACCCTCAAACCGCAAACATGCCCTTAAAGCTCTGCAGCTCTGTGTTCTTTGCTCTTGTTTTGCGTCTGATTGTGGAGCTGAGCTGTCAGCATCATCTCTCTCTGCTGCACAGAGCTGTGCTGCGCGCTCTCGCCCTCACACAGCTCAAATCTGTCCACATGTAGGCCAGATCATGAACCTCCTCTCAGAGTACTGTAAGGTCAATGTTTTACAGATGAGATAAAAATGTCATCGTTCACAACCAAGCTTCCTCCCCACTATCATCTCTCTCTCTGTCTCTCTCTCTCTTCACCTCCCTCTATCCCTCTCTCCAACACGGTCTCAGCAGATGTGTGTCTAACATGAGTCTGGTCCTGCTGGAGGTTTCTGCCTGTTAAAGGAAGTTTGTCCTTGCCACTGTAACTTGCTAAATGCTGCAAAGTGCTCTGCTCATGGTGGATTAAGATGAGATCAGACTGAGTCCTGTCTGTAAGATGGGACTGGATCTGATCCGGTCTTGATGTTGGGTCTTTGTTAATAATAGAACATAGAGTAGGGTCTAGACCTGCTCTGTTTCCTTGTTTCTAAGCTGCTCTTCTTTTTTTCTCTGCTAGTTAGCCATAAACTAATAACCAGCTGGGTAATGATGTTTCATTATCTAAGGGGAAGAGATTAGAAGAGGCCCGAGAACAGATCCTTGAGGAACTCCTTGTGTGATTTTTGTCAACTCAGCTTCTGAATTTTGCAAAAGAATACAAAGTTCTCTCTGTTCAGACTTCAGATAAATTAGTACAGTGTCTCTGATCTGCTTCTTCTGTTTGTTTTTACTGCTGATGTTTCGTTTGAAGTCCTCGTATGAACCCACACTCAAAAAGGAAACAGCAGATGAAGGCGTTTCACTCATGGACCGAACATTTTCCAAAGACGCCACTGAATTTATTAAAACTTGTTAAAAAGAAAGTCTTACGTTGAAGTGTGAAATATTAACCTTGAATCAATAACGTTAGAAATGCGTCCTGCTTCAGTTTCACCAAACCCTCTGGAGGTTTCATTTCCCAGCTGGCTCCCGGTGAAGATGTAATGGCTTCATAATTTGGGTTTAAAGGTGACATATCACGCTTTTTTCATCTACATAATTGGTCTAAGAGGTCCCCAAAACATGTCTTTAAAGTTTATGCTCAAAAAACACTTTGAAATCAGATTTTGGCATGCCTGAAAAACCCTCTTCTTCAGTCCTCCTCAGAACACTCTGTTTTCTCTCTGACCACGCCCCCTCAGGAAGTGGATGTGCCTCGGCTGTCCAGCACGTTGATCTAATGTTTACATGTTGGCTGAATATACACGGCTGCTCACAGACCCGCGTTACTTCAACCCTCTGAATCTGATCCAGAATCTGATCCTGACGGAGAGGCACCTGCAGCAGGACCTTTCTGAAGGATTGGTCACAGATTTAGTGTTTGTTGTTGTTTTATTTATCAGTATGTCGACGTGTGTCTTGGTACACAGCTACGACATGTAGCTATGTAGCTATGCTAACTAGCGCTAGCACTTATCCATGATAAATAAAAATCATCCACTAGATCTTCAAATCTGCAGACGTGGGGAGTCAAAGCGACCTTTGTGTTTATTAAGACAGCCTACAACTAGCATGCCTCCCTCCTAAGCTCCTTGTTAGCACACATGTGTGCAGGGAATGAAAAACGGAGGAGGGGTTGAGTTGTATTTTATACAGTCTATGGGCTGAACAAGCTCCGAGCTCTGACTTCCTGTTACAGACCGGATGTTGTTGTGACGTAACAAAAACACGGAAGTCTGAAACGGCTCGTTTCACACACATTTACAGAAAGGTGGAGAAATCAGAACAGGGGCAGAATGGATTCTTTTCATTCTCGGGGGGTTTGTAGACAGGGACACATATTTCAGGTAAAGAACCATTAAAAAGTCAATTTTGCATGATATGTCACCTTTAACACACTGTGGCTTCAGGGGAGTCATTTCAGAGTGTGTGGTTTTCCTCCTTTAA
This sequence comes from Notolabrus celidotus, assembly GCF_009762535.1. NCBI lineage: Eukaryota > Metazoa > Chordata > Actinopteri > Labriformes > Labridae > Notolabrus > Notolabrus celidotus. The sequence goes on from NC_048284.1 coordinate 1,879,362, forward strand.
TATCCGTTTACAAGATTGATTGATTGATTGATTGATTAATAACGCTGGATTTCTGCAGGACTCCAAGGAAAAACATCTTGGCTCTAAACACGATTCTAGATCTCAGAGAACAACATGGCGTGCCACAGATAAACTTCCTCTGATCATGTGAAGCTACGTTTTAAAACTCTCATGGTTTCTCTTATGTTATTATTCAAAAAAGACGCCATGCTCCAAAATCTGAAGTTCTGCAGACGCCGCCTCGCTCAGGTGCAGCATCCAGACTATCAGGGGAAAGGTTTGTGGACTGGAGCTTGTTTGTTTTACTATGATTCTCTGCTTTAAAAGGCGATGGGATCAATTATGTAAACGTCCAATTTCCATCTTTACAAGCTCGCTCAGCCATTCCTGCATTTACACGAGTCATTGGGTTTTTATGTCAAGATGCTGAAAGACACAGACTCTGGTGATGTCGTCATTTAAGCGCTTATTCCTGCAGACTGAGATGAGAAGTCTGAGAATCGCTCCATCGCTGAGGACTCCCCTGGACCTGACAGAGCTACACTTCCCCGCCTCCGCTCAGCGTGCGCCCCATGATGAGTAGTTCTGCGTGACAGTAATGAGCACGCTCAGTTGGACGGGAGGAAACGACTCTGAGTGTGTGTATAAGGCTGGTCCTGACTCTCACCCACAAGCCCCTCCATTTCTAAAATGACGAGGTCAACTTAAGTGGCAACACACCTCTCCTCGGGCGACGCGTCTGTCTGCCTCAACCTTTTAAACGCTTCACTGTGAAGTTTTATGACGAAGCTTCTCTGCAGGCCTGTAACGAGGGTGAGTTTAAGAGTCTGAGGCATGAGAACACTTCATCTTTCTCCGACTGTCTCCAGTTTATTTTGTTTTCAGAGCTTTTATTCTAGTTTTGATGTCTTTTCCAGACGGGAGAGACTCTTCAGATGGTCCTAAACAGACACCTTCATATCTTAAAGAGCTCATAGTTCCCTATTACCCCTCTAGAACACTACGCTCCCAACATGCAGGCCTGCTCATCGTACCTAAAGTCTCTAAAAGTAGTACGGGAGGTAGAGCCTTCAGTTATCAGGCCCCTCTCCTTTGGGATCATCTTCCAGTCAGGGTCCGGGAGGCAGACACCCTCTCTACTTTTAAGAGTAGGCTTCAAACTTTCCTTTTTGATAAAGCTTATAGTTAGAGCTGGATCAGGCTTGGACCAGGTCTTAGTTATGCTGCTATAGGCTTAGACTGACACACTGGGATCCTGTCTTTCCCTCTCTCTCCTCTCTCTGCCTGTCTCTCACTTTAACTCTTCCTGTCCCATTAAAGTTACTAACCATAGTCCTTTCTGGAGTCCCTGAGCTCCCTTGTCTCGTAGGTTCCTCTGGATCTCTGCTGTAGATTCCTTTTTGGGGTCTGTTATTCATCCTTTCTTTCTTTCTTTCTTTTCTTTCTTTCTTTCCTTCTTTCTTTCTTTCTTTCTTCCTTCCTTTCTTTCTTTCTTCTTTTCTTTCCTTCCTTACTTTCTTCTCTTTCTTTTTCTTTCTTTCCTTCTTTCTTCTTCTTTCTTTCTTTCTTCTCTTTCTTTATTCTTTCTTTCTTCTTTCTTTCTTTCTTCGCTTTCTTTTCTTTCTTCTTTCCTTATCCTTCTTCTTTCTTCTTGTGCTTTCTTTCTTTCTTTCTTTCTCTTCTTTCTTCTTTCTTTCTTTCTTTCGCTTTCTTCGTTCTTTTCTTTCTTTCTTCTTTCTTTCTGTCTTTCTTCTTTCTTTCCTTCTTTCGTTTCTTTCTTTCTGTCTTTCTTTTTTTCTTTCCTTCTTTCCTTCTTTCTTTCTTTCTTTCTTTCTTTCTTTCTTTTCTTTCTTTCTTCTTTCTCATCTTTTCTTCTTTCCTTTCTTTCCTTCTTTCTTTCTTTTCTTTCTCTTCTGTCTTTCATTTTTCTTTCTTTCCTTTCTTGTCTTTTCTTTCTTTCTTTCTTCCTTCTTTCTTTCCTTTCTTTCTTTCTTTCTTTTTTCATTCTTTCCTTTCTTTCTTTCTTTCTTTTTTCATTCTTTCCTGTCTTTGTTTCTTTCTTTTTTTCTTTCTTTTCTTTCTTTCTTTCTTTCTTTCCTTTCCTTCTTTCTTTCTTTCTTCTTTCTTCTTCTTTGACTTTCTTTCTTTCTTTCTGTCTTTTCTTTCTTTCTTTCTTCCTTCCTTCATTTCTTTCTTTCTTTATTTCTTTCTTTCTTTCTTCTTTCCTTCCTTCCTTCTTTCTTTCTTTCTTTCTTTCTTTCTTTCTTTCTTTCTTTCTTTCTTTCTTTCTTTCTTTCTTTCTTTCTTTCTTTCTTTCTTTCTGTCTTTCTTTCTTTCCATGTTTCTTCATCTTTTATGTCTCCTTTTCTTATTCTGTCTCTCTTGCTTTCTTTCCTTTTCCTTTCAGCTTTCTTTCATTCTTTCTGTCCTAGCTTCCTTCCTTCCTTTCTTCTCTTTCTCGTTCTTTCCATGTTTCTTCATCCTTTCTGTCTCCTTTTCTCATCCCCTCCTTTCCTTCTGTCATTCCTTCCCCATTTCTTCTCCTCTCTTTCTTTCTTCTGGTCTCCCTCTCTTCTCTCTTTTCTTAGACCTTTCAGGAGTCCCTGAGCTCCCTTGTCTCGTAGGTTCCTCTGGATCTCTGCTGCTGTGGACGTGGTCCAGACTCCAGCTGCTACAACTACTACTATCCGTCTCCCCACTATCATCTCTCTCTCTCTCTTCATCTCCCTCTATCCCTCTCTCCAACACGGTCTCAGCAGATGTGTGTCTAACATGAGTCTGGTCCTGCTGGAGGTTTCTGCCTGTTAAAGGAAGTTTGTCCTTGCCACTGTAACTTGCTAAATGCTGCAAAGTGATCTGCTCATGGTGGATTAAGATGAGATCAGACTGAGTCCTGTCTGGAAGAGGGGACTGGATTGATTGATTGTGTTGTGTTCATCCTGAAGAGGTCTTACAAAGTAACAGCATCACAAAAAAACCACAGTGAAATCTTGGAGGGACTGAGTCAAACCTGCAACCATTGCAGGACTGTCACCTCGGTGCATGAAGCATACATTAGCTGCTAAGTCAGACCATCACTCCAGCAAAGACGTGACTTAAACGCATACATTTTCTTTCAGAACACGTCTGCAGTGATTTCTGTGCTCTGTGGTGTTAACAAGACAGTTAGAGGCATCGCAAAAACTGGGGTTCACAACCAGTTGGAAATTAAACTTGACAGTTGCATGGTGTTCCCAACATCCAGTCTCCAGCAGAGCCGTGTTTTAGTGGCCTCACATGAGTGTGTGGATGCAAACGTCCTCTCCCTTTACTTGAATCCTTCAGGACGTGACAGACCGGGGTTTCAATGAAGTCATCAGTCCTCCTTTGTTTGCTTGCGTCTCCCTGCACACCACACACAGGAGGGGTTCGGAGCGCTCGCATCCCCAGCAGTGAGGAAACAGAATTTTCTGCAGCTGTCGTCATAGATTCAGTTTTCTTCTTCGTGTGTCAGATATCCTCCAGATAAAAAGAAGGGGTCCAAACACAGTGCAGCACGTCCACCCTCTTGAGGTCTTGCAGCCCCGTTTGAATCAGCCTTAGGACCCGTTGGTCGTCGTTAAGAGAGCAGTTTGAAACTTTCCCCCCTCGAGAGGAATACCAGAAAAGACGACTGAGCATGCTCAGACACTTAGGCTGAGCATGCTCTGACTTCAAAGGCAGAACAACCCCTGGATGCTGATGTGGGTTATTAACAGACCGCAGAAACAGACGCTGATGTGTGAGGGGACATGCATGCTGACTTTGCAATGTTTTAATCCAACCTTTACAGGATCATGTCAGTCAAGATCACTTTTTGTGATGAATCTTGTGCAAGAGCAGGTTTTACTTCTTCACTTTGAACAAGATTTTAAGAGTAGGCTTCAAACTTTCCTTTTTGATGAAGCTTATAGTTAGAGCAGGATCAGGCTTGGACCAGATCTTAGATACACTGCTATAGGCTTAGACTGACACACTGACACACTTGGATCGTATCTCCCCCCCTACCCCTCGCCACTTACTTTAACTCTGCCTGTCCCATTAAAGTTACTAACCATAGACCTTTCTGGAGTCCCTGAGCTCCCTTGTCTCGTAGGTTCCTCTAGACTCCTTTTTTGGGTCTGTTGTTCACTCTTTCTTTTCCTTTTTCCTCTCATTCTGCTCTGTTCTTTTCATGTTTCTTCATCCTTTCAAATCAATCAATCAATCTTTATTTGTATAGCGCCAAATCACAACAAACGTTATCTCAAGACGCTTTTACAAACAGAGCAGGTCTAGACCACTCTATGTCAAATTATGAACAGAGACCCAACACCAAGACAGGGTAAGACTCAGTCTGACCCCACCTTAATCCACCATGAGCATTACACCTCGCAGTATTTAGCTAGTTACAGTGGCAAGGACAAACTTCCTTTAACAGGCAGAAACCTCCAGCAGGACCAGACTCATGTTAGACAGCCATCATGCCTCGACTGAGTTGGGTCTTGAAAGAGGGATAGAGAGGAGTAAGAGAGAGAGAGGTGATAGTGATGAGACGAGCAGTAGAAGCTGATGCCGCTGGAGTCCAGAACGTCCTTTCTTTCTCTTTTCTTAGACCTTTCTGGAGTCCCTGAGCTCCCTTGTCCCGTAGGTTCCTCTGGATCTCTGCCATAGATATCCTCCTGATGTGGACGTTCCTGACTCCAGCGGCAACAGCTTCTACTACTCGTCTCATCACTATCACCGCTCCCTCTCTCTCTTATTCTCCTCTATCCCTCTTTCCAGACCCAACACGGTCTCAGCAGATGTGTGTCTAACATGAGTCTGGTCCTGCTGGAGGTTTCTGCCTGTTAAAGGAAGTTTGTCCTCACCACTGTAACTAGCTAAATACTGCAGGGTGCAATGCTCATGTTGGATTAAGGTGGGGTCAGACTGAGTCTTACCCTGTCTTGGTGTTGGGTCTCTGTTCATAATTTGACATAGAGTGGTCTAGACCTGCTCTGGTTGTAAAAGCGTCTTGAGATAACGTTTGTTGGGGTGCTGGTGGCCTAGCGGTCTAAGCACTCTGCATTCAGAGGCTACAGTCCTCATTGCAGAGGTCGCCGGTTCGAATCCCGGCCGGTGGACCATCTCCTGCATGTGTTCCCCCGCTGTCTGCTCCCCACATGTCCTGTCTCTCTTCAGCTGTCCTATCCAATAAAGGCAAAAAGGCCCAAAATATAAACTTTGTGGTGATTTTTAGCGCTATACAAACAAAGATTGATTGATTTCAGCTTCTTTCCTGCACCACCAAAGCTCAACTTTCAACAATCAAAAGCTCACAGTGTGACTCACTCACGCCAGTCTCCTTCCATCTGCACCAAAGCCTGCATTCAGGACTGTGCAGAGCGGTCTCTGATTGATGTGTTGTTTGGGAATGCAGAGCACTAAAACAGAGGGTTAAGTCAGGAACAGAGAGACCCTGAAGTGGGTCCGGATTTATTGCACCTGCATGTTAGAGGTCAAAAACAGGGAGGGTGGTCATAACATTTGGGAAGCTCATAATCACCCAGAACGATTAACATAACAGAACGGGCAGACGGAGGAAGGAAGAGAAAGAGAGAGAGAGGGGGGGCAGAAGCTTGATCTGTCTGAGGTGGATCCAACAAGTCAACCCTTGGAAATCAAGACTTATCAGGTTATCGTGAGATCTTTGCGTGTGATAAATACCTGGAGACTGATCAATCCAGGATCGCAAGAGAAGACACGAACCTGATTAAGTGAGATCTTCACACATTCAACAAGATGTTACACGCTCACTTTCCTTATCAGCTTCACTGTAATTATGCAATACAGAATGCAGCAGAGGAAACTCTCTGCTCTCCTGTTCCTCGCTGTCGTTACACACACAGATATCTGAGATGTGCTCACCTTGATGCTGATGGATCAGCGTCAGAGTCGTAGCGAGGAGCCAGAAGTAAGTGAAGTCCATCCTTAGCGTCCAGGTGAGAGATCTCCTGATTCCTCCTCAAACCTCACGTAAAAATCCTCAGAGCACCTCCAGAAGAAACGACCACAAAGATGTTTACAACGCCGGGAACACGATCAACACCTGAGCTTTCAAAAGAATCCCAACTCAACTCTCAGAAATCAGAAAAGGATCCTGGAGTTTAAACACAGAAAAAGTCCACTTGATCCAGTCAGAGTTGCCACCCAGGTGCAGATCTGAGAGTGACCCCTGTTCAGGGCGTCGTGTCCTGAGGGCTCCGGGGTCCGTGCAGGTCTCCAGACGCAGGGAGGATAGAGTGAGCGGTGAGGAGCACAGCTGTGTGGAGTTGTATCATAACAGATGAGGAGAGGTAAACTGCAGGAGGAAAGGAGGAGGAGAGGAGGAGGAGGGTACACAGGGGAGAGGCTGGATCTGCTGTGAGACACCTCCACAGCTCCAGCGTCATCAATCACTGCCTCCTCCTCCTCCGCTTGCTGCTGCTGCTGCAGACCCGAGTCGTCGCTGATGTCTGCTCGCTCTCTCACTGTGGTCTCCGGCGTTGGCTGCGTGTCAGTGAACGTCTCCTTGAATCTTTGATTCTCTTTGTCATCTGTGGCAGCTCTGTGTGTCTCTCACTCGTCCTCAGCTGCGTGTGTTTGGATGCTTTTTCTGCCACTGGAGGAAGAAAATATAAATTTACCACAGCACATGTGATTCATTTAAGCTGGAGGACGCAGCTGCTTCCAACAACCTCTGGAAAAATAGAGATACGCTGACATGTAACGGATGGCTGCTCCATACTGCCATATTAGAGGTCTGTTGTAAAGTTTGGATACTTCAGGGGAGAGAGCGGTCCTCCTGTTCTCAGGGTGAAAGGTGTAATATGAAGCACGTTTGAGACGAATGCAATAAAAAGATCAAAAAGAAGCAAATTAAGAGTTTATATTTGTCTTTAGGAGAGAACAAAGTTTATAAAATGTGCAAAAACTAAACACCATGTCAGAACATGACAGCATCACACGGCATCCTCTAGAGCAGGGGTTCCCAAACTTTTCAGCCCGAGACCTCCACTGTCCCTCAAAGTGATTTAATGTGGCTTCATGTAGCCGGTCTGCAGAAAATGACCCTACCTATATGAGCATGTGTCTGTGTTTCCTGTGCCCTTATGAATGAACCTGCTGCTACTGATGCTTTAGATCATTAACTGTTCACTAACTCTAAACTTAGGAGTCATCTGGCAAAAAGAAAGGCAGAAAACTCATTACATTTTCTATTTTCAAGGTTTTATTTCAAGGTTAGCCACTATTTTGGTCAATATTTTTTACTGTAATGGATAAAATTTACTATTTTTGGTTAACTTTTGTCATTCAACTTTTTTTGTTGCATTTTTTCAGTACTTCTTTGTTCACCACAATTTAACAAATTAGATATAAGTAGTACAAAACCAACAAAGAGAAGAAAAAAAATCATAAATACAAAAAATTAAAAAATTAAAAATAATTAACAGTGCAAACAAAAAAGAAGATAACAAAAGAAAACAATGTAAATAAACAAAGATGAATAATAATAATTAATATTTTTAGATAACATTTACCATTTACCATTTCTGCTGTAAAGATCGTCTTCTTTGAATGGGTGTCTATGTGGTTTCCTGTGTTTCTGCAGCCAGCCTCTAGCGGATCCTCGAGGAACTGCAGTTTATAACGCTTCTGCATGGGCTTCATATTTTGAGACAGGAGGCTGCCGCTTGGTCAGACTGCACAGATGAGCTGATGACATGTTGCTTTTCTACATGCTCAACTTTTGATCATGTTTTGGCCTTTTATTAACAAGTTAATGAGCATTCGGACAAAGCAGCAAGCTCCGGTCTCAAAATATGAAGTCAATGCAGAGGTGTTAAAAAATGCAGTTCATCTAGCGTCCACTAGAGGCTGGCTGCAGAAACACCAGAAACCACATACACACCCATTCAAAGAAGACGATCTTTACAGCAGAAATAAACATGTTTACAGCCTGGTTCAAAAAACGGTTTGGGTCTGAGTAGCTCATTTCTCTATCAGCACACACTGTACGGGGTGAATTTTTTCACAACACGTTAGTTTAGAAGATATTAAGATTACAAGTTTCCATAATGAGAGGCACAGCTGACTTGATTGACAGGCAGAGGGCCCAGATTGATGGAGCTGAGACAGAGCAGAACCACGGCGGATCTGGCGGAAGTTTCTTGTTAGATGGAGCCAAACCGTTACCCTGGTAGAACTCATGTATCCTCCTGCTGTGGAATCAAAATCTTAGACTGCACAGATAACAGCAGATTTGAATAGAGCATACTGAAAAGAGCATGATCAATAATTGCAGCCCCAACAGTTTGTTGTTTTCACCTCCCTGCTCCTCTGCAGATGAAACTTTGAGTCTGTTTTGGATGAACTCTTCGAGGTGTTGCCTGGAGTTACTCACAGAGCGCTGAGGTCACATGGAATGAAGAAAATAAAACCCCCGATCCACAAAAGGTGGTCCCCCTGTTTCAGTCTGTCTTTTAATCTCTCTGTTGGCCGCTTTAGAGGAAGCTGTCTCGCTCCCTCTCTGTCAGTCTGACCAAGGAGAGGCCGGTGTGGTGAACCAGATTCATAAAGGGGATTAACGAGGACAATCCAAACATCTGGGAGGCAGATATTATGGCGAGCTCCAGAAAGAGCCTTTGGTCGGGTTTCCCCAAAATTGCTCCACCAGATCTCGTGAAATGTTCCTAAATGAGCTCGGTGTCCTGAGATGTAAATAGCAAGCTGTGTGCAGAGGAAGTGAGCGTCACCACCGCGGGAGGAAGCTTGTTTCAGCATTCACCCTCTTTAGCTGATTTCACTGAGTACTTTAATGTCTCAGAGATTAAGAGAGGACTCTGGATGTTGTTTCTATGTCTGTGTGGTTAGCTCAGTTCATCCTAAAGACAGGAAGCAGGCGGGAACAGCTCGCCTGGTTCAATCCAAAGCTCAGCACAGCACTGAATGCTGATTAACACTTTGCCTGTGACTGAAAATAAAATGAGAACCAGACATTTGAAAGTGACTGGTCTTCAGGGACTCATACTCTGGAACTGTTTCCTGGCAAACAACCACTGATCCAGCTCCACAGCTCTGTCTGTGGAGCACGAAGCTAACAATCACTGATGAGGTGAACTCAGAAGCTGCTGCCATGACTGCTTCTAAAAATCTATGAAGTGCATGTTTCGAGTGTTTTTTTATCAGCTTGTATAGCAGACTTGATAATTCAGATGACCTACGGCACTCTGTAAGTCTGTCTTATTTCAAAGGCCGGCAGTGAATGTGTCCTACTGTTAAAGCGATATCTAAAGTTTCATTGGACACCAATTTTTCACTTTATTCTCGTTTTTACATTTCAAGTAAAATTTAAAAAATGTCATGTTTTTTGGTTCGGAAGAGAAATGTTCACTTTTTCATGTTTTTGGTGTCAGAAGCAAAATTTTCACTTTTTTCATATTTTTGGTGTCAGAAGCAAAATTTTCACTTTTCTCACGCTTTTGGTGTCAGAAGCAAAATTTTCACTTTTTTCATGTTTTTGGTGTCAGAAGCAAAATTTTGACTTTTTTCATGTTTTTGGTGTCAGAAGCAAAATTTTGACTTTTTTCCATGTTTTTGGTGTCAGAAGCAAAATTTTGACTTTTTTCACGTTTTTGGTGTCAGAAGCAAAATTTTGACTTTTTTCATGTTTTTGGTGTCAGGAGCAGAATTTTCACTTTTTTCATTTTTTTTGGTCTGAAGCAAAATTTTCGTTTTTTTTGCTTTTTTTGGTGTCAGGAGCAAAATTTTCACTTTTTTCATGTTTTTGGTGTCAGGGGCAAAATTTTCACTTTTTCCATGTTTTTGGTGTCGGAAGCAAAATTTTCACTTTTTTCATTTTTTTCGGTCTGAAGCAAAATTTTGCCATTTTTCATTTACTGGTGCCAGGAGCAAAATTTTAACTTTTTTCATTTTTTGGTGTTAGAAGCAAAAAAATTCACTTTTTTCATGTTTTTGCTGTCAGAAGCAAAATTTTCACTTTTCCATGTTTTTAGTGTCAGAAGAACATTTTCACTTTTTGTATATTTTTTCTTTATTATTCAAGTTTTTATGCCCATTATTAGCAGCTTTACTTTAACATGTCTTCCTGATTTAGAAGTAACATTGTCTGGCTGGCTGCTTTAGTCTGCCAGCCCTCCTGAAACTGCAGCTTTCTGCTCTTCTGCATTAACTCCATTATTTTAACACCGGAGGTTCCTGCTTGGTCTCCAGAAGGCTATAGTCTCCTGTTCCCTGTCTGTCTCCACAGCCTCTCCGACAGGGTGGGGCTGATTTATCACCCTGACAGGATCACACCGATTGCATAATTTGATGAGTCAAAAATGAATAAACAGAACACACGTTTGTGCAGAGACGTCCTGTCTGTCAAACCTGTGACAGCTCTGTGTCTGTCCACAGCTTATCTCCCTGCCAACGGAGACATGTATGAAACACACATCAATGTGGGAGCGAATAAACAACCTGAAAGTGTGTGTGTGTGTGTTATTTAGTCGCCTGTTTGACATCATGTCAGGTCTTAGAGGGAGATAATTACAGAGCAGAGAGAAGCTGGAAACAACAGCCTGTTGCTCCCATAGCCCCGAGACACAACGCAATTATGGAGGGGAGGAGGTATGAGAAGGGGGGAGAGGTGGAGGAGGAGGAGGAGAGAGGGAAGGGTGATGTGAAGTGTAGAGGAAGAGAAAGTCTGTAGAAAGAAAAAGTTAAACCCTTCATAAAGACAAAACTCAGCTGGCTCCAGTCCTCCTCCGTCTTCAAACTTTGTTTTGGAAAGACTGATTTCCACAGCAGTGTCCAAAACCACAAACGATCACACTAATCATACCAAATATGGAATCTAATGGAGCGTGTCGTACCATCCAAATTCACAGAATGCATTCTTGTGTTCTGGAGAAGTCTCAGGATGCATGCAGAATTTTTAAGTATGACAGGAGACAGGACACTAATCTGACTCCTCCACCACAGAATGCATCGTGGCTCTTTATCTGTAGAGCACAGAATCACAAGAAACCTTATCCTCAGACTCTTTCCAAACAGAGCAGGTCTAAACCGTACTCTACAAGACCCAACATCAAGACCGGATAACATCCAGTCCCACCTTACAGACAGGACTCAGTCTGGTCTCATCTTAATCCACCATGAGCAGAGCACTTTGCAGCATTTAGCAAGTTACAGTGGCAAGGACAAACTTCCTTTAACAGGCAGAAACCTCCAGCAGGACCAGACTCATGTTAGACACACATCTGCTGAGACCGTGTTGGAGAGAGGGATAGAGGGAGATGAAGAGAGAGAGAGAGAGATGATAGTGGGGAGACGGATAGTAGTAGTTGTAGCAGCTGGAGTCTGGGACGTCCACAGCAGCAGAGATCCAGAGGAACCTACGAGACAAGGGAGCTCAGGGACTCCAGAAAGGTCTATGGTTAGTAACTTTAATGTGACAGGTAGAGGGATGAGATAGGAGACCAGTGTGTCAGTCTAAGCCTATAGCAGCATAACTAAGAGCTGGTCCAAGCCTAACTATAAAGGCATTTTTCGATGGGAGGAACTGATTTAGAAGCTTGTAACAGTAGTCTTCTCTCAGCCCACCGTGAATGCGTCTCTCCTCCCGGTGTTCCGCTTTTAAAAGTGACCCTGTAAACTGGAGACCTTCAGCTGAACGTGTCAGTGTTTGTGGAGTTTACACAGCTGTTGAAACACAGAGGGAGTTCCTGGGAATGCAAACTAGTTTAGTTTTTATTAAGATTTCAAAATATCCTCATCAGATATTTAATGATCGTCTAAAGACGTTTATGAGGGATGCATCCGGCTGAGAGTCTCCAGTTAACAGGGTCGCCGTTTAAACCAGAACACCGGCCGATCTGTGCCACGGCTTTTTGAGTTCAAAAGGATTTTAAAGCCGTGTTGAAACGTCTTTGCTACTCGCGCTTATCTCCTCTCACGTGTTGATTCATTCATTGCTTTTTCCATGTTTTTAACCGTAGAAGCAAAATTTTTACTTTTTTTCATGTTTTTCTGCTTTTTGGAGCACAATTTCAAATATGAGGAAAATGCATTATTCCGACAGGCTCCGGGTCAACTTTTTTGTAAATTAAAAAAAAAAAAAAAATGTCCACATTTAAAAAAAATAAATAAAAATTTTGTCAAATTAATTTTTTTTGTAAATTTTTTTTTTTCAATTTAAAAAAAAAAAAAAATTTTGTCAACCTTTTTTTTCAAATTTATTTTCAAGTTTCTTTTTCAATTTTTTTTTTTTCAAATTTCTTTTTTTCAATTTTTTTTTTTTTCAAATTTCTTTTTTCAGAACAAAAAAATCAAGTGTCAAGTTGATTCAGTGAATACATCTGTGATGAAATATAGCACCATCTAAAACAGCGCCAGCTGAGTCTCTTCATGCTAACAGGCTAACTGTTGTGTTGCTCATAATGATACCTGCCTGTCCGTCTGCTTCTATGGTGTCATCTGTGATGAATGGCATTCCTCTTTGTGTTACTGCCCTCTACTGGTCTGATGGTGTAGTGCATTTACTTTTTTTAGATTTGCACAATCTACCCGGGACTTCAGCCCGTGGTTGAAACGCAGACAACAATGGGGGCACAGGAACCTTTAGTTCAGGGTAAAGTAGTTCTGGGGGCTAAAAGACCCCGGGACTCTTGGTTGAAATGCACCTTAAGCTTTATCAAAAAGGAAAGTTTGAAGCCTACTCTTAAAAGTAGAGAGGGTGTCTACCTCCCGGACCCTGACTGGTAGATGATTCCAAAGGAGAGGGGCCTGATAACTGAAGGTTCTACCTCCCATACTACTTTGAGAGACTGTAGGTACGATGAGCAGGCCTGCATGTTGGGAGCGTAGAGTTCTAGAGGGGTAATAAGGCACTCTGAGCTCTTTAAGATACGAAGGTGTCTGAGCATTAAGAGCTTTGGAGGTCAGAAGAAGGATTTTATGGGGAGGCGGTGTAGAGAAGCTAACATCTGAGGTTTTTGTTGTTTTAAATGGGATCAATGAAAAACCCCCAGTGGGGAAATTCAATTTTTACACTCATACACATACAGTTTCTTTTTTTGGTATATACATACAACGCACACACATGCAGTGAACATGCTTAGGGAGAGATGTCAGAGTGAGGATGCTGCCATCAATCAGCACCCTGAGCAGTTGGGGTTTCGGTGCCTTGCTCAAGGGTACCCCGGCAGTGCCCAGGCAAGTGAACCAGCACCTCTCCAGTCTACTTGCCAAGCTTCGTCCATACTGGGACTCGAACGGCGACCCTTCGGTTTCCAAGCCAAGTCCCTATGGACTGAGCTACTGCCGCCCCCAAGTTCCCCTAGTTCATCTACACCCCACTAATATAAATGTGATGATGCTTTTTTTGATGCTTCATTTAGTGTTACTCAAGTGTAATGTCATTATACTGTGCTGTGGACTAAAACCAAGCTGTTCGTCATGGTTTGGTGAAAATGGCTTCAGCCAATAGTCCAACTCTCCTCCTCCAGCAGCTCTCCAGGAGCACGGTGACCTCGCTGAGAGCGCTGGAACGTCCTCTCCACATTCATGTCTGCTCCTGAAACAGCTACGAGAACCACACTGGGTTTGGCCCTTCCTGTGAATTTCATGATAATAGATATATAGATAACACATGCCTGAAAATAAACAAACTGCACTCCCAGCTCCTTCCTTTGTTGACCTCCCAACAGGAGTTTTTGCTTCTGTGTCCTCCTGCTTGGGTCTGTTATGTGTTACACACACAGAGAGGAGGAGGAGGAAAGTTGGACGTGATGTGTCACCAAGAGAGGAAAAACTCTGAATGACTTACAGACCGGTCGTCATCCCAGGCAGCAGAAGTGAAAATCCAAACAGAGGGGACGGGTTTTAAAGACGCTGATGATGAGAGTCCAGGGAGGGAGACGTCGGAGGTGCTGTCCCACTTTGATCCACAGTGAAATAAGTCAACAACCACCGGACGGATCGTCGTGAAATATTTGACAGACATTCACGATTCCTTCTGGAGCAGTACGACAGACTTTGCATCGAGATCGAGTGATAGGGCTAAACAACTGCTGGATGAATCACCATAAAGCTGAGTTCACAGGTTCATCATCCTTGTGGCAAATCAAATGTGCACCGGGTCCTCCAAAAGTCTGTCAGCAACTACAGTGAAAGGAAAAAGTGCACGAGTCCGTCTCTACTTCCAGCTTCTCAAACCAAGAGGTTTATTTTCTCAGATTTGTGACATTTTAATGAAACCTCAAGTCCGGACGCAGAGGTCAATGTTCATGAAGACGTATTTGGATGGTTGGAAAATCATCTAAAGATGCATTAATGCAAAATATACGCTCATTTAAAATTTGATGCCAGCAACATATTACAAAACATGTACATCATCAATCAATCAATCAATCAATCAATCAATCAATCAATCAATCAATCAATCAATCAATCAATCAATCAATCAATCAATCAATCAATCAATCTTTATTTGTATAGCGCCAAATCACAACAAACGTTATCTCAAGACGCTTTTACAAACAGAGCAGGTCTAGACCACTCTATGTCAAATTATGAACAGAGACCCAACTTCAAGACCGGGTAAGACTCAGTCTGACCCCACCTTAATCCATCATGAGCATTGCACCTCGCAGTATTTAGCTAGTTACAGTGGTGAGGACAAACTTCCTTTAACAGGCAGAAACCTCCAGCAGGACCAGACTCATGTTAGACAGCCATCATGCCTCGACCGAGTTGGGTCTGGAAAGAGGGATAGAGGGGAGTAAGAGAGAGAAGTGATAGTGATGAGACGAGTCGTAGAAGCTGTTGCTGCTGGAGTCCAGCACGTCCGTATCAGCTGGAGTCCAGATCGTCCGCAGCAGGAGGACGTCTACGGCAGCTCAGAGGAATCTACGAGACAAGGGAGCTCAGGGACTCCAGAAAGGTCTATGGTTAGTAACTTTAATGGGACAGGCAGAGTTAAAGTAAGTGATGAGGGGGTTGGGGGGAAGGGGGTTTAGCTAGGATCCCAGTGTGTCAGTGCGCCAGTTCCCCCGGCAGTCTAGGCCTATAGCAGCATGACAAAAGCTGGTCCAAGCCTGATCCAGCTTAACTATAAGCTTTGTCAAAATCATGGTCTTGGCTCTTCCTTATTCCAAGTTCTCTCAGTCACACTGCTGCTTCCAATCAACCTGCACGCCTGAGACCCGTCCACCAATCAAGCCCTACCTCAAGATCCTCCTGCTCCACCATCGCCTCAAACTCAACTCAGACTGTGTGCCTTCTGTCTGTTTTTCAGGTCCCAAAATTACAAAACCTGACATGTTTACCGTTGTGTTCCTCAGCTCTTAAACGTTGGTGAACCCAAGAGACCGGTTTCTGGACTTTAAAGTGAAATGTTTCAGCTGCTCAACAGCTCAGGGTCTCCTGTGCTGTATTTGTGGTTTCACTGGGTGACAAATCAGGACTGCAGGCGGGCCAGTTTATCACCTGGACTCTTCTACTACAGAGCCATGCTGTTGTAAGACGTGCAGAATGTGGTTTTGCTGAAATCTGTAAGGTCTTCCTGAAGACGTCATGGTCTGGATGGCAGCATGTGTTGCTCCTAAACCTGTAGACATTGTTCAGGATTAATGGAGCCTTAATAATACATTTTTATTTGGAGGCACCTTTCAAGTTACCCAAGGTCACCTTACAGGGATTAAATAAAAAACATTCATCTTTAAAGGTGACATATCATGCAAAATGGACTTTTTAATGGTTCTCTACCTGAAATCTGTGTCCCTGTCTACAAACCCCCCGAGAATCAAAAGAATCCATTCTGCCCCTGTTCTGATTTCTCCACCTTTCTGTAAATGTGTGCTGAAACGAGCCGTTTCAGACTTCCATGTTTTTGTTACGTAACAACAATATCCGGTCTGTAACAGGAAGTCAGAGCTCGGAGCTTGTTCAGCCCATAGACTGTATAAAATACAACTCAACCCCTCCTCCGTTTTTCATTCCCTGCACACATGTGTGCTAACAAGGAGCTTAGGAGGGAGGCATGCTAGTTGTAGGCTGTCTTCATAAACACAAAGGTCGGTTTGACTCCCCACGTCTGCAGATTTGAAGATCTAGTGGATGATTTTTATTTATCATGGATAAGTGCTAGCGCTAGTTAGCATAGCTACATAGCTACATGTCGTAGCTGTAGCTGTAGCTGTAGCTGTAGCTGTAGCTGTAGCTGTAGCTGTAGCTGTAGCTGTAGCTGTGTATCAAGACACACGTCGACATACTGACAAATAAAACAACAAGAAACACTAAATCTGTGACCAATGGTTCAGAAAGGTCCTGCTGCCTTTCTGGTAGAGGTTGGTTTTACTCCCCACGTCTGCAGATTTGAAGATCTAGTGGATGATTTTTATTTATCATGGATAAGTGCTAACGCTAGTTAGCATAGCCACATAGCTACATGTTCGTAGCTGTGTACCAAGACACACGTCGACATACTGATAAATAAAACAACAAGAAACACTAAATCTGTGACCAATCCTTCAGAAAGGTCCTGCTGCAGGCGCCTCTCCGTCAGGATCAGATTCTGGATCAGATTCAGAGGGTTGAAGTAACAGCAGCCGTGTATATTCAGCCAACATGTAAACATTAGATCAACGTGCTGGAGAGCCGAGGGCACATCCACTTCCTGAGGGGGCGTGGTCAGAGAGAAAACAGAGTGTTCTGAGGAGGACTGAAGAAGAGGGGTTCTTCAGGCAGACCAAAATCTGATTTCAAAGTGTTTTTTTGAGCATAAACTTTAAAGACATGTTTTGGGGACCTCTTAGACCAATATATATTGATGAAAAAAGCGTGATGTGTCACCTTTAAATATCTATATGTGAAGTATGGGTAGAGGGCATGTGACAGTGGTGCATTGGACATCTTGTTAACTCGTCCAAAATGTCTTGTTAATACTGGTATTTTGTCATTCTCATTATTTGTGCATTATTTTATTATTGTTATTTTTTATTTCTTTATTGTCTGATACAGTATTTTTCTTCTCTGTTTGTTGTTTTGTCTAGACTAGATAATGATTGATTATTCATCTTGTCTGACTCCTTAGACTCCCTGTTATTTGTTTTTCAAAATGTCTCCGTCCTCGCTCTCACGGTTTGATGCTTTGGACAGAGGAGGAATGTCAGATCGATCAGCTGTCTTATTGCTCCCTGAAGGGGTGAGGAAAGGTGAGGTGGGGGTTGATTCTGGCAGGGCCAGAGGGATGGAGTCAGGGTGGGGAAACTTAACACTAATAATAATTACCTTGTTAACTTCATCCCCTCTAGAGAAGGCCAAAGGTCCCTGGTGAAACCCCGCAATTAAACGCCTTCCATTCCTCAAGGGGGTCACGCGCTGACCCCGGTCTCCTGAGGAGGGCTGGAATTATTAACACGGTCATGATTAATAAGGAATAGAGAGACGCCTAGGCGCTAGTTCAGACAGGGAACTCCTGCTGCATAGGACAATATAAGAGGAGCCTCCACTCAGTCAGACAGCAGGAACAGGACAGTAGTGTCCCAGAGAGACGGTGTGAGCTGAAGCAAGACAAGAAGTACGGGTGCACTATACGGCGTGCCGTAGAGACAAGCAGAGACGAGGGGTCCCACATCTACAGGAGTGTCTGCTGTGGACCTTCTGGACTCCAACGGCAACAGCTTCTAATACTCGTCTCATCACTATCACCTCTCTCTCTTCATCTCCCTCTATCCCTCTTTCCAACACGGTCTCAGCAGATGTGTGTCTAACTTGAGTCTGGTCCTGCTGGAGGTTTCTGCCTGTTAAAGGAAGTTTGTCCTCACCACTGTAACTAGCTAAATACTGTGAGGTGCAATGCTCATGGTGGATTAAGGTGGGGTCGGACTGAGTCTTACCCTGTCTTGGTGTTGGGTCTCTGTTCATAATTTGACATAGAGTGGTCTAGACCTGCTCTGTTTGTAAAAGCGTCTTGAGATAATGTTTGTTGTGATTTGGCGCTATACAAATAAAGATTGATTGATTATTATTTGTTTTTTCCAGGTAGTATTTTAGTGTCTCTCTTATACCTGTCGTCTGTTTTATATAATCTATTTATTGTTAATAAATTAGATTATTGTTCATTCTAGTTCTTCTGTCTGATTTTTAACTCTGCTGAGTATTTTAAGGAGTCCTAGGCTCACAGTTTTAACCCTAGGTGGCGTTGTTGGCAACTTTTAGTTTGGAATTTGAGTTAAGACTAAAATATGTTTATATTATTTATATTGTAACTATTTAAGTACAAGTGTATGTAAGTTATTGTTGGTGTTGGTACATTGTTATAATTATTTCTACAGCGTCATCTAGTTGGGACCAAATGTGTTGAATGTACTTCTGTGGTTCTAATTACATTTACCTGGAGCTCGGCCATCCTGGCCTCTCATTGGTTGGTTCTATGACATGTGATTGAGTGACAAGGAAGTGTTGTTATGCCGATCCAGTGTGCCTAAAGTAAAGTGCTTCGAGAAAGCTATCCGTCTCCATCCGGCTGTTTCTTATTAATAGAGTGATCCAACTATCACCCATCCAACCCTCACGTTACAACTTTATACGTTTGTAGCCGGGCCACATCTGCATCTGCTGCTGCCCTGCTCAAACTTTCAGCACCTCCACCTCCTCAGTATCCACCTGCAGGCTCCTGCTATAGGGGGTCTAAGATGTTATGTCATACTTCCTTAAAGGTGACATATCACGCTTTTTTCATCAATATATATTGGTCTAAGAGGTCCCCAAAACATGTCTTTAAAGTTTATGCTCAAAAAAACACTTTGAAATCAGATTTTGGTCTGCCTGAAAAACCCTCTTCTTCAGTCCTCCTCAGAACAGTCTGTTTTCTCTCTGACCACGCCCCCTCAGGAAGTGGATGTGCCTCGGCTCTCCAGCACGTTAATCTAATGTTTACATGTTGGCTGAATATACACGGCTGCGCAGAGATCACGTTACTTCAACCCTCTGAATCTGATCCAGAATCTGATCCTGACGGAGAGGCGCCTGCAGCAGGACCTTTCTGAAGGATTGGTCATAGATTTAGTGTTTCTTGTTGTTTTATTTGTCAGTATGTCGACGTGTGTCTTGGTACACAGCTACGAACATGTAGCTATGTGGCTATGCTAACTAGCGCTAGCACTTATCCATGATAAATAAAAATTATCCACTAGATCTTCAAATCTGCAGACGTGGGGAGTAAAACCGACCTCTGCCAGAAAGGCAGCGGGACCTTTCTGAAGGATTGGTCACAGATTTAGTGTTTCTTGTTGTTTTATTTGTCAGTATGTCGACGTGTGTCTTGGTACACAGCTACAGCTACAGCTACAGCTATGAACATGTAGCTATGTGGCTATGCTAACTAGCGCTAGCACTTATCCATGACAAATAAAAATCATCCACTAGATCTTCAAATCTTCAGACGTGGGGAGTCAAACCGACCTTTGTGTTTATTAAGACAGCCTACAACTAGCATGCCTCCCTCCTAAGCTCCTTGTTAGCACACATGTGTGCAGGGAATGAAAAATGGAGGAGGGGTTGAGTTGTATTTTATACAGTCTATGGACTGAACAAGCTCCGAGCTCTGACTCCGTGACAGACCGGATATTGTTGTGACGTAACAAAAACACGGAAGTCTGAAACGGCTCGTTTCACACACATTTACAGAAAGGTGGAGAAATCAAAACAGGGGCAGAATGGATTTTTTTCATTCTCTGGGGGTTTGTAGACAGGGACACATATTTCAGGTAGAGAACCATTAAAAAGTCCATTTTGCATGATGTGTCACTTTTAATTCCTGCATTCAAAGTTAATCCGCAAGGAGTTTCAAGATTCAGGGCGTCGATGCCAAACATGTTCTGCTGCCGACGTAAAGTTTTGATCAACACAAGGTGAGTTTAATGACTGAAATCAACATCACAGTCAGGTATGGATGCAGTAAAAGACATACAGGAAAGACAAAAGCTGGAGGAGGTTGTAAATCACAGAGGCAGGCCCCTTTACTGCACATTTGGCAAAAGGACCCCAAGGCACACCCCAGTTCTCTTGATCTGCGCCCTGTTGCCACAGCAGACTGTGGCCCCATTTTACACCTAGCTTAAGGCGGGTACAGACTACAGGATAATCAGGCTGATTTTAGTCCTGATCTCCTCCTTACGATCAAAGCCAGCAAAGACTTGATTGTATGAGGTTTGCAAACGACATGGTGTGTGATTTTCCTGTGGGTGTGGGGCGTGTTAAGAGTGATTCTGTCCGGTTGGAGCCGCTTGGAAGGCCTCTAATAATATTTTCTAGAGTCCTCGGTCGTGCATGTTGCGGTAAATCAAGCACTTGATCCAGAAAGTTAACTGGACTTCAGATTCTCTTGTCTGAAGGCCTCCTGATTCCTGAGTTCCTTCAGAGATGAGGAGGGAATTCGTAGTTATCTGGTTCTCACGGGGGCCCAACCCACGTGGTCCAACCTGCTGCAGCTCTGAGGGTAAGAAACACCCCTCATGTGTCCTGACAGGTGCTCCAGCGTCATGTTGTTTCAAGACATCAGACATGTTTTTGAGCTCCCACGAACAGAATGTTCTGATTGGTCTTAGTATAAAAACAGTCTAAGTCTTTCCCCTTGATCCACCTCAGACTTACAGCGCCAGTCAAAGGCTGGATCAACATTCCTGAGGGAGGAAGAGACGGGGAGGGGTTTGAACTTCCATGAAAAGAACAAAATAGGGAAATGAACAATTAACTCACAATCCTTTACATCTACTCATCATCTCCTTTTTGTGTTTCAGGAGGAGTGTTTCTCTTGTCTTTCCCTCACTGATGGATGCTCTGTCTGCAGGTTGGACCGCAGTGAGCTCCCCAAAGAGGCCCAGACAGGTGGTCTTTGCCTTTACTCTAAACATCCGAACAGTATCAGGGTCTATTTTTTATTGTGTTAACTGAAAACACAGGTTTGAAAACACACACACACACACACACACACACACACACACACACACACACACACACACACACACACACACACACACACACACACACACACACGACTCCGTTCAAAACAAATATGTGGTGTCTGGCCAGGTTGACTGCTCAGTCTGGGCTTGTATAATTACCTCTGGGTGATGGAGTGAGGTCACTTGGATCCAGGAAGTGTAGCTGCCTGTTTTCCAGCTTTGTTTTTCGCTGCATTTCAACAGGACTCCTCGCTGGAGGACACACACCACATCTTACAGTCTGAGGCTGGGAGCAGATGCTGAAGACACCTCCTGCCCCTCTGGATGCCAAACGCCCACCTAAACCCTCAACCCACAACGCAAGCCCCAAACTTCCTTAAACACCTCAGTCTCCCCTCAGTCAATCTATCAAAGCGTGTCTACCATGAGAGCTGTGGTTTGTACCAGTCTTCTTAAAGCCTGTCTTCACTTTGGAGTTCAAGTAGCAGCAGTAGCAGCATGCTCTGCACCAATATGACACGGGGGCTGGGTACTCAAAGCTGCAGGTCATCAGCCAAATACAGAACCAGTGTAGCGACAGGCCTGAGTATGACTTAATACATTCAACAGTTCTTTTTAAAATCACATGGAATAAGTCATGAAGACAGAGGTGTATTTTGTATCTAAAAGAGGCACAAAGAAGGATCATTTTGGTGTCTGTTTCAAGGTACCCTTTGGCATCTCTTGAAAGATACTCTTTGACTGCTGATTCAGGGTATCCTTGAACATCTTTGCCAAGTAAGAGTGTGTACAGGTTGCCCCAGACTGATTTACAACATTCTATAAACAGTAACTTTTGTTTCAACTTAACCTTAAAGCTGGGGTTGGTGTTCAGATTAAGATACACTTTTTGTTATACTGGTTAAAATGATCTTTATGTCCTGATGGTAATCAATACATAATGTGTTCTTAAAAAAGAGTGAAGAAAAGCTGCTATCTACAGCCGGAGTAAACCTGGGAAAACACCAACCAATCACCGTTTTTTGGGACCCAAAATTTTAAACCAATCAAATCCCGTCCTGCTGTTCTGCCCGCCTCCTGCAGAGCGTACATTTCCCCAGCGTGCACTCTGAGTCCCCGTCTCCTGCCTCTGCTTCCCCTGACTCTACTGACTGCCCCTCTCACTCGCCTTCGGGCCTGTCCCCTCTGACCCGATGAGGTGCTTTGCTCAGGACTGTAGTCCGGATCAGAGTCTAAAAAGCTCTCACCACGGGGGCTCTGACAAGCAGAAGAATTAATGACATTTAGTAAGTCCTACAGAAATGTAGATGTACTGTAGCGTCAGTCCGGACGCTGTAGTGATGACGAGCCGATTCGTGAACACGTTGATCTTTAATAACCGGTCACTGTCGGCCGTTACCACGCCAACCAACAAAACAACAATCAATGTTTGAATGAATGAAGAACTTCTCCTCTTGTCTCTCCTCTCTCCCGCTCACACACTCTACACCTCTCCTGATGCCTTCACTGACTGTCAACACTGTAGGAATTAAGAGCATCTACACTGAACAGGTTTAACAAACAGTAGAGTTGTTACAGTATTATACATGTGTTATAACTTTTCTCCTGATATCGTGTCACCAGTACAACTGGATAATGCTAGCATGACAGCTGTGAGTGCTAACAGCAGCCATGTTTGTTTGTGTTTCTAACTTTCACTATGAGAATGTTTTGGTGAGGACCGGTTTTGAATCAGTCACCATCATATGGTCACAAGTCAGCGGTGCTTGTGCATGTGAGCGGGGGGGGGCGTTGTTTTGGAGGAGCTCTGAGGGAGGAGGCGAGGGGTTAGACGGAGTCCTGAGGAAATGCTACATTCAAATTCATGCTAGTTTTCATAGACTGCCAACCCTAGTTTTACGGTACCCTTTCTGTCTGTTCAAAGATACATTCAGGGACCGTTTCTTGGTTCCTTTCATATGTTTTAAGATACTCTTTCATTTATTTGTAAAAATCCTGATTGGCAACAGCTTTGTGGAACTCTTTGTCATCTGTTTCAAGGTGCCCTTAAAAAGCCCTGTAGCATGTTGCATGTAACGTTAAGGCGCCACTATATAATCCCCACATTCTGAGACTTTGGGGGGGGGGCTTTACGTCCATTGCTTATTTACAAACTCTGTGTACTACATGCTGTGGTTAAATTCCACCACCAGTGGTAGGAAGACTTTCCTGAACCCCCTGAATGAATCTGACAAGCTGTCTCATGGTTGGTTTTCATGATAAACTCAGTGGTTTTTCTGCAGCTGGGTTTCAGTAGTGTATGATTCATGAATCAGAGAGGAAGCACACCGGCCACATTGGTTATGTTGTGTTTATTCAAAGAAGCAAACACCCCTTAAACTACAAGTTTTATGACAGGGTTTTAGGTCACTTTTTAATCTTCTTTATGGAGCACCCATGCACATATTTGCATTTTAAAGACTCCAGAGTCACGGTGACTTTCTGCAGAGCAAGTGCACCAATCACAAGTTTCATGTCATCGCTTCAGTGATGTTTACGCATGTAGAGTGAGGATCTGTCACTCACACTGAGGCATCCAAAAAGGAATACTGGACCAAGAACTCATAGGAGGGAGGGAGGTTGCCACATGCTCAGGTGCAAATTTGAAGATGAAGGTCCAAAGCAGTAAGGGGTTAACACACTGGTTACTAACCATAGACCTTTTTGGAGTCCCTGAGCTCCCTTGTCTCGTAGGTTCCTCTGAGCCGCCGTAGACGTCCTCCTGCTGTGGACGATCTGGACTCCAGCTGATACGGACGTGCTGGACTCCAGCGGCAACAGCTTCTACAACTCGTCTCATCACTATCACCTCTCTCTCTTACTCCCCTCTATCTGTCTTTCCAGACCCAACTCAGTCGAGGCATGATGGCTGTCTAACATGAGTCTGGTCCTGCTGGAGGTTTCTGCCTGTTAAAGGAAGTTTTTCCTCACCACTGTAACTAGCTAAATACTGCGATGTGCAATGCTCATGGTGGATTAAGGTGGGGTCAGACTGAGTCTTACCCTGTCTTGAAGTTGGGTCTCTGTTCATAATTTGACATAGTGTGGTCTAGACCTGCTCTGTTTGTAAAAGCGTCTTGAGATAACGTTTGTTGTGATTTGGCGCTATACAAATAAAGATTGATTGATTGATTGACGGGTGGGTTATATTAACTACACTTAGTTTTGCACAAACCACACACTGAGTGAGTAAACAGAAAGGCACATCATAAACTTCACAGATTGAACCTGTTTTCCTCGGTGCTTGAGTTTCATTATTGAGACAAGCTGTAAACCTGGGGCGCTCCAGGTGCAGGTCAGGGACTTATTACTAATGTAAGATATGTTGCAGGCAATGACAGAGATATATGTAAGTCTCTGCCTTTGTTTAATGGTTGAGGAGGACAAGGTGATGAAAGAGCTTTGCTAATTAAACAAATCAGAAGTAGGCACATAAAGATCCGAACATGATGCAACTCTTGTAAGAGTGGAGATCTCTGGAGCGCCTCATCCTGCCAGAAACACAAGCAGCAGCTGGCCTGGATGCCTCAGAATGAACGTATCGAGTAAACAACTCACACATTCAAGCCCAGCAACCAGGCGATCACATGACAACCACAACGCCCTCCAGGTTTCTAATCAAATTCACGCACACTTCAATAAAACATGAAAAAAGACAAACGGCATTAATCACCTTAACGGAGAGATGTCTTTATTCTTGTTGGATCAGAGAATACAAACCTAATCTGTTTTGAGGATTACATTACACAACATGAGTCTTTGAGTCAGGCTTTTTGAACTTCAGGTGCGTTTAGACCAACAGTTCCAGGGTCTTTTTTCCCCCTGAACTACTTTACCCTGAACTAAAAAGTTCCTGTGCCCCCCCCCCCCCCCCACTGAAGTCCCGGGTAGATTGTGCAAATCAGGCCAGTGACAAATGGAGGGGAAAGAAAGTAAATGCACTACACCACCAGACCAGTAGAGGGCAGTAACACAAAGAGGAATGCCATTCATCACAAATGACACCATAGAAGCAGACGGACAGGCAGGTATCATTATGAGCAACACAACAGTTAGCCTGTTAGCATGAAGAGACTCAGCTGGTCTGTTTTAGATGGTGCTATATTTCATCACAGATGGATTCACTGAATCAACACGTGAGAGGAGATAAGCGCGAGTAGCAAAGACGTTTCAACACGGCTTTAAAATCCTTTTGAACTCAAAAAGCCGTGATCGCAGAGATCGACCGGTGTTCTGGTTTAAACAGCGACCCTGTTAACTGGAGACTCTCAGCCGGATGCATCCCTCATAAACGTCTTTAGACGATCATTAAATATCTGATGAGGATATTTTGAAATCTTAATAAAAACTAAACTAGTCTGCATTCCCAGGAACTCCCTCTGTGTTTCAACAGCTGTGTAAACTCCACAAACACTGACACGTTCAGCTGAAGGTCTCCAGTTTACAGGGTCACTTTTAAAACCGGAACACCGGGAGGAGAGACGTTTCATTCACGGTGGGCTGAGAGAAGACTACTGTTACAAGCTGCTAAATCAAGAGAATCACAGCTTCTTCTTTTGAAAAGTACACACACATACAAAAAAGATAGAACAAATAAAAACTAATGAAAGAAAGAGAAATCAAGTGAATCACAGATGTGTGTGATGTTATTGTGGATGGAGGGCGGAATAAAAACACTGCGGTTAATCTACCAATCAGACACGTTCAGCATTGCAGGCCCCGCCCCCCGAAAGTCCCAGGACCTTTGAAAAGTACTACCCCCCTAGCAGGGGCTTTTTAGAAGGAGAGATAAACGCCATGAGACTTCCAGGGGAATCGACACACTGGGATCCTGTCTTTCCCTCTCTCTCCTCTCTCTGCCTGTCTCTCACTTTAACTCTTCCTGTCACATTAAAGTTCCTAACCATAGACCTTTCTGGAGTCCCTGAGCTCCCTTGTCTCGTAGGTTCCTCTGGATCTCTGCTGCTGTGGACTAACCAGACCCCAGCTGCTACAACTACTACTGTCCGTCTCACCACTATCATCTCTCTCTCTCTCTTTATCTCCTTCTATCCCTCTCTCCAACACTGTCTCAGCAGATGCTCAGAGGCCCACAGTGCTCTTGGTGTCTGACTCCTGGTTAGTCCTGGTGGGTCAGAGATGGAGCTGGAACATAACAGAGCAGATCCAGTGGAAGTTAACACATTGACTAGAATAGAAACCTATCAGATCCAGACCGGACACAGATCTGATGCAATTTGGCCTTAATGCTTGAATCTTTGCAACAGGCTTAAAAATCCAGCGCAGCAATCCCAGACCTTTTGTTCCTTCTAGCCGCACAGACCCCAGAAATGAAGCTCAGGTTTAAAATTAACTGGATTACCCGTTAAGGAAAAGATCTACTTACCCTACACTTAGAAAAAAGAGGGAAAGAGACTCTTGCGTTCAACTTGACTGAAAGAGACAACAACAAACTGCACATCACAAGCTCTCCAGTTCTCATGGGTAAACATGGACGACCACAAATATCTAATCTCTGATGCCAAATACTTGTGGGCGGACACCAAGGACTTCTTGTGGGGCAAACCGAGGAGGCCAGAGAGAGGCATGATTGAGGAACTGAAGACGTTTAAATTAGTTTTCTTTATCACCTCTCTCTTAAATCATCTGTGGACACTCCCCTCACTTGTCCAGATTTCTACCCTCCACCCTCTCCTGAAACAGCTCTGTATATTGAGTTGATTGTGCTCAGATAGCCGTTTCCCCTCTCTGTGTAACCCTGCTCGACATCCATCTGCCCACACATAATACCCACGGTATGTAAGAGTTTATGAGAACTGATGTTTGGTCACCCTCCTCCTCTCCTCCTCTCCTCCTCTCCGCCTCTCCTCCTCTCCTCCTCTCCTCCTCTCCTCCTCTCCTCCTCTCCTCCTCTCCTCCTCTCCCTTCATCCCTGATTTATGCGACTGCAGAAAGCAGCTCGGTTTACTGTTTTGAGCGCTCAAACTCTACAAAACAGAAAATCCAATCTATTGCTCTCAACCGCTGATGGCCAGCGCGCCTGTTTTTCATCAGCTTCTCTTTGTCTTTCCAGTAAAGAAAACCAGAGGAGAGAAGGAGCCGAGTGTGGAGGAGAAGTGATGATAGGAGAGGAGAGGGTGATTTAGGGGGGAAGCACTGAGGAGGATGCAACGGCCTGATTTTATTGGGTCCACTGGTTCCAGATTCAAAGCGTCCTCGTTTTATTTTGTAGTATGTTACCTGGTGTGAATACAGCGACGCACACCTGTTGGAAAACCAAGTAGAGCAAAGCTCGTAAACCAGATCTGACACTTTGAGGGCCAAGCTTTGGATCAGCATAGATCTCAATCTTTTCCTTGAGTCTACAGCTCAATCATTACATCATAGAATCCTTCTTCTGAACTCTCATAGTGCCCTGTTACCCCTCTAGAACTCTACACTCCCAACATGCAGGCCTGAGCATCGTACCTGAAGTCTCTAAAAGTAGTATGGGAGGTAGAGCCTTTAGTAATCAGGCCCCTCTCCTTTGGAATCATCTACCAGTCAGGGTCCGGGAGGCAGACACCCTCTCTACTTTTAAGAGTAGGCTTCAAACTTTCCTTTTTGATAAAGCTTATGATTAGAGCTGGATCAGGCTTGGACCAGCTCTTAGTTATGCTGCTATAGGCTCAGACTGCTATAGGTGTAGACTACTATAGGCTTAGACTGCTATAGGCTTAGACTACTATAGGCTTAAACTGCTTTAGGCTTAGACTGCTATAGGCTTAGACTGCTGTAGGCTTAGACTGCTATAGGCTTAGACTGCTATAGGCTTAGACTGCTTTAGGCTTAGACTGCTATAGGCTTAGACTGCTGTAGACTTAGACTGCTGTAGGCTTAGACTGCTATAGGTTTAGACTACTATAGGCTTAGACTGCTTTAGGCTTAAACTGCTTTAGGCTTAGACTACTATAGACTTAGACTGCTATAGGCTTAGACTGCTATAGGCTTAGACTGTTTTAGGCTTAGACTGCTATAGGCTTAGACTGCTATAGGCTTAGACTACTTTAGGCTTAGACTGCTATAGGCTTAAACTGCTTTAGGCTTAGACTGCTATAGGCTTAGACTACTATAGGCTTAGACTGCTATAGGCTTAGACTGCTGTAGACTTAGACTGCTTTAGGCTTAGACTGCTATAGGCATAGACTGCTATAGGCTTAAACTACAATAGGCTTAGACTGCTTTAGGCTTAGACTGCTATAGGCTTAGACTGCTTTAGGCTTAGACTGCTATAGGCTTAGACTGCTTTAGGCTTAGACTGCTATAGGCTTAGACTGCTTTAGGCTTAGACTGCTTTAGGCTTAGACTGCTTTAGGCTTAGACTGCTATAGGCTTAGACTGCTATAGGCTTAAACTGCTTTATGCTTAGACTGCTATAGGCTTAGACTGCTTTAGGCTTAGACTGCTATAGGCTTAGACTGCTTTAGGCTTAGACTGCTATAGGCTTAAACTACAATATGCTTAGACTGCTATAGGCTTAGACTGCTATAGGCTTAGACTACAATAGGCTTAGACTGCTTTAGGCTTAGACTGCTATAGGCTTAGACTGCTATAGGCTTAGACTGCTTTAGGCTTAGACTGCTATAGGCTTAGACTGCTGATGGAATTGACACACTGGGATCCTGTCTTTCCCTCTCTCTCCTCTCTCTGCCTGTCTCTCACTTTAACTCTTCCTGTCCCATTAAAGTTACTAACCATAGACCTTTCTGGAGTCCCTGAGCTCCCTTGTCTGGTAGGTTCCTCTGGATCTCTGCTGCTGTGGACGTGTCAGACTCCAGCTGCTACAACTACTACTATCCGTCTCCCCACTATCATCTCTCTCTCTCTTCATCTCCCTCTATCCCTCTCTCCAACACGGTCTCAGCAGATGTGTGTCTAACATGAGTCTGGTCCTGCTGGAGGTTTCTGCCTGTTAAAGGAACTTTGTCCTTGCCACTGTAACTTGCTAAATGCTGCAAAGTGCTCTGCTCATGGTGGATTAAGATGAGACCAGACTGAGTCCTGTCTGTCAGATGGGACTGGATCTTATCCGGTCTTGATGTTGGGTCTAGACCTGCTCTGTTTGGAAAGAGTAAATTCAGCCTGTAATCAGTTATTTATCTAAACACAAACATGATATTGGACGATGCTCCATGTGAAGTACAAATCCCCCGTCAGTCACTCGTGCTAATTGGTTTCATTTCTTGTCAGTGGGTGAAGGACGTGATGAATGTGGGACCTTCAGCGTCTTCTTGTTGCCAAACCGCAGTAATCTGAGGTAATGACTGGAACAGCTCAGCTGTCACGTCTCAACCACGTGCATCAATCATCGCGGATGAGCCGCTCTGACACACTGCAAATTAATCTGTCAATGCAACGCCAAATCAGGTCTCCCTGTTAGCTGAAACAATCTGCTGATCTGCTGTGACTCTAATAATACAGTATTTGTTTCCACCGGGGTTTAATGGAATGTGGTTTGGAGCGGGGCGTCTGACTGGACGTATCAGCCTTACACACATTCATACCTGTGGGATCAAGAGGGATTCAAACTTCTGGGGCTTTTTTTTTATGACAAGCAATCTTGTTTAAGTGAGGGACATTCTTGTATGCACTATAAGCAATCTTGTTTCTGAAAAACGCCATTAGAATGCCAGGGGAACGGACACACTGGGATCCTGTCTTTCCCTCTCTCTCCTCTCTCTGCCTGTCTCTTACTTTAACTCTTCCTGTCCCATTAAAGTTACTAACCATAGACCTTTCTGGAGTCCCTGAGCTCCCTTGTCTCCTAGGTTCCTCTGGATCTCTATCATCACTACTATCACCTCTCTCTCTTCATCTCTCTCTATCCCTCTCTCTCTCTTGTGAATGCGATGGATAGTCGTCATGTTTGCACTTTTATAAATCTTGTTTCCTTCCAGGACAATCCTGTATATCCCCAAACCATCTTCTTTAAGCCAAATAGGACCTTGTTTCCTCTGTGGATGATCCTGTTTTCCTACAAACAATCTTGTTTCAGCTAAGTAGAATCTTGTTTTCAATGACCTCACTTATACTAGGGACAATCCTCTGTACCCAATGAAAGATCTTTTTTGAAATGTAATACCCTAATTTAAGGTAATTTCCAAAAATGTGTCTGGCATCAGCTGCTCTTAACGCCAGCCCAGCTCAGCTGAGTACATCTACATATCCAATCAGCATACAGCAAACCACTGCTTCCCCTGCAAACCCCTTCACCACCTCCACCCCAGCTCCTCCTTACTGCTGTGTCGGATTTTACCAGTATCATATGCATTGTCACTGATGCTCCCTCTTTTCTGTACCCTTGGGGGTCTTTGCTGCTGCTCTCCCTGCCTTGACATGAGCAGGGGAGGTGTGCTCTCCCCACCTCAGGCTTTGGCATTCCACCTGGAAGGGCAGGGAGCTCCCAGAACAGAACCAAACCGCCAAATACAACTTACTGCATGCAAATAAATTATTTTAACAAGAGTGATTCTGACTGAACTTCCTGTGTCAGTTGTTGCGTATTTAATGCTTTAACCCCGGTCATGTTGTTAACATTACATCTGTCATCAGGCTGTCTTCTGGGTCAGGCTACATTCAGTCTTTTGAAACAGTTGAATCCTTGGGATTAACAGACAAAGAACCAAACCATTGACGTTGAAACAGACAACAACAAATCACTCCTGTCCTCCTTTCTCTCCTCTGGCTTCCTTCCTTCTTGACTTTAAGATTTGACTTTTTAACACTTTTAAAGCTGGCTCGTATTTATGCTGACACCATAAGAGCAATCTTGGTCTGGAGCAGGTGTGTGAGCCTGATTGCCCCTGGTCTGGAGCAGGTGTGTGAGCCTGATTGCCCCTGATCTGGAGCAGGTGTGTGAGCCTGGTCTGGAGAAGGTGTGTGAGCCTGATTGCCACTGATCTAGATCAGGTGCGTGAGCCTGATTGCCCCTGGTCTGAAACACTAAATCACGATACAGCAGTGAAACACGGATCCAAACTGAGAGGCCTCGAGTCAAGCCGCTCCAGGTCCTGAATCCTTCTTCTTCTGATGCCTTCACTGGAGCTTAGCACTTTGTACCAAGGCCAGGTGAACCCTGTTGGAGCACTCCTGCATGGCAGAGGTTTCAGGAAGGAAACCTGACCAAGTTTCAACTAATAATACCTAAGTTTTATATAGCGCTTTTACAAGAACTCAAAGACACTTGTAAAACTAATGTTTTATCTGTCTTTATTGAAATCAAAATTACTCTTGCCCAAACTTTGAAATCAGGCACTGAAATCTCTACTGGAGAAATAAGCAGAGCCGGCTCTACCCAATGTGGTGCCCTAGGCGAGATTTTAAATGGCGCCCCCCCCTCCATCGGCGATTAACATGCACTTACAAAAGAAATCGAATAGCATTGCTTTTATCAATGTCTTTAATTTGTAAGGTAACATGTCACCAAATTTACATACTTAAATACAAAAAAATATGAAATAAAATATAAATACCCTAACTACACAATAAAAACTTGTAAATAATAACAATAATAATAATAACAATAATGATAGTAATAAATTACAAATAAAACAATCAACATCAAACAATTTAAATAACCACACAGTTTGCTCACAAAAACTATATGCATACTATACTATACTATATGCTCCTCTGAGGTGGAGGCGACAGGAGTGCTTGAGGCTGCTGCATCTGTTGATGGCCAAACATTTGCAGAGGCTGGACTTAAATATCTCAAAAGTATGTCTGAAGAGAGAAGAGAAATGTTACAGCTTTTATATAAAAATGATGATTCCTTGAAAAAAAAAGGGGCCGCCGCCCCATTGCTTTACATTTGAATCAATGTGAGCTTTTCCATTTGAAGAGTTAATAGTAATAACTAGTTTTAATACAATTATATTTAAGGTATTTTTTCCCTCTTTTGTGGCGCCCCCTAGAGGCCACGGCGCCCTTAGCATTTGCCTATATTGCCTATTGGAAGAGCCGGCCCTGGAAATAAGCATCGGGATTTAGATTCTGGAGTCAGGAGGGTTTATCAAAGCATGACTAAATGGAATATTTGGACCTACAGGGGAGGGGGTGCAGGTTCACCTCTGCCTCCCTGACCTCGCACATCTGTCCGGATTCCAAACCACAGACAGTTTCCAGATACAGCCGGATTAAAATCCACTCCAGCTATCAAGAGAGTGAAAGCATCCCGCTACTTTCACAGTGTGAGTGCTCTGGTAT
Source organism: Notolabrus celidotus (assembly GCF_009762535.1). Classification (NCBI taxonomy): domain Eukaryota; kingdom Metazoa; phylum Chordata; class Actinopteri; order Labriformes; family Labridae; genus Notolabrus; species Notolabrus celidotus. The sequence goes on from NC_048284.1 coordinate 1,911,638, forward strand.
GTGTGTACAGTCTGGAGGTATGAGTGTGTGTGTGTGTGTGTGTGTGTGTGTGTGTGTGTGAGGAAACGAGAGGGGGTTTTTCTGTGATTAATGATCCAACGCTTCTCCTTCTTCTCTCCTGGCGAACGCAGTGATAGACTCCTCACAGATCCCGTTCTGTGATGAGTGGATTAGCTGTCTCTCCACAGGCTCAGAGATACATCCAAGAGCTGCGAGTGTCTAATAAAATGAAGATGAAGTGGTGTTGATGTAGGACGGAGGGTGAGGAAAACCACAGCCGGCTGCGCGCTGGAGGTCAGATGGATGTAACAGAGAGGCTTCAGAGAGATTCGTGGTGGTGGGGTGACCGTGAGTCCCCGAGGGTTACGGCGGCGCTGACACCCAGATTGTTTCACGCTCAAAAGGTATTCCTTGAAATGTGTGACGTGGACGATAATTTCAAGGAACTGTGACTGCAGGAAAAGTTAAGGGAAGAGAGTTGGACGCAAGGCTGGAGGAGGAAACAGAACCCTGGTATTGTAAATTTATGACATCAGTCAAAGTTTAAGCTCCCAGTTTTTCACATTCCTGCTTCCTGACCTCAAATATTTCTCACCAGATACATTACAAAATATCTGTGTTCATTACATCACCTGGACTCTCTCACATCTGGGTTAATCCCCTCTTCCACCAGTGTTGTTAGTAACAATACAAGGAGCCACTTACCTCCTGCAGGGGTTTCCACGACAGCCTCTAACATCCAGACTCCTGAATCCTCCAGGCAAAGCATACTAGCGTGAGGGGAACTCATGTTGGCCACATACTGTGATAATGAAGTAATCATCCAAGAGCAGAGTCAGGTGTGTGAGACTGATTGTTCCTGATCTGGAGCAGGTGTGTGAGCCTGATTGCCCCTGGTCTGGAGCAGGTGTGTGAGCCTGGTCTGGAGCAGGTGTGTGAGCCTGGTCTGGAGCAGGTGTGTGAGCCTGATTGCCCCTGATCTGGAGCAGGTGTGTGAGCCTGATTGCCCCTGATCTGGAGCAGGTGTGTGAGCCTGATTGCCCCTGATCTGGAGCAGGTGTGTGAGCCTGATTGCCACTGGTCTGGAGCAGGTGTGTGAGCCTGGTCTGGAGCAGGTGTGTGAGCCTGATTGCCCCTGATCTGGAGCAGGTGTGTGAGCCTGATTGCCACTGGTCTGGAGCAGGTGTGTGAGCCTGGTCTGGAGCAGGTGTGTGAGCCTGATTGCTCCTGATCTGGAGCAGGTGTGTGAGCCTGGTCTGGAGCAGGTGTGTGAGCCTGATTGCCCCTGATCTGGAGCAGGTGTGTGAGCCTGATTGCCCCTGATCTGGAGCAGGTGTGTGAGCCTGATTGCCACTGGTCTGGAGCAGGTGTGTGAGCCTGATTGCTCCTGATCTGGAGCAGGTGTGTGAGCCTGGTCTGGAGAAGGTGTGTGAGAACTGATTGCTCCTGATCTGGAGCAGGTGTGTGAGCCTGGTCTGGAGCAGGTGTGTGAGCCTGATTGCCCCTGATCTGTCAAAGTTTAAGCTCCCAGTTTTTCACATTCCTGCTTCCTGACCTCAAATATTTCTCACCAGATACATTACAAAATATCTGTGTTCATTACATCACCTGGACTCTCTCACATCTGGGTTAATCCCCTCTTCCTCCTCTGTGAGCGGTGGCTAGATGAACTTTCCAGCTGCTTCCAGAGCCCAGGTTGATGTGAGCTACGATCAGAACCAGGATTACTCTCATGGGCACCAACTACATGTCCTTGTGTCTCAGCTGAGTCTCACTGTATACAGTAAGTCACATGATATACTGTAGGTGGGATTAAATCTGTCACTGTAGTGCTATGAAGCCAAAGATGCAGCTGAGACCTGGTGAGCAGAAGCCTAGCTGCTGTTTTTAAATGTTTCAAAGATCTCAAACGTTGGATGACCCAGAAATCATCGTCTTCAACTATCCAAACTCACACAAGGAGTCATTTTTGATCCAGAGTTAGCCTTTTGATTAAAGATCCATCTTCAAAATCAAATCCATTCTGTCACAAGCCGACGTGGAAAAGTTATTCATGCATTCTTCTTCTCTTCATTAGATTACTGTAACTTTCTTCTCTCTGGTATCATCAATAAATCACTCAATCGCCTCCAACTGGTCCAGAACGCAGCAGCTCGGCTTCCTCCTTTTCCTACGTTGAAACAGACGACAACAAATCACTCCTGTCCTCCTTTCTCTCCTCTCCTCTGGCTTCCTTCCTTCTTGACTTTAAGATTTGACTTTTTAACACTTTTAAAGCTGGCTCGTATTTATGCTGACACCATAAGAGCAATCTTGGTCTGGAGAAGGTGTGTGAGCCTGATTGCCCCTGGTCTGGAGCAGGTGTGTGAGCCTGATTGCCCCTGATCTGGAGCAGGTGTGTGAGCCTGGTCTGGAGAAGGTGTGTGAGCCTGATTGCCCCTGATCTGGAGCAGGTGTGTGAGCCTGATTGCCACTGATCTAGATCAGGTGCGTGAGCCTGATTGCCCCTGGTCTGGAGCAGGTGTGTGAGCCTGATTGCCCCTGGTCTGGAGCAGGTGTGTGAGCCTAATTGCCACTGATCTAGATCAGGTGCGTGAGCCTGATTGCCCCTGGTCTAGAGCGGGTGTATGAGCCTGATTGCCCCTGATCTGGAGCAGGTGTGTGAGCCTGATTGCCACTAATCTAGATCAGGTGTGTGAGCCTGATTGCCCCTGGTCTGGAGCAGGTGTGTGTGCCTGATTGCTCCTGGTCTGGAGCAGGTGTGTGTGCCTGATTGCTCCTGGTCTGGAGCAGGTATGTGAGCCTGATTGCTCCTGGTCTGGAGCAGGTGTGTGAGCCTGATTGCTCCTGGTCTGGAGCAGGTGTGTGAGCCTGATTGCTCCTGATCTGGAGCAGGTGTGTGAGCCTGGTCTGGAGCAGTTGTGTGAGCCTGATTGCCCCTGGTCTGGAGCAGGTGTGTGAGCCTGGTCTGGAGCAGTTGTGTGAGCCTGATTGCCCCTGGTCTGGAGCAGGTGTGTGAGCCTGATTGCCACTGATCTAGATCAGGTGCGTGAGCCTGATTGCCCCTGGTCTGGAGCAGGTGTGTGAGCCTGATTGCCCCTGGTCTGGAGCAGGTGTGTGAGCCTAATTGCCACTGATCTAGATCAGGTGCGTGAGCCTGATTGCCCCTGGTCTAGAGCGGGTGTATGAGCCTGATTGCCCCTGATCTGGAGCAGGTGTGTGAGCCTGATTGCCACTTATCTAGATCAGGTGTGTGAGCCTGATTGCCCCTGGTCTGGAGCAGGTGTGTGTGCCTGATTGCTCCTGGTCTGGAGCAGGTGTGTGTGCCTGATTGCTCCTGGTCTGGAGCAGGTATGTGAGCCTGATTGCTCCTGGTCTGGAGCAGGTGTGTGAGCCTGATTGCTCCTGGTCTGGAGCAGGTGTGTGAGCCTGATTGCTCCTGATCTGGAGCAGGTGTGTGAGCCTGGTCTGGAGCAGTTGTGTGAGCCTGATTGCCCCTGGTCTGGAGCAGGTGTGTGAGCCTGGTCTGGAGCAGTTGTGTGAGCCTGATTGCCCCTGGTCTGGAGCAGGTGTGTGAGCCTGGTCTGGAGCAGGTGTGTGTGCCTGATTGCTCCTGATCTGGAGCAGGTGTGTGTGCCTGATTGCTCCTGGTCTGGAGCAGGTGTATGTGCCTGGTCTGGAGCAGGAGTGTGAGCCTGATTGCTCCTGGTCTGGAGCAGGTGTGTGAGCCTGATTGCTCCTGGTCTGGAGCAGGTGTGTGAGCCTGATTGCTCCTGATCTGGAGCAGGTGTGTGAGCCTGGTCTGGAGCAGTTGTGTGAGCCTGATTGCCCCTGGTCTGGAGCAGGTGTGTGAGCCTGGTCTGGAGAAGGTGTGTGAGCCTGATTGCCCCTGGTCTGGAGCAGGTGTGTGAGCCTGATTGCCCCTGGTCTGGAGCAGGTGTGTGAGCCTGATTGCCCCTGGTCTGGAGCAGTTGTGTGAGCCTGATTGCCCCTGGTCTGGAGCAGGTGTATGAGCCTGATTGCCCCTGGTCTGGAGCAGGTGTGTGAGCCTGGTCTGGAGCAGGTGTGTGAGCCTGATTGCCCCTGGTCTGGAGCAGGTGTGTGAGCCTGGTCTGGAGCAGGTGTGTGATTCTGATTGCCCCTGGTCTGGAGCAGGTGTGTGAGCCTGATTGCCCCTGGTCTGGAGCAGGTGTGTGAAGCTTATATACACTCCTGTCCTCCTTTCTCTCCTCTGGCTTCCTTCCTTCTTGACTTTAAGATTTGACTTTTTAACACTTTTAAAGCTGGCTCGTATGTAAACTGACACCATAAGAGCAATCTTGCAGCCTTAGATCCTCAGGTGGAGCACTTCTGAGGCTCAAATCCAAAAGGGGATCAAGCTTTTGCCATCAGAGCCCCACCGACTTTGGAGTGACCTCCCTGAGGATATAAAGCTTGCAGAGTCGGTGACGTGAGGCATTTTTGCCTGTAAGGTCAGGCCAGCTGAAGAGAGACAGGAAATGTGGGGAGTAGAGAGCGAGGGATGACATGCAGCAAATGGTCAACCAGCTGGGAGTCGAACCAGCGACGAGGACTATGGCCTTTATATGTGGGGCGCTCTGACAGCTAGGCCACCAGCGCCCCAATATCTTTTAAATCTCTTCTTAGGACTCATTTTTTCAGACTTTCTTTTATTTATTTATTTATATTTGTATTTATTTATCTGTATTTTTTTTATTTAACTAATTCATTATTTTTGAATTTATAATTTTAATGTATTCAATCTATCCTTTTCTATTTTCTCTGATGTGATCTTCTTCTTTTAAATCATTTTATTGTCTTTTAATGGTTTTTACAATGCTGTATTTAAACCTCTATAACAATGATTTATTGATCTACTCTTTCATCATTTTATTCTTTTTAATTTGGGTTTCTTCTTTTTAATCTTTTGCGTTGAATTTTGTTTTTTGCATTGTTAGAATTTTCTGTCTCTTTAAGGTTTATGCTGTCATACGAAATCCTGTCATGCTTTGTTTGTCAAAGCACTTTGTAAAAACTTGTTTTTAAAAAGGTGCTATATTAATAAAAGTTATCCATCCATCCATTTTCTTCCACTTCTCCGGGGTCGGGTCGCGGGGGTAGCAGTCCAAGCAAATTGACCCAGACATCCCTCTCCCCGGCGACACTTTCCAGCTCCTCCTGGGGAATCCCGAGGCGTTCCCAGACCAGGCGGGACATATAATCCCTCCACCGCGTTCTGGGTCTACCCCGGGGCCTTCTCCCAGTTGGACGTGCCCGGAACACCTCTAAAGGGAGGCGTCCGGAAGGCATCCTTATCAGATGCCCGAACCACCTCAGCTGACTCCTTTTGACGCGGAGGAGCAGCGGCTCTACTCCGAGCTCCCTCCGGATGTCCGAGCTCCTGACCCTCTCTCTAAGGCCGAGCCCAGACACCCTTCAGAGGAAACTCATTTCAGCCGCTTGTATCCGCGATCTTATCCTTTCGGTTATGACCATAGGTCAATAAAAGTTATTATAATTATTATTCTATAAATAAACAGATTTTATTCTGATTTAATTCCATAAAAAGGGTGAAATGATGCTGATTTGTTAGAAGCTTGAACCTATATTTTGTCCGGTCTGCCTCTTTCTTTAATTATGATAATAATAATGTTCGGATCTACCAATTTTGATGCAATGTCAGGACTTGAGTAGAATTTCACGTGTATCAAGCCTCACCTTGTTTTCCTGCTCGGGTTCAAGAGTTCAGTTGGAGCCTCTCCACAAACCACAGGAATGTATGAATCTGTGTGGTTTCCATCTTCCAGCAAACTCCGGGTCGACCTTGTGTTGACCTTTCTTGTTTGTTTTGACACAACTGAGACAAAACGACAGATACTCTGCACACACGGGGTCAGGAGACGCTCGTGGACATCTGTACTGTCAACACAGTGACCGGGCTGCAGTCCATCAGAACACATGGACCAAACCAGGACCAGGAGTTCATGAGGGAACAAATCATCCAGTATGAAGTATTTTCAGAGTGAAGAGTTCTGGGTATGAACCTTAAAGTGACGTGACGTAAACCAGCCGACAGATTCTAAGTTTCTAACTTTATAAAGTGACACCCCCAGTGTTGTTAGTAACAATACAAGGAGCCACTTACCTCCTGCAGGGGTTTCTATGACAGCCTCTAACATCCAGACTCCTGAATCCTCCAGGCAAAGCATACTAGCGTGAGGGGAACTCATGTTGGCCACAGATTGTGTTTAATGAAGTAATCATCCAAGAGCAGAGTCAGGTGTGTGAGCCTGATTGTTCCTGATCTGGAGCAGGTGTGTGTGCCTGGTCTGGAGCAGGAGTGTGAGCCTGATTGCTCCTGGTCTGGAGCAGGTGTGTGAGCCTGATTGCTCCTGATCTGGAGCAGGTGTATGAGCCTGGTCTGGAGCAGGAGTGTGAGCCTTATTGCTCCTGATCTGGAGCAGGTGTGTGTGCCTGGTCTGGAGCAGGAGTGTGAGCCTGATTGCTCCTGGTCTGGAGCAGGTGTGTGAGCCTGATAATTCACAAAACAAGCATCATGCTGGACTGAAGAAGACCTGAGTCCAGAGACTGAGACTATATGCTCATTTGGACAATATGCCCAAATATAGTCACTTCTGGCCCCTAATAAACACGATCAACCAGAAGGTGATGCCGGTCTGACTACATCCACTTCAGGTTTGGTCATGACTTCATTGAGAGATCTACTTCCCCCTGTGCCCAGTCAGCTCTGATGTGTCCTCTCTGAAGTCTGGAACGTCTGTAATTATTGAAATGAGTAATTCTCCACAGAGCCAACAAATAAAACGGACGCCCCCAGGGTCAGATTTACACACACAGAGTCAGAGTCCAGTTTAATCAAAGAGGACTTGACTTTGTAGTGAAGAATATTCAGCAGTTGTTGGAGATGTTTCTGAGCAGAGAGAAACAAAGCGAGCACACTGAGCTGAACGTGATTCAGACTGATGGATGAACCAAACCGTGTCACTGGAGCTGCCAGAGGAGCTTCATCTCTCCCCTCTCTGCCTCTGGAGGAATGAATTATTCATGGAGACAAAGAGGAACATTTGGGTCGGGTTGCCTGATAGTTGGATCGAAGCGTGATTCACAACACAGTCACGCTTCCGTGCTGAGCTGAACACTGCTGGCTCGTTTGGGACGGCGAAAGTCCGGTTAGCCAAGAGTTGAGGAGGAGAAGTCCGAGGAGCCAGAGTCTGAAATCAACCAGGCAGTCAGATACGAGGTTTGGAGGTTTGTGTTGGTTCCACCTCTCGGATAAACAGGAGTAACATGAAAACAGAGCCAAACAAGGAAAACACGTTCAAGGAAGGAAATTTTATAAAGTTTTCTTTTCACAAACACAAAGAATGCCTTCAGCTCTGTGAAATAATACATTACAAACATCTCAGAGTCACTTTGGGAATAACTCAATAAATGCTTCAAACATGTCAAAACAAAACAAACAGTCTGAAATGTCCCAAAATAATGTCCCGATGCAAACACCTTACTGAAGAAGTCTAAGGCTGAAAATCCTCTTTGATGTTTAATTTCTGCAAATAAAGATTAAATAACTAAACAGGAATTCTGTCTTGATGAATATTTTGTAACAAATGTTTTGTTTCCAGATTCTACAATGGCCACGGTTACATGATGTTTTTTAAATTCTGATTTAAAGTATTCTCCTTCACGTTTACAAGGAATTAGTAATTCTGAATTGAGGTTTACATGGACAACACGTTTAATGGTCTTTATTCCTCTTAAGGTCTGGGGGTTAGGAAGGGTTCTGATTGGACAGGGGCGGGCTTGACGTATTTACGTCTACCGGAAGAAATCAGACTCCAGTTCCTGCTTGCTGATTTTGATTCTAGTTTTGAACAAGCAGCTGGACACAAACGTACTGCTTCACTTTCGTCAGCTGAGGAGGAGAAGAGAGAGAGAGGACCGGAGAAGGGAGGCGGAAGACCGGACTTTGGAGAATCAAAGCCAACGGTTAGTGCAACAGCTGCTCTACCTCAGCTTGAAATATGTGCCCGCCAGCACGGAATATCGCGACATGCAGGCAAGCTAGGCTACAATTCTCTGCGGACGAAGCCTCTGTATCTCGGCCCCTTCTGCAGAGAAAATAGCCTAGCTTGCCGGCCGGTCCTCTGGGAATTTTCTCATTAAAAGGGAAGAGCTCACCAGCATGCATTGTGGCCAGGGGTTCAGCTCGCCTGGCTGGAGGTGAAGCTTCCACCAAAGCGTCTGCCCCCTGGTGGCTGGCTGCAGTATGTCAGCATCGCCTGCACCGCCCCTCCCTTTCCTTCACTGCCGCTGAAACTCTCATCCACGCCTTCATCACCTCAAGACTTGATTATTGCAATAGCATCCTCTACGGTTCACCCAACACCCTCCTCAACAAATTACAACCAAGGGAGAGGTTCCGGTGGCTGGTGGTGAGGCTTTCAGCAGTGTGTCTGCCCCCTGGTGGCTGGCTGCAGTATAGGTCAAAAAAACCATCTCCCCCATTCATTTGAATGGAGCAGTCAAACTTTAAAAAATAAAAACACGTCGTACGAATGTCTCTCACATCCGTATGCTGTGGTGATATGTAGTTAGTATTTGACTGTTTTGTGTCTAAGGCCTCTTTTTCCTGAAAAGTTTCTTCTTCTTTAGTTATTAGAGTTTAAAAAACAGGGTTTTACTTCCTGTTTCCTTTGATTCACAGCCGCCGTGGGGTGAAACTTCAGAGGACACACAGCGTCTTGTGACGTCACGCTGTAGGGCGGAGCTTGTTACAGTGGCTTCACAGGCTCTGGCTACACAATGGCGGCGCCCAGGAGAGGGATTTTTTGGCTTCAGAACCGTACAACGGGAAGAGGCGGAGCAACGCTGTCCATTTTTATTTACAGTCTATGATTGTGGCTAGCAGGAGCAACAGTGTACTGTAACTCAAAAAAACTGAAATATCCCTTTAATCGTATCGGCAACCACGAATCATGATACGAATCGAATCATTGTTAAAAAGAATCGTTACACCTCTAATGAACAGTATGAGTCTGAACTATAACGGGTCAGTTGATCACTTCCTGTATTTGGTTCCTTTTCCTGTAGAATCTGCCGTTTGTAAATTTGCTTCAAGTAAAAATGTTCTGTCTCTTTAAAAGTGTTTCTGATTTTGTTCATTTGTTGTCTTAAATTTTCTTAACTAAAGAGTGTCACGTGGTGTTTTGATATCCTGATATGTTAACCTATGGCCATAATTATTATTAGGGCTGTTCCACAGTACTGAGGTAACGCTGTCCCTTTAAGAGCGGCGCAGGGCTAGAGAGCACGAGATCTCACGAGACTGTAGCCTCAGGGAAGTGAAAGTAAACTGAAAGACCGCGAGACGTTACGCCGCGAAGGTGTCTGTCTTTCTCCATAAAGATGGAAATATACCTAAAAACGTTAATGTAATCCAAAAAGGATTTTGAAAACGTGCAGAGTGTGTGTTTTCTGCCACGCTGAGGGAAAGCCTGAACAGCAGCGCAGCAGGGGAGATAGCTGAGTTGAGCTCCTGGTGTGTGTCTGTGTGTGTGCAGAGTACACACATGAGTGGAAAGCCACTACTGTTCTCTTTAGTGTTCAGACATTTGTCAAACTAGAAATTTACAGATGTAGGTTTAGTTACCTGGAGTGCATGGTTTTGAACATTCTCCTGGAACAGAAGTGAGATAGGATAGACATTTACTATTGTTAAAACTGGAACTTTCTACTGTTCTCATCCAAAAAGGATTAAAGGGGACATATCACGCTTTTTTCATCAATATATATTGGTCTAAGAGGTCCCAAAAACATGTCTTTAAAGTTTATGCTCAAAAAAACACTTTGAAATCAGATTTTGGTCTGCCTGAAAAACCCTCTTCTTCATTCCTCCTCAGAACACTCTGTTTTCCCTCTGACCACGCCCCCTCCGGAAGTGGATGTGCCTCGGCTCTCCAGCACGTTGATCTAATGTTTACATGTTGGCTGAATATACACGGCTGCTCAGAGATCGCGTTACTTCAACCCTCTGAATCTGATCCTGACGGAGAGGCGCCTGCAGCAGGACCTTTCTGAAGGATTGGTCACAGATTTAGTGTTTCTTGTTGTTTTATTTGTCAGTATGTCGACGTGTGTCTTGGTACACAGCTACAGCTACAGCTACAGCTATGAACATATAGCTATGTGGCTATGCTAATTAGCGCTAGCACTTATCCATGACAAATAAAAATCATCCACTATATCTTCAAATCTGCAGACGTGGGGAGTCAAACCGACCTTTGTGTTTATTAAGACAGCCTACAACTAGCATGCCTCCCTCCTAAGCTCCTTGTTAGCACACATTTGTGCAGGTAATGAAAAACGGAGGAGGGGATTCAGTATTATTTTATACAGTCTATGGGCTGAACAAGCTCCGAGCTCTGACTTCCTGTTACAGACCGGATGGCGTTGTGACGTATGAAAAACACTGAAAACTGAAACGGCTCGTTTCACACACATTTACAGAAAGGTGGAGAAATCAGAACAGGGGCAGAATGGATTCTTTTCATTCTCGGGGGGTTTGTAGACAGGGACACATATTTCAGGTAGAGAACCATTAAAAAGTCAATTTTGCATGATATGTCACCTTTAATGCTGCTCTTATAACTTCTATAAGTCCAGTCTGGGAATAAAGACCCACATAAACTGTGTTCTGTGTCCTGTCATTTTATGACCAGACATAAAGATACATTATTTGTCTTGGTTAAAGTGTTTTAATGTCATTTTGTTTAAAGGCACTATGAGGAGTTTTTCACCAGCTGAGAAACAGACTGAAACCAACATTGATGCCTCTTTATGACCTTCAAAAGCAAACAAAACCATAAACAACAACACTAATACCTTCTCTGTTGTCATTTTTAATGCCTTAAACCACTCAGTGGGGGTAGGTGTCAGACCACATGATTGACATTTGGCTTTACAAACATCCTTTTTCAGCTGTTTTCATGGCAAATAATCACATTGAGTGATACATCTGGCTGTTAAAAGACAACAGGGTGAGGTTTTTGTTTAAAACACTACTTTTGCATGTACAGAACAAGAGATAAGAGGTATCACTTTGTCCACAATGGGGCACCAAAATTGATATTAATCAAAAGTTCCTCACAGCAGCTTTAATAAAATGTTAAAATATTTTCCAAAATGTAAATTTGTCTCCAACTTTGCATAAGAGTTTCATCCTTTGTAAATCTGCCTTGCCCATCCCAGCCACCGTAGCCTCAGTTCATCCATGTTTCATTGAGTTAGTCTCACACAGAGTTCACCACCACACTGAGAACTGTGGAGTCTGGATGACCTTCAGACTCTTTAGGTGACAATAACATCATGCGTATTCTGCACAGTGTAAGAATTCCTCATGCTATCATAAAAACAAACCCATTATCAATTTCTGAATGAGTAAAAAAACTCTCCCTCACTGTCTCTGTATCTCCTCCATCACCAATAAACTTTGGCTGACACGCATCAGGGTGCAGCTTCAGTGGCCGCTGGCATCGCTCTGCTTTTTGTTATTCAGCCTCAAAACCACCAACCATCAACTCAGAGGAGAACTTTCATATTCTGAAGGAGAAAACAGTCAACTTTATTATTAGTGGAGCAACGCCTGTGAGCTCGTTCAGACAGGCAGCTGGACTCACACCGGACACGTGTCACAACACCTGACAAGACAAGCTGCTCTGCTCTCTGATTGAACAGCTCGAGTGGATCCAGAACATTTGTGAAGACATTTCAAAGTCGAGACATTTGCATGAAAACAATTTCTAGCTCTTTCATCCTGCCGCCCTCTCCTCCATTGTGTCGTGTCTCTCCGGGGTGAAAAGGACAGCAGACTGTGCGCCTACACAGCACGGCTAGCTCAGTATGTTGGGTTTGTATGTACAGTCCAAGTGACCCCTCCAGGACCCCTTGAAGGCGTGAACAAAAGCAACTCTTGAGGCACATCAGAACACTTTAGAATAAGGCACATAGAATAGATAGATCATCAATATTTACAGAAGATATGGCTCCACACACACACACATGCACAAACGGCCAGTTTAAACAAAGATCACAGTATTAAAACAACACCAAGACATAACAGCAACTAACAACTCCACTTCTTTGCCTTCCCACCTTGTGTTTATCCTTTCCTCCCTCCTCTGCTTCATTTCCTTTCCTCTCAGTCCCACAGTCGGGTCAGTCGGAACCGCATGGACCCGCTCTGACCAAAACCATGATCTCTGACACCCCGAGTATCAGACCCCCGATTTAAAACTATTAAGTTATAGCTTCAACACGTCGCATTAAAAGGCAGGTTTCTGTTGATTAGCAGACATTTTTATACAAAGCAAAGACAGTGCATTAAGAGGGAGGCTCTAGTTTCAATGACAGGACTCAGTACTGAGTAAGTCTCCTACAACAACTGTGGATTCTAACAACGCACTTAAAGACACAGTGACATATTAAAATAAGGCGCTACACAGATCCAGAATCAGAGTTCTAGAGGCTGTGAGTGGAACGGTTGGAATGATCCGGGCATTCTAGAACTACTGTTCTCCTTCAATAAGCCAGAAAGGTTCTAGAATGTTGGTCAGGGGTTTATGGAAGTCTGCTGAGTTCTGGAATGTTTTTTTTTTCAGGAGCTTTAAAAAATCCTGAAAAGGTCGCAGAATGTTCCTCAGAGACCTCCTGAAGTCTGGACCGTTCAGAAGCATGGTGGTCGGGGTGTTCCAGAACAAGGGAGGATCCAGAGAGTTTGTCAAAGACTTCCAGACACCTGTACGGTTCTAGAATGTTTGTCAGCGACTTCTTAAATCCTGGAGGGTTCTGGAATTTTTGCAATAGATGTCCAGACTCAAGAAGACTTCCAGACAGTGGAAGAGTTCCAGAGACGTAGAGGGTTCTGGAATGTTTGTCAGGGACTCCCTAAATCCTGGAGGGTTCTGGAATTTTTGCGATGGGTTTCCAGACTCCGGAAGACTTCCAGATAGTTGGTGAGTTCCAGAGATGTACAGGGTTCTGGAATGTTTGTCAGGGGCTCCTTAAATCCTGGAGGGTTCTGGAATTTTTGCAATGGGTTTCCAGAGACCTGAAGAATTCCAGACAATCTGTGTGTTTCAGAGACGTAGAGGGTTCCAGAATGTTTGTCAGGGACTCCTTAAATCCTGGAGAGTTCTAGAATTTTTGCGATGGAATTCTAGACTCCGGAAGAGTTCGAGGCAATTGGTGAGTTCCAGAGATGTGGAGGGTTCTGGAATGTTTGTCAGGGGCTCCTTAAATCCTGGAGAGTTCTAGAATTTTTGCGATGGAATTCTAGACTCCGGAAGACTTCCAGACAGTTGGTGAGTTCCAGAGATGTGGAGGGTTCTAGAATGTTTGTCAGGGACTCCTAAAATCCTGGAGGGTTCTGGAATTTTTGTAATGGGTTTCCAGACTCCTTGAGGGTTCCAGACACTTGGTGAATTTCAGAGACGTGGAGGGAGTTAGGGACTTCCAGAAGCATGAAGGGTTCTAAAAATGTTTTTTAGACTCTTACATGATCCTGATGTTGTCCATAATGTATCTTAGATGCTTCTAGAAGCCAGGAGGTTTCAGAATGTATGTCCGGATCTTCTGGGTGTTTAGCAGTTCTAGAGTCTTGGTTAGTCACTTCCAGAAGCCTGGGGGTTCTAGAATGTTGGTGAGGCACTTGAAAAAAAGCTAGTGAGTGGTAGTTAGTTTGTCAAGGTTCTGGAATGATGGTGAAGGACTTCCCGAGGCCGTGAGTAATCAAGAATCTTGGTCAGTCACTTCCAGAAGCTTGAGGGTTCTAGAATGTTGGTGAGGAACTTTTGAAAAGCTATCGAGGTCCAGAATGTGAAGTGAAGTTCGGTGATTTCCAAAGGCGTGAGGGTTCGAGAGCATTGGGGATGAAATTTAAGAAGCTCAGTAGGCTGTAGAATGTTTATCTGGTTCCTTTCAGATTTCTTAAAGTTCTAGAATGTTGGTAAGGAACTTTAAAAAGTCCAGTGAGCTCCAGAATGTTTGTAAGGGGCTTTCAGGAGTCTAGAGGGTTCCAGAATGTCAGTGAAGGACTTGTGGAATGTTGGTTAATGACTTCCAGAGATGATTAGAAAGTCAGAATACGGAGTCCCTTTTAGAGACCCAACAGAAGCCTCCTCCGTCTCTGAAGGTGCCGGGATGTGACAAACTTTTCTAGAACAATTTAGGCAACGTCTGAAACTCCATCAGATACCCCAGGAACTCGTCCCAGAACTCTAGAACCTCGTGCTGTGGGCGAAGCTGTCGGACATGATGATGTTCTTGTAGAAGTTGTCGGTGCGCGTGGAGCAGTAGTCCTTCACCTTGTCGATCATCTGGCTGACGGGGAGGATGGAGGACGAGGAAGACGAGGAGTTGGGCTCCACCACTGAGGAGGAAGGGGACGATGAGATGCACTTTGGGCTGATCGGACTGGAGAAACATTTATCTGTGATCAGGGAGAAAGAACAGACACAGAGGAGTCATGACTTTAGATTCACTCAGCACAAGGAAGTAGAAGTGTTACTACAGGTTTAAACACACGTCTACTGTTACAGTTTAATTAAGGGGGTATGTTTTAAGACCTGTTCCACACACTGACAATAAAGACACACAGCAAAGTTTAAATTAACATTCCAAGAAAGTAAATCTCAGAGAGGAATGTGAACCAGAGTGAAACTTTGAAAACAAGCAAATCTATTATTCCACACTGTAGTGTGAGTACATGAGTGTGTGTGTGTGTGTGTGTGTGTGTGTGTGTGTGTGTTAATCAGTATCCAGCTCCTACTGTTTAAAGCTAAACATTCACAGGTCTGACGTTCAGCCAAATATTACCTTCTTTAAAATGAGCTTTAAGTGAACACGCTCTGTGGATTTATGGTTTCATTGATGATTGATGAGCTTGATGTTTGTGCTTTGACTCATCATACCTCTTTTAATATTCATCACAATATCAAAACATGAGAGGCAGGCCGGTTTGAGCTGCCTGTTGGAACAACATGAGTCCTTTCTTGATACGAAGCTGTTCTCACGGTGAACTTTTCACACTTGAGAGCACGCCGCGTCTCTGATTATCTGACTTCACTTACTTCCTCCCACTGCGTCTACATGATTGGCTGATAAGCACTGTGTGTGATGTTTAACTATGAATGCATTGGTTGGTGACTTTCTGGGGCTGCTAACGGCCAAATTCCACCAGATCCGTATCCGGTCCGTCTCAGATCCGTCACAGCTCCGGATCTGATAGGTTTCTATTCTAGTCAATGTGTTAACTTCCACTGGATCCGCTCCGTTGCGTTCTGGTTGCGTCTTTGATCTGGCAGGTCAGAGTCCTCCGGATCAGATACGCAAGACCTTTATTGTTGTCATATTTTCCCACAGCTCTATGTTCCCACAGCCTTACTTTCCCACAGCCTTACTTTCCCACAGCCCTATGTTCCCACAGCCCTACGTTCCCACATCCCTGCGCTCCTACATTTCGGCATCTATAAGCTCTACGTTCCCACAGCCCTATGTTCCCACAGCTCAACGTTCCCACAGCTCTATGTTCCCACAACCCTATGTTCCCACAGCCCTATGTTCCCACAGCCCTATGTTCCCACAGCCCTATGTTCCCACAGCCCTATGTTCCCACAGCGTAGTTCCCAAAGCCCTATGTTCCCACATCCCTGCGTTCCTACATTTCGGCATCTATAAGCTCTTTGTTCCCACAGCCCTTTGTTCCCACAGCTCAACGTTCCCACAGCTCTATGTTCCCACAGCCCTATGTTCCCACAGCCCTATGTTCCCACAGCGTAGTTCCCACATCCCTATGTTCCCACATCCCTGCGTTCCCACATTTCGGCATCTATAAGCTCTATGTTCCCACAGCCCTTTGTTCCCACAGCCCTATGTTCCCACAGCCCTATGTTCCCACAGCTCAATGTTCCCACAGCTCTACGTTCCCCCAGCCCTACGTTCCCAAAGCCCTATGTTCCCACAGCTCTACGATCCCACATCCCTGCGTTCCCACATTTCGGCATCTATAAGCTCTATGTTCCCACAGCCCTTTGTTCCCACAGCCCTTTGTTCCCACATCCCTGCGTTCCTACATTTCGGCATCTATAAGCTCTATGTTCCCACAGCCCTATGTTCCCACAGCTCTACGTTCCCACAGCTCTACGTTCCCACAGCTCTATGTTCCCACAGCTCTACGATCCCACAGCTCTACGTTCCCACAGCTCTACGTTCCCACAGCGCTACGTTCCCACAGCTCTACGTTCCCACAGCCCTATGTTCCCACAGCCCTATGTTCCCACAGCCCTATGTTCCCACAGCTCTACGTTCCCACAGCTCTATGTTCCCAAAGCCCTTTGTTCCCACAGCCCTATGTTCCCACAGCCCTATGTTCCCACATCCCTGCGTTCCCACATTTCGGCATCTATAAGCTCTGGAGACTGCTCTGCTTCTTCATGTGACAGCTTTAGTGGCTGTGACGCAGCTAATTTTTGGTCTACTGGATCTTTTAGTGGTGAGTGTTTTTCTTGTCTGGTTGGTTTTATTTTCTTTCTTTCTCAAATCCCACAATAACAAAAAGTCAACAGATACTCGAGCCTGGTTAATGTCACAACAGCAGCCTCTTTCATAAAGACTGTTTCGTTTTCCACTCAGTGCACAGCTGATGGAGCGAGACATCTCTGCATGTTGTTATGTTTGGATGCTATGCGCTGCAGCTCTTCTCAGAGCTATCACCGTTAGCTTCTCTGGATGCATGCTTTGGTTGAATTGTAGTGACGGATTGGAAGCATATGGAAACATGCGTGATACACAATTAACATGCAGTGTCTGATGAGCCAGGCTTCCTGGGCAGCTTCACTTTTGTGGTGAGGCCTCCAATGAAAACACGGAGAACAGTTCCATGGAACACAAAAGCCGACATATTAAATAATCAAAGTTTGAATACAAATGTAGAAAAAAAACGAGTCCAGATGTTCTTAAAGGGAGCCAAAGATCTTCTCATTCATAATGATATTTCAGATTATTGTTCCATAATTTTTACATGTTCTGCAAAGTTTTGATGCACTGTGCAGCTAACGTTAGCCAAACTCAGAACAGACTTGACTCTGTAGTGGAAGTCACTGCATTAAAATCAGACATGACTCTGTAGTTGAAGTCACTGCATTAAACACAGACATGACTCTGTAGTGGAAGTCACTGCATTAAAAACAGACATGACTCTGTAGTGGAAGGTACTGCATTAAACACAGACATGACTCTGTAGTGGAAGTCACTGCATTAATAACAGACATGACTCTGTAGTGGAAGTCACTGCATTAAACACAGACATGACTGTAGTGGAAGTCACTGCATTAAGAACAGACATGACTCTGTAGTGGAAGTCACTGCATGAAAAACAGACATGACTGTAGTGGAAGTCACTGCATTAAAAACAGACATGACTCTGTAGTGGAAGTCACTGCATTAAACACAGACATGACTCTGTAGTGGAAGTCACTGCATTAATAACAGACATGACTCTGTAGTGGAAGTCACTGCATTAATAACAGACATGACTGTAGTGGAAGTCACTGCATGAAAAACAGACATGACTCTGTAGTGGAAGTCACTGCATTAAAAACAGACATGACTCTGTAGTGGAAGTCACTGCATTAAAAACAGACATGACTCTGTAGTGGAAGTCACTGCATTAAACACAGACATGACTCTGTAGTGGAAGTCACTGCATTAAACACAGACATGACTCTGTAGTGGAAGTCACTGCATTAAAAACAGACATGACTCTGTAGTGGAAGTCACTGCATTAGAAACAGACATGACTCTGTAGTGGAAGTCACTGCATTAAAAACAGGCATGACTCTGTAGTGGAAGTCACTGCATTAAAAACAGACATGACTCTGTAGTGGAAGTTACTGCATTAAAAACAGACATGACTCTGTAGTGGAAGTCACTGCATTAAAAACAGACATGACTGTAGTGGAAGTCACTGCATTAAAAACAGACATGACTCTGTAGTGGAAGTCACTGCATTAAAAACAGACATGACTCTGTAGTGGAAGTCGCTGCATTAAAAACAGACATGACTCTGTAGTGGAAGTCACTGCATTAGAAACAGACATGACTCTGTAGTGGAAGTCACTGCATTAAAAACAGACATGACTCTGTAGTGGAAGTCACTGCATGAAGTGGATTTCACCAGGATTAATAAATGTCAACTTCCTGAACTCTACATAATCTAAAGAAAAGAGGAATGTGCCCTGCGGACTTTCATTGGGTTCAGCTCAGGTGCACAAGACCAGCATTGTTCTGACCCGCTGAGCCTCAGAGGACGGGCACTTCAACATTAGCAACAACAACAATGATCCTCTTTAAGAGCTACTACTGTAGGGGCATCTGGAAAAGGACCTGTCTTCTGTTGACCATGATATTAAGAGTCCCTGTGGTCTTTTAGATCAATTTACAGTAATCTGTTGGAATTTGGACCGAGACCAGCAGCCATTAGAGTCTGGACCATCCCTGGTACCTCAGCCAGAGCATCCGAGCAGAACGTAGGTCATTTTTGTCAAATCAAGCGTATCAAAGTGCCATCCAAATGTTCTGCATTATTTTGTAAAGCAGGCAATCATGTAACTCGTCCGTTCAGCCAAAGTCTTCCTTGGCATGGAAACAGAGCTCTTTGTCATCTTTCTAGCGGTGCCTGAATAAACAAAAAGAAATCAAGTTGTCTTGCTTGGTTTGCTTCCATGATTCCCAGCCTCTCCTCCAAACGGTGTCCCTGTGAGCAACATGAAGTCACAAGGTCAAGATAGAGTTGCTTGCTGGCCCGGGCCACAGTCACGGCTTCTCTAATTTCCAGCATCCTGGACGGCCGCCGCTGCACGTTATGACAGCGCTGATTACACCTCTGGCTCCGCACAGGATGCTCGATGATCCTGTCCAATACATTTGACTTTCAAATTCCTGTTTTTGTTTCCGTATCTCCCCTGAGACGGAGGTATGTCTTTATGTTTTGCCCTCACGTACACTATATGGTGCATTTTAGGACAGGAAGAGAACTGCTGCCACAGGAGAGACCTTGGAACATCAGCTCGTGCAGAATGCAGAGATCCATCGGCCTGACACATCTGGAAACTTTACATTGAGATGCACATGCCGGTGCATTAATAACTCTGGGGGCTTGTTGACAGACTCAGGAGAGAGGATGAAGAAGAGGACGTCTGGGATTTCCTGTACGGGATCTACAGACTCTCTTCATTGGTAAACACACTTGATTGATGGTTCAGTTAATCTTCTAATTGACATTTATCAAATCATCACTTTATACCAATACTTTGTCAAATGGATGGACTGAGAAGGCGAAGAAAACAACATCGCCGTTTATCTCACTCTCACCTCTCTGACAGAGTTACAACTGAGAGCTTATGTTGACCTGATGGGTGTTTAAAGAGGGAACTGTTGCACTCACCACTGTCATCTCTCTTTCTCCATCTCCAGATGTCAGTCTAACATGAGTCTGGTTCTGCTCGAGGTCTCTACTTTTAAGAGTAGGCTTCAAACTTTCCTTTTTGATGAGGGTTATAGTTAGAGCTGGATCAGGCTTGGACCAGCTCTTAGTTATGCTGCTTTAGGCTTAGACTGACACACTGGGATCCTGTCTTCCTGTCCCATTAAAGTTACTAACCATAGACCTTCCTGGAGTCCCTGAGCTCCCTTGTCTCGTAGGTTCCTCTGGATCTCTGCTGTAGATTCCGTTTTTGGGGTCTGTCATTCATCCTTTCTTTCTTTCTTTCTTTCTTTCTTTCTTTCTTTCTTTCTTTCTTTCTTTCTTTCTTTAATCCCTTCTTTCTTTCTTTCTTTCTTTCTTTCTTTTCTTCTTACTTTCTCTCTTGTTCTTTCCATGTTTCTTCATCCTTTATGTCTTCTTTCTTTTCCCCCTTCATTCCTTCTTTCCTTTCTTTCTCTCTTTGTTCTTTTCATGTTTCTTCATCCTTTATGTCTCTTTTTCCTATCCTGTTCTTTCCTTCTGCCATTCCTTCACCATTTATTCTCCTCTTTTTCTTTCTTCTGGTCTCCCTCTCTTCTCTTGTTTCTTAGACCTTTCTGGAGTCCCTGAGCTCCCTTGTCTCGTAGGTTCCTCTGGATCTCTGCTGCTGTGGACGTGGTCCAGACTCCAGCTGCTACAACTACTACTATCCGTCTCCCCACTATCATCTCTCTCTCTCTTCATCTCCCTCTATCCCTCTCTCCAACACGGTCTGAGCAGATGTGTGTCTAACATGAGTCTGGTCCTGCTGGAGGTTTCTGCCTGTTAAAGGAAGTTTGTCCTTGCCTTGTCCTCCTTGTTAATAGTAGAACGTGGAGTACGGTCTAGACCTGCTCTGTTTGGAAAGAGTCTTTAGGTAACGTTTGTTGGGATGTGGTGCGATATAAATAAAGATAGATTTTTCAAAGTTGGTTAAACTTCTAGAAAGTTGAGTTGACTCTATGTTCTATTATTAACAAAGACCCAACATCAAGACCGGATCAGATCCAGTCCCATCTTCCAGACAGGACTCAGTCTGATCTCATCTTAATCCACCATGAGCAGAGCACTTTGCAGCATTTAGCAAGTTACAGTGGCAAGGACAAACTTCCTTTAACAGGCAGAAACCTCCAGCAGGACCAGACTCATGTTAGACACACATCTGCTGAGACCTCAGGGACTCCAGAAAGGTCTAAGAAAAGAGAGAAGAGAGGGAGACCAGAAGAAAGAAAAAGAGGAGAATAAATGGAGAAGGAATGATGGAAGGAAAGAAAAAACAAAGAAAGAAAGAAAAAGAGACAGCAGGAAGGATAGAGAGAAAGAAAGAAAGAGGGAGCACAGGAGACAGAGAGAGAGAGAGAGAGAGAGAGAGAGAGAGAGAGAGAGAGAGAGAGAGAGAGAGAGAGAGAGATAAAGAAAGAAAGAAAGAAAGGATGAATGACAGACTCAAAAAAGGAATCTCCAGCAGAGATCCAGAGGAACCTACGAGACAAGGGAGCTCAGGGACTCCAGAAAGGTCTATGGTTAGTAACTTTAATGGGACAGGAAGAGTTAAAGTGAGAGACAGGCAGAGAGAGGAGAGAGAGGGAAAGACAGGATCCCAGTGTGGCAGTCTAAGCCTATAGCAGCATAACTAAGACCTGGTCCAAGCCTGATCCAGCTCTAACTATAAGCTTTATCAAAAAGGAAAGTTTGAAGCCTACTCTTAAAAGTAGAGAGGGTGTCTGCCTCCCGGACCCTGACTGGTAGATGATTCCAAAGGAGAGGGGCCTGATAACTGAAGGCTCTACCTCCCATACTACTTTTCAGACAGGTTATACTTTACAGGTTGGTGCATCCCAAAGCTTTGTTGGGTGCACATGACTCTTACTACAGGTCAGTATCCTCCTTCTCCTCTCAGTCTACCTCAGACTGTCGACATAGCTCCGCCTCTCTCCCGGTGTGGCGGCCTCCTGTCCCCCTTCAGATTTAAAGGAAAACAACTGAGGGACAATTAGCCGAGGATCAAAGCTGTCCTCTGTCCTCACAGCGCTTTGCTCTCATTAGAGGTCCAAAACGAGCACGCTTGATCAAAGTGGCTCTCTGAAACTGAACCTGGGAGTCCTTCAGTCCTCACAAAGTCATACATACGTTAGACACACATCTGCTGAGACCGTGTTGGAGAGAGGGATAGAGGGATAGAGGAGAATAATACCCCTTTTCGACCGGGGCACTTACAGGGCCAGTTTGGAGCTGGTACTCAATTGGGAACCTGTTTTTTGTGTTTCGACTGTGAGTGAACCGGCCGGGAAAACCGGTTCCATAGCGGCTCCAACTCTTTGCTGGTCTAGAACCACAAACCGCTTACATCAGGGGAGAGGGGCGGGATTACCGTGATCAAAGACACAGACTCTGCTACATCTGGAACCTCCACAGCAATCGAGATGAGCATTTAAACAAAGACAAGACGACTTCATTGTTGGTGTTTTTGGTTCTTAAATCTAAATATTTCGTCTCAGTGAAAGAACAAACCGTCACATTAAATCCAATTACTCTGCTTAACGTCAGCAGTACAAGCTGTGCCCTTTGTTTGAATGGGAGTGGAGGTTGAAAGCCTCGGTAGAAGAGCTGCATGGAAAATTCGTTGCAGGCTTCTTGAGGAAGCATTAACATGGGACAGTAGTTGGATTTCACCAACATGAGGTCAAACTGTGAGCAGAAAATCAGGCTGAGCATTCTGCTGACAGCGTAACAGGCTCCTCAGACCGAGGTTACCCAATCAAGACTGGAACCGATCCTTCGTACAGCGTGGAATCATACTCACGCTGAGCTGAGGCGTATAATTCAATAAGTTTAACTTTGAGTATGAATGTTAAAACACTTCCCACTGTTCTCCTATTAGTGACTGTTGTAACTCTGTGAACAAGAGAAGCTGGGCCCTGTAATCTGAATACTTTCGTCTACTGTAAGGTCACGGTTTATTTGTGTTTCAGTAACGTCTCATTCTGCCAAACGCTGACAGAAATCTGCTTCACATCACGTCTAGAACTCGTCTGACGGAGATTAATGTGCTTTTAATTTTACACGACAGCTCGCCAAGAAAAACCTGCTTCACCTTTTTTAAAAGTCCAGACATGAAGAGTCCAGGGATTGAAATAAATGAGTGCATCAGAGACCAGGGAACACATCATGTCATGGATTATTCAAACCCTCAGATTCTGTAACCGTCTTTGTTTTCCAGATCAGAGGTCACGACTCCTCCAGGTTCAGATACAATGAGCTGTTGTAAAGAAAACACATGTTCCCAGTGGCTCTTTGTCTTTCATGAGCATTTCTTGGACCGTACGCCACGAGGAGGGAATTACTTGGCCGGATATTTAAACAATCTAAATACTTATACCATTATTTTTTATAATGAATTATGGATTGTTTCTTTGCAGTTTGACCTGAGCTGTGGGGACAAACCTGCAGGATCCCATCAACAGTCTTTTACTGCCTGTAAGATGCAGCCAGTCGCTTTTACAAACAGAGCAGGTCTAGACCACTCTATGTCAAATTATGAGCAGAGACCCAACACCAAGACAGGGTAAGATCACGGTAATCATCACCCGCCCCTCTCCCCTGACGTAAGCGGTTTGTGGTTCCAGACCAGCAAAGAGTTGGAGCTGCTATGGAACCGGTTTTCCCGGCCGGTTCACTCACAGTCGAAACACAAAAAAAAGGTTCCCAATTGAGTACCAGCTCCAAACTGGCCCTGTAACTGCCCCGGTCGAAAAGGGGTGTTATTCTCCTCTATCCCTCTATCCCTCTCTCCAACACGGTCTCAGCAGATGTGTGTCTAACATGAGTCTGGTCCTGCTGGAGGTTTCTGCCTGTTAAAGGAAGTTTGTCCTTGCCACTGTAACTTGCTAAATGCTGCAAAGTGCTCTGCTCATGGTGGATTAAGATGAGATCAGACTGAGTCCTGTCTGGAAGATGGGACTGGATCTGATCCGGTCTTGATGTTGGGTCTTTGTTAATAATAGAACATAGAGTCAACTCAACTTTCTAGAAGTTTAACCAACTTTGAAAAATCTATCTTTATTTATATCACACCACATCCCAACAAACGTTACCTAAAGACTCTTTCCAAACAGGGCAGGTCTAGACCGTACTCTATGTTCTATCATTAACAAGGAGGACAAGGCAAGGACAAACTTCCTTTAACAGGCAGAAACCTCGAGCAGGACCAGACTCATGTTAGACACACATCTGCTGAGACCGTGTTGGAGAGAGGGATAGAGGGATAGAGGAGAATAAGAGAGGGAGAGGGAGCGGTGATAGTGATGAGACGAGTAGTAGTGGCTACGTCCGTATTAGCTGGAGTCTGGAACGTCCACAGCAGGAGGAACCTACGAGACAAGGGAGCTCAGGGACTCCAGAAAGGTCTATGGTTAGAAACTTTAATGGGACAGGGAGAGTTAAAGTAAGTGATGAGGGGGTTGGGAGTAAGGGAGTGAGATAGGATCCAAGTGTGTCAGTGCGCCAAATCACAACAAACATTATCTCAAGACGCTTTTACAAACAGACCAGGTCTAGACCACTCTATGTCAAATTATGAACAGAGACCCAAAACCAAGACAGGATCAGACTCAGTCTGACCCCACCTTAATCCACCATGAGCATTGCACCTCACAGTATTTAGCTAGTTACAGTGGTGAGGACAAACTTCCTTTAACAGGCAGAAACCTCCAGCAGGACCAGACTCATGTTAGACAGCCTTCATGCCTCGACTGAGTTGGGTCTGGAAAGAGGGATAGAGGGGAGTAAGAGAGAGAGGTGATAGTGATGAGACGAGTCGTAGAAGCTGTTGCCACTGGAGTCCAGCACGTCCGTATCAGGAGGACGTCTACGGCAGCTCAGAGGAATCTACGAGACAATGGGGCTCAGGGACTCCAGAAAGGTCTATGGTTAGTAACTTTAATGGGACAGGCAGAGTTAAAGTAAGTGATGAGGGGGTTGGGAGGAAGGGGGTGAGCTAGGATCCCAGTGTGTCAGTGCGCCAGTTCCCCCGGCAGTCTAGGCCTATAGCAGCATAACTAAGACCTGGTCCAAGCCTGATCCAGCTCTAACTATAAGCTTTATCAAAAAGGAAAGTTTGAAGCCTACTCTTAAAAGTGGAGAGGGTGTCTGCCTCCCGGACCCTGACTGGTAGATGATTCCAAAGGAGAGGGGCCTGGTAACTATGAATGCAGCGCTTTAAGAGGGACAGAATGAGAGCCAGTTTTCCTCTTGTTCACTTAGTAGAGATGTATCAAGTAAATCATTTGTATTAGGATCTACATTTCTACATTGGAGCCAGGCCAGTGTTGGATATCCTTGTGTATCCAAAACTGTAAAGACATGACAGTTTGGGTTAATTTGACTTTACTCTCTTGCAAAAACAGACAAGTAACCCGGGACTTCCATCAGATCCATGCCAGGTCCGTTTCCGATCCACTGCGGTCCAGGTCCGTGCTCTCTCGTTCGTCAACACTCACCAGCTGTGTTTTCAGACCACAACACAGAGCAGGACCGCCGGACAACTGGAGTCATGTTACCGAGGTTTTCCCCACGGTAATCACTGAATCAAGGATTCTCCTCCTCCTCCTCTCCTCATCCATGTTGTCTTTCTGGTCCTCTGAAAACCTCTGACCTGTTGACTCCAGGCCTGGCTCCACTCATCATGACTTTGGTTTGTTGTTGTAGTTAAGTGAAATACGATCTGGTGATCCCCTCACTCGTGAACAAGACCCCGAGATACTTGAACTCCTCCGCCTGGGACAAAGACTCCCCTCCGACCCGGAGAGGGCAGGCCACCCTTTTCCGACTGAGCACCATGGCCTCGGACTTGGAGGTGCTGACCCCCATCCCCGCTGCTTCACACTCAGCTGCAAACCGTCCCAGCGCGAGCTGGAGGTCACCGCTCGATGGAGCCAATAGGACGACATCATCTGCAAAGAGCAGAGACGGGCACTGTACCGGTCTGTCGTGGTGAAGAGAGAGCTGAGCCAGAAGGCAAAGCTCTCAACTTACCGGTCAATCTACGTTCCGACCCTCACCTATGGTCACGAGCTGTGGGTAGTGACCGAAAGAACGAGATCGCGAATACAAGCGGCCGAAATGAGCTTTCTCCGCAGGGTGTCTGGGCTCAGCCTTAGAGATAGGGTTAGGAGCTCAGACATCCGGGAGAGGCTCAAAGTAGAGCCGCTGCTCCTCCGGATCGAGAGGAGCCAGATGAGGTGGTTCGGGCATCTGGTTAGGATGCCTCCCGGGCGTCTCCCTGGGGAGGTGTTTCGGGCATGTCCGACTGGGAGGAGGCCACGGGGAAGGCCCAGGACACGCTGGCGAGACTATGTCTCTCAGCTGGCCTGGGAGCGCCTCGGTATCCTCCCAGAAGAGCTGGTGGAAGTGGCCGGGGAGAGGAGTGTCTGGGCTTCCCTGCTGAGACTGCTGCCCCCGAGACCCGGTCCCGGATAAGCGGAAGAAGATGGATGGATGGATGGACGATCTGGTGATAACACAGAGTGTTTTATTCTGAAAATTAACCAGATGCTTTCATTTTGTTTTGGTGAAACCTGACTTCCTGTCCCGCTCCATCTGCTCTGTTGAGATTGATGCGTCATGCGGCTCTGACCTGCCAGATCAGAGATGGAGTGGATCCAGTGGAAGTTAACATATTGACTAGAATATCAGATCCAGTGCTGTGACAGATTGCAGACGGACTGGAAATGAATCTAGTGGAATTTGGCCGTAAGTGCCATGGAACACTGTATTGATGTGCCATCCTGGAGGAGTTGATCTGCCTGTATGAACTCTGTAGGGTCCAGGTATCGCCTCATGCTAACAGTAGTGACACTGACCCTTTGCCAAATGCAAAACCAGTGAAAAACAGTCAGAAAAGATGACCTCTTTCGTGCACCTGTTGTTCATTCCATTAACACCAAAGCAGCTGAAACTGATTAACAACCCCTCTGCTACTTAACTGACCAGATCAACATGTCAGAAGATTAATTGACTTGATGCTACACTCTGATTAAGAGTGTTCCTTGCATTTTTTTCAGCAGTGTATTTTAGGTGCTTTCATGAATCAACAAGAGAAACTGGAATATGAGGAGGACAGGAAAGGGACCTGGCAGCCGGTAGATATTCTCAGTATGCCAAGAAAGTGCAGTGACTCACAGATATCATCATCTGTGCTGTGTAATCATTCAAAACTACATATTCCCTCGC
Organism: Notolabrus celidotus; assembly: GCF_009762535.1. Classification (NCBI taxonomy): domain Eukaryota; kingdom Metazoa; phylum Chordata; class Actinopteri; order Labriformes; family Labridae; genus Notolabrus; species Notolabrus celidotus. Next base: position 1,938,444 of record NC_048284.1, read on the forward strand.
TGACACGCGTTTCTTTCAAAGTCAAACAAATACAGAAATAGAAAACAAAACATTAAAGTCTTAAAACGAAAAGCAACCCTGTAATTTTGGGAACATTATCAGCTCCCCACAGCTCTCTAAAAGTCCCTCCAACTCTGAACAAAACCAATCCAATCTGATTTTAGTTACCACAAGTCATAAGTCCTCTTTTGGGTCTAGCTAGCTGGCCAAGTACTCCCTGCTAACAAGCATCAGACCAGTCCGACCAGCTAACTTCTCTTCCAGGACAAATACAAGATGTAAAACTGATCCGGATCAAAACCCACTACGACTTCAAAACTAACAGACCCCCCTCTGTAACAATAGCAGTACAAAGTTATAGACTGTAATTTGTTATAACTCATGGGCCAATTTGGACCCGTCTGCTGCACTGAGAGACTGAGACTACGTGGGCGTCCAGTGTTTGAGGTCAGGTGACACGTTAGAAGGATTCAGAGAGACTGTGGTTAGAGTCCGAAATGCAACAAACAAACCAACAAAAACATCAAGTAAAGTAACCAAGCAGCGTTTATGGCCTGAACTCACCCCGACAGACCGCTTCACTTTTACACAGTGTTAGAAAACAGACCTCAGAATATGTGCTCACGTAACTGGAAACAGACGTCAAAGGGAACCACGAAACGGACCTAACAACGTCTCGGACAGTCAGATAGCAGACCTCAAATGAAACAACAAAGGGTGCCTTAAGACACACGCTTAAAGAGTACCTTGAAATAGACTTGAAGGTTACACAGAAGTAGACTCTTAAGAGGCGAGGGAAACAGACCTGAAAACACAGGGTACCCAGGAACAGACACTACAAGATACAAGATACCTTCAATCTGTTGTTTGAGGACAGCTGGAAACAGATGAAAAGGTTTAAATGAGAGTCTAAAAGGTACCTTATAAAGACTTAACTAGGGTAACTCAAAACAGACGTGATATCAGGAGAAAACAGACCTCTAAACAGAGATCACAGGGTCCTTAAAAAACAAGCTAAGGGTACCTTGACTAAGCTTAAGTTCAAGTGTAGCTTGAAACAGACCTCAATGCTTTTCTTGAAAAAAATAATCTGTAGGGAACCTTAATATGGACAATACAAACAATGTCTGAGACTGGATGATGGTAGACTTCAAACCAGACACAAAGGGTACCTTGAAACACACTTTACAGGGTACCTTAAAACAGACATGCTGTCAGGAAAAACAGACCTCAAAACAGAGATCACAGGATCCTTAAGAAGCAAGCTAAAGGTACCTTAAAGACTCAAGAGACACTAACCAAATGGATAACAAGGGTACCTCAAAACGGTCACTAAAAACAGCTGTGAATCAGATGCTAACTTCAGGGATGTCTTTAAGACTACAGTGAAACAGGTGCCAAATCATACAATGAAAAACCCCTCACTGGGTTCATTAAGAGGTACAGTTAACAGAAGCAAAAGTCACCTTGAAACACACACTTAGGGTACCTTGAACTAGATCTCAAGAGTTTTCTTTAAAAAGCCTCTGGAGGGAACCTTAATACAGACCAAATAATATCTTAGATTGCATGACAATAGACTTAAAAACATAAAAAGATACCTTAAAACACATGGTACAGGGTACCCTAAAACAGACATGCTGTCAGGAAAAAACAGACCTCTAAACAGAGATCACAGGGTCCTTAAAAAACAATCTAAGGGTACCTTGACTAAGCTTAAGTTCAAGTGTAGCTTGAAACAGACCTCAGTGCTTTTCTTGAAAAAAAGAATCTGAAGGGAACCTTAATACGGACAATACAAACAATGTCTGAGACTGGATGATGATAGACTTCAAACCAGACACAAAGAGTACCTTGAAACACACTTTACAGGGTACCTTAAAACAGACATGCTGTCAGGAAAAAACAGACCTCAAAACAGAGATTACAGGGTCCTTTAAAAAGCAAGCTAAAGGTACCTTAAAGACTCAAGAGACACTAACCAAATGGATAACAAGGGTACCTCAAAACGGTCGCTAAAAAAAGCTGAGAATCAGATGGTAACTTCAGGGATGTCTTTAAGACTACAGTGAAACAGGTGCCAAATCAATCAATGAAAATACCCCTCACTGGGTTCATTAAGAGGTACAATTAACAGAAGCAAAAGTCACCTTGAAACACACACTTAAGGGTACCTTGAACTAGACCTCAAGAGTTTTCTTTAAAAAGCCTCTGAAGGGAACGTTAATACAGACCAAATAATATCTTAGACTGCATGACAATAGACTTAAAACAGAAAAAGATACCTTAAAACACACGGTACAGGGTACCCTAAAACAGACATGCTGTCAGGAAAAAACAGACCTCAAAACAGAGATCACATGGTCCTTAAAAAACAAGCTAAGGGTACCTTGACTAAGCTTAAGTTCAAGTGTAGCTTGAAACAGACCTCAATGCTTTTCTTGAAAAAAAGAATCTGTAGGGAACCTTAATATGGACAATACGAACAATGTCTGAGACTGGATGATGATAGACTTCAAACCAGACACAAAGGGTACCTTGAAACACACTTTACAGGGTACCTTAAAACAGACATGCTGTCAGGAAAAAAACAGACCTCAAAACAGAGACTACAGGGTCCTTAAAAAACAAGCTAAAGGTACCTTAAAGACTCAAGAGACACTAACCAAATGGATAACAAGGGTACCTCAAAACGGTCGCTAAAAACAGCTGTGAATCAGATGCTAACTTCATGGATGTCTTTAAGACTACAGTGAAACAGGTGCCAAAGCATACAATGAGAATACCCCTCACTGGGTTCATTAAGAGGTACAATTAACAGAAGCAAAAGTCACCTTGAAACACACACTTAAGGGTACCTTGAACTAGACCTCAAGAGTTTTCTTTAAAAAGCCTCTGAGGGGAACCTTAATACAGACCAAATAATATCTTAGACTGCATGACAATAGACTTAAAAACAGAAAAAGATACCTTAAAACACACGGTACAGGGTACCCTAAAACAGATATGCTGTCAGGAAAAAACAGACCTCTAAACAGAGATTACAGGGTCCTTAAAAAACAAGCTAAGGGTACCTTGACTAAGCTTAAGTTCAAGTGTAGCTTGAAACAGACCTCAATGCTTTTCTTGAAAAAAAGAATCTGTAGGGAACCTTAATACGGACAATACGAACAATGTCTGAGACTGGATGATGATAGACTTCAAACCAGACACAAAGGGTACCTTGAAACACACTTTACAGGGTACCTTAAAACAGACATGCTGTCAGGAAAAAACAGACCTCTAAACAAAGATCACAGGGTCCTTAAAAAACAAGATAAGGGTACCTTGAATCAAACTGCAAAGGGCAAACAGATCAAGGCTTCATAATCACTCAAACGTAAATGTGTCGGACAGAAGAAAGAGACTTCTCAAGAGACAGTGACCAAAATGGATAGTAAGGGTACCTCAAAACAGCTGCAAATCAGATGGCAAAAAAAACCCTCACTGGATTCAATAGGAGGTACTATTAACAGAGTCAAAAGGGTAGCTTAAAACACACACTTAAGAGTACCTTGAAACAGACCTCAATAGTTTTCTTAGGAAAGACACCGAAGGGAACCTTAATACGGACCAAACAACGTCTAAGACTGGATAATAGACTTCATAACAGACACAAAGTATACCTCAAAACACACCATACAGGGTACCTTAAAACAGACTTTAATGGTTGCATATAAGAGAGGAATGATACCTAAACAGACACTGAAGGGTAGAGAGAGTTTAGTGTGCCTTGAAACAGACACTCAAGGTACCTCCAAACAGATTCTTAGGGATACCTTAAAACAGACATAGAGGCCACACAAAGCAAGGTATTAAATGTTAAAGGAGCCGTTTTGGAAAGTAAGGGATGATACTTAAAACAAACACTGAGGGGTAGAGAGAGCAAAGGATGCCTGGAAACAGACACTTAAGGTGCTTCAAAACAGATGAATGGGGGTACCTTAAAACCAAATATTATGAAAACAATGGAAATTAAGATTTGTACGAATATCTAAAGGTACATTAAATGTTGTATGGTACCTTAAAACCTAACGACTTAACAATATGCTACACAGTATGATAGGGTTGCTTAAAACAACACGCTAAAGGGTAGCTTGAAACAGACTATTAATGGCATAGAGGACTGAATAGTAATCATTCTGGCACACATAAATATGTTGGATGGAAAGACTTCACAAGAGACTTTCATCCAAATGGATGGATGAGGGTTCCCTGACACAGTCCCTAAAGACTACTTTGAAGTAGACATTAAAAAACTATGAAACCAATAAAAGGTACATCAAAACGAAGGTCTAAGTGTACCTTGACACAGACATTTAAGTGCTCCATGAGACAAAGCAGGAAGAAAACTGATCCTGATTTAAGCCTTTAAGGTAACCTTGACACAGACTTCACAGGGTGCACTGGAATAAGGATTTAGGATGCTCCCTTTTAGAATTCTGCATAAATTACAATGAATAACTAATATGAATCAGTACGGGTTTGTAACTTGGCGAACATCTCAGGGAGTTTGGTAGAATAAGAGAAACAGCACGACTCCAGGTGAGAAGGTGAAAGGTTAAAAACATGCTGATAGTTAGGAAGATGAGGGATTCATCCCGTCCACAGACGCTTAGCTTTACAACAAGCTTTGAACTGACTGATAAACGACTGAAGATCTGAAAGTCTGTGAGAGAGGAAGATGACAGCGGTTGGTCTGTCATGCTTGGAAGAAAATCAGGTACAAGCTGAGTTCAGACTTCACTCCAGAGTCTGAATGCTGGAGGTTTCCTATCACTCAAATCTGTCTGCTGGTTTAGCCAAAGGTTTCTCTGAATGAGGCGTCCGGTATTTACTGAGGTGCTTGTGAAGTGCACTTTGTCTGAGTTCCAGAGGCGCTGTGTGATGAATGAGAAATAAAGTGAGCAGGGAGGATAAGAGAGTCTGTTTCTGATGGATTGACTTTGTCTTGATAAGATAACAGGATGGATGCTGAGGAGTTACTACACAGGAGGCAGAACTTCTTAGAAAAGCTTCAATTTTAAACTGTCGTGGTGTCATTTGGAGATAAAGAAACACAGTCCAGGAATGTGAAAGCTTATCTGGCATTAGCTTGTTTTCCTGTTAAGAGCATTTATCAGGGCTGTGTGGGCGTGGCAACGAACTGAAGCATCTGAAAGTTATTCATTTCAAATAGTCTCTGAGCGCTGAGTTACAAAATATATCATTCAGTATTTTTACTACTACAGAGTCTCCACGATCAGGCATCAGGAAAGTGTAACCAAGGACTTCCACCAGATCTGTATCCGGTCAGTCAACACCCACCGTTTGAGTTTTCAGAACGCAGCACGGAGCAGGACGTCTGGACAGCTGGAGTCATTAGTGATGTGTCATGATCAAAAGCTGCGGCTCTGAGAGTCGATGCTTTATGGTGAATCAGAAGAGCCGGCTCACAAAGAGAGAGAGCCGACTCCCAGTTTGTTCCTTTCCCTGCTTAGCTCTCTCAGTGCTCAGCCCCAGCTCTGCTCACAGCAGAACTTTGTTTTGATTGGTCAGCATGGCGGCCATGCGGCCAATCACATGTGAGGATATAGGATACAGGTGATGGAGGGGAGGCTGTGTGTCGTGGTTTCATCTGTTCCTTCAGAGAGGGTTAGGGTTCTTCTCCAAGACCGGGCAAATACTCACTGAGAGGAGAAATCAGATCAGACCATCCAAGCTGAGGGATCTGATTTTACTCAATGCCAACCTGAGGACATTATTAATGTTTGCTTCAGTTTGGTTCTGGTTCTGGTTCTGTTTGCTTGAGTTTGGTTCTGTATCGGTTCTGTATCGGTTCTGTATCAGTTCTGGTTCTGTTTGCTTGAGTTTGGTTCTGGTTCTGGTTCTGGTTCGGTTCTGGTTCTGTTTGCTTGAGTTTGGTTCTGGTTCGGCTCTGGTTCTGTTTGCTTGAGTTCGGTTCTGGATCGGTTCTGGATCGGTTCTGGATCTGTTTGCTTGAGTTTGGTTCTAGTTCGGTTCTGGTTCGGTTCTGGTTCGGTTCTGGTTCAGTTCTGGTTCGGTTTGCTTGAGTTTGGTTCTGGTTCGGTTCTGGTTCTGTTTGCTTGAGTTTGGTTCTGGTTCTGTTTGCTTGACTTGGTTCTGGTTCTGTTTGCTTGAGTTTGGTTCTGGTTCTGTTTGCTTGAGTTCGAGTCTGGTTCTGTTTGCTTGAGTTTGAGTCTGGTTCTTACCCTAACCCTAACCCTAACCCTAACCCAACCCTAACCCTAACCCTAACCCTAACCCTAATCCTAACCCTAACCCTAACCCTAATCCTAATCCTAACCCTAACCCAAACCTAACCCTAATCCTAACCCTAACCCTAACCCTAACCCTAATCCTAATCCTAACCCAAACCTAACCCTAATCCTAACCCAACCCTAACCCTAACCCTAACCCTAACCCTAACCCTAACCCTAATCATAACCCTATTATTATTATTATTATTATTATTATTATTATTATGGGGTATATTCTCTTCTGATAAACTGGGTCACATTTCCTTCCAGGGGGTCTTAGTGAGACTTTCCCAAGCTCCTAACCGACAGTGTAATTTCAGGAACTCAGTTGCAGAAAGTTTGAAGCTTTCCAAAAACATTTCCGTCTCCAGAAAGAGCAAAGCAATATTTATGAACTGTCAGCCCCCCGCGGTGAGAGCAGTTCATGACGCCCATCTCCAGAATCAATGACATGTTCATTACAGTTATGGGAACATGCCACTCGGCTCTGCAGTAGGTTGTGTTTTCATACTCTCTTTGGGTAATGTATTGTCAGTAAAGCTGTATGAGGCTGGAGCTACACAAACCGATCCTTGGACGTATGATAACTTTGCTTTAGTTTAACAACAGCATTAAACAAGATAACAGATATGAACCAGATGTCCAGGAGCCACGGGATCACACAGCAGACTCCCCATCCACTCACCAATGAATGAGAGCTGTGTTTGTTTTGGCCTCTTTTTAAAAGTCATTGCCAAATAAATAAAATATTATGAGATAAAACAACGCTCGTTAAATCCTCCTGTCGTCAGCTAACATGCATCAGCAGTTTTTAAGGCTCTCTCAACAGCACTGACCAGCAGCCGCAGCAGCAGCAGCAGCAGCACCACCAGGCCCTGTCTGAAGCTCTGCAGAGTGAACACAAGATAAGTGTGTTTATACTATTACACCCAAAGTTCAACCACAAGTTTGTTTGCAGTGCAGAAAAGTGAGCATAACCATCGTGAAGTAATAAAAAACTGAAATATGGAAAGTGGCAAGTGTGTGCATTCCTGTGGGCCTGGAACACACACGCAAAAAACATACATGCATCACGACACCGATACAGAGAAAATGCAAGACCCTCAGGTATGTGTGTGGTCCACAAACAGCCTGCCTCAGAAACCACACGGAGAGATTTACAGCAACTCTCCCTGACATCAGTGACGGAGCGGATTCCCAGAAGCCTCTGTGGCGACGGGGATTAGTTAACTGTCTTATTGACTCTACATGAAGCACATGTTGACGCTCAACACGCCACGAGGAACGTTAATCTAACAGGTATCTACTTTCACTCACAGATAACCACGAGTGCTTCATGCAAGGGTTGAACTCTGGGGTTATGGAGTTCAACTTTTGAGGGAGTGAGAAAAAGAAGAGTCCTTCAAAGTTTAACAGACATATAACAGAAATCTGAAAGGTAAGAGATTGTGGAAAAATACAGGAAACATAGCATCTGTTTCCAGGTTTGCTAAGGTCTCCAGATCAAGCTAATACTTCACTCTGAAGACAACTTAAAGAGTCTGTCTTGAAGAACCTTTAGACACCTGTGCAAAGATACTTTTTGGCACACGTTTCAAAATCCTTAAAGCCTCTGGAAACGTACATGGAATATTTAAAATTCACATAGAATTTCAAAATGTAATGTGTAATCAAGCTTCAACAAAAATCTGAGTGAAAATAAACATCCACAACTCTGAAAAAACTCTGTTCAAAATCAGCTTATTTTACAGGTCAGAGCATTTCTTAGGACTGTGTGGGCGTGGCATAACTCTTTGATTGACAGGTCAAGAGAGAGTTCACAGCCTCCATGTTTGAGCCGCCTGACTCTGAATCTAAAGACATAAATACTCCAGAGTCTGAATCAATTCAAATGGTCTCTGAGTGCTGAGTCACAAAATACTTCAGAATCCTGGGCTGAAGTGTAGTATGTGCACGCAGAGGAGCTCGGCTCCGGGTGTCCAGATGTAGTGAGCGGTTCCCTTGAAGCAGCTGTTGGGAACGAATGAACGAATCAGGACAGACCCCAATGAGCTGGTCTGGTTTTACAGAGGTGTAGCTTTTAGAGAATGAGGAATCGTTCACTTTGTTGGTTCTTCTATTTTAGGGGGTGCTCCCCGTGTATCGGGGCGTTAAAGTCGGGTCCTTTATCCAAACATTCAGCTGACAGGTCATAGAGTTAGATGTGTGTTTCTAAGTTTCCACAGCTGCAGATTTTCTTGTCTTTTACGTTTGATACCTGTCTATGATTCTAAAGTAGAAGACAGTAATTCATGTAGTTTAGTAAATGTCAGTGAGGCTGTACTGTAGTCTGTGTCTTTAATTTCCTTTCTTCCTTTTCCAGCATTTGGTAAATTAATTCCAATTCCAAAATGAGTTCCAATCTGGATAAAAAGGAAATGAAATGTTCAAAGTTCTGACCACTTCCTACAGAACAGTAAAACTCGTAGAAGGTAAAGAAAGTCCCTTGCAGCTGTGGAAAGAAATAAAACATCCACATGATGAAATATCTCCAGGACAACAAACAAAAACTCTGCAGAGAGACGTTTGATTTCTTTCTTTCTAAGCTGTTTCTTTTGTTTCAGAGGGAATATGATGTGGTAGACATAAAACTTTGGAACACCTTCTTCCCTGGATGTTGAAAGAAAGCACTCCCTTGGTATTTTTTAATAAGAAAGAAAATGACTTACTAATCTGTTCATTAGTTCAGGATCATTCCACGTCTCTGGTATTTATAGATCCTGTTGCTTTTATAAGCATCCTGCTTCAGTTTTATTGTATTTTCATGAAAGGTTTAATTAACTAGTTTTGGTTTGTTAGCTTTGATTTATGAAGACATATTGTGCTTTAGTTTCATATAAAAAATGCTTCAAATAATGTGTTTCTTTACTTTTCTAGACAAAAATAAGAATAAAAATAAGAATAAGAATAAGAAGAATAATAATCAAATAATAAAAATAAGATAAAATAATAAAATAAGAATAAAAATAAGAATAAGAATAAGAATAAGAAGAATAATGATCAAATAATAAAAATAAGTATAAAATAATAAAATAGGAATAAAAATAATAATAAAAATAAGAATAAGAATAAAAATAATCAAATAATAAAAATAAGAATAAAATAATAAGATTAGAATAAAAATAAGGATAAAAATAAGAATAAAATAATAAAATAAGAATAAAATAAGGATAAAAATAAGAATAAAAATTAAATAATAATAGTAATAATCTAATCATAATAATAATAATAATAATAAACAAAGAATAATAATAGATAATACAAATTGTAGTCAAATAATAATCACATAATAATAATCACATAATAATAATAATAATAAAAATCTAATAATAATAATAATAATAGTCAAAAAAATCAAAATGAAATCATAATAATCAAATCACAATAATTGTAATAATACTATTCAAATATCAAAAATCTAATAATAATAATCAAATGATAATGATAATAATCAAATAAAGATAATCAAATATTAATTATTATAATAATACTATTCAAATAACAATAATCATAATAATTACAATAATGAGAAATACTAGAAAAAATATAAATTAAATAAATAAATAGATAATTATTGATCGAAATGAGTGACTGACAGATTGAAAGTAAATCTTGAATTTTGTGTCAATTTTACTCAAATTTTTTAATTATTTGCTGTTGATTTGCATTATTTAACTACTATTTTTATAATGTAAAAACTACCTCTCCAACTCACCACTGCACTTTATCATATTATTTTAGCCTGTATATATTAGTCAAGCCTATTTGTTGTTCTTTTGTATTTATAGCTGATGTTATTGTTATTATATTTTTATTATATTTTTTATTTGTAGATCTTATTCTTATTCTTATGCTTTGTGCAAAGAGAGCACAGTTTACTAAAGTCAAATTCCTTGTGTGTTCAAGCATACTTGGCTAATAAAGCTGATTATTTTATTTTTTATTTTTTATTTTTTAACTTTTTTTTGATGGTGATTGGCAGAAGAAAAAAAAAAATGTGTTAAATGGGAACTCACGTTAGGGGGCAAGAACAAATAGAAACAAAATTCAAGTCATTAAATGACAGATCAATACAGGTATAACACACAGCCATCAGTGCTACAAGGTTATTCCTACTCTCTCATCCCACCAACATTCTTCCCCAATAAGAAACAACCAAATAAAATACCACATCTATGCAGATGACACACACATTTACATCACCATATCACCAGGGGATTATAGTCCCATACAAACACTGAGTAAATGCATTGAACAAATCAATGACTGGATGAGACAGAACTTTCTTCAGTTAAACAAAGAAAAAACTGAAATGATTGTTTTTGGAGGAAGAAAGGTTAAAGGTTACTGCTCAGCTCCAATCTGTAATGATGAAATGTTCAAACCAAGCCAGAAACCTTGGTGTAGTCATAGACTCAGACCTTAATGTCAGCAGCCACATTAAGACCATTACAAAGTCCGCTTACTATCACCTTAAGAATATATCAAGGATTAAAGGACTCATGTCTCAGCAGGATGCAGAAAAACTCCTCCATGCATTTATCTTTAGCAGACTAGACTACTGTAACGGGGTCTTTACAGGACTCCCTAAAGTCCATCAGACGGCTGCAGCTCATACAGAATGCTGCTGCTCGAGTCCTAACAAGGACCAACAAAGTAGACCACATCACTCCAGTTCTTAGATCTCTACACTGGCTTCCTGTCTGTCAGAGAATAGACTTTAAAATCCTGCTGATGGTTTATAAAGCACTGAATGGTTTAGGCTGATCTGCTACTACTTTATGAACCACCTGGACCTCTGAGGTCATCAGGTACTGGTCTGCTTTCAGTTCCTAGAGTCAGAAGGAAACATGGTGAAGCAGCGTTTAGTCATTATGCTCCACATATCTGGAACACACTCCCTGAAAGCTGCAGGTCTGCTCCAACTCTCACCTCTTTTAAATCAAAGACTAAGACTTTTTTATTTGCCACTGCCTTCCTATCTTAGATTATTTTTAACCCACTTTAAATTAAAATTTTAATGTAATTTTTTATATATTTCTAATTTTCCTTTTCTGTTTTATCATATTTGTCATTTTAATTATGTTCTTTTATGCCTGTCTGAATGTCTCCAATGCTTTTAATGTGTTAATGTAAAGCACATTGAGTTGCCCTCGTGTATGAAATGCGCTTTACAAATAAAGCTGCCTTGCCTTGCCTTGCCTAAAGGCATGATTGTCACAAATTGGACTGTCTAGGTACATATCTGGGGCAATAAAGCTGATTCTGATTCTGATTCTGATTTGATAATGGATCCAAAAGCTCCTGACATCTGATAGAATAAGGACAAAAACAAGATGAAAAGCTAAACTCTTTAGGGATGTGCTCACGTGTGTCTCTGTAGTAAAAAGTCTGACTTGTAAAACGGACCGTCTGCTTTCACGCGTAGATAAACATCACTGCTTTGACTAATGGGTTCAGGACACATTAAACTACTCTGCCTCACGTTTTGAATTAAGGCAGACGTGATTGTTTCTCTGTAATTTAGTGAACAGATGTGAGAAGTAACTAAAAGCATTGATGGATTAAGTACGTCTCAATGGGACCTGAGCACATGGTGAAATATTTGGACCCAGAACACAGTGCTCCCTCTCCTCGTTCGCCAACATTTGGTGTTGATTTTGAAAATTCAACCTCAAGTTATGGCTTCAATTGCTGCCTCTAATGTGCAGCACAGTGTTACTCTGCTCTTATTAAGAATACAAACACATCACAGTTAAACGTGGCAGATGTTAGCGTGGGTGCAGTCTGACGAGTCGTGCTTTGCTTTTGCACCCTGGGGCACTCTGGGTGGGTGGAGTTGCACTTGTTTGGCAATGCGTTGTGTCAATGAGTGTAAAACAATTAACCTCTAGCCCAACCAGAGTGTCAGGATAGCGTGATGACATCACAGTGACCGGCCAATCACAACACACACAGTGGCTGCTTTTCCAAAATGTCTGCAAGCAGAGCGTTCACATTTCATTTTCCCTCTTTTTTTTGTCTTGTCTTCTCTCTTTTAAAAAAAAAAGTTGAATTTGAATTTTCTGTGACCGCAGACATTTTGGGAAACAGAGCGGATCACACGATGCTTAAAGCAGGAAGTCACTCAGCCAATCACATTGAGCTTTACCTCCATTGGTCCTCCACTCTTGCTATTGGTTGGAAGAGAATTCTACACACCAAACACAGAGGTAGACACATGAGCATCACACGTGAGAAGATGTCACAGACCTGAGATATTCACACAGAATAAAGATATCAGATGTTTACATGCAGACTCATGTGTTACTCATTTGCATATTTTGGTTCATAAAGTGAAATGTGCTGTCCAAAAGCAAAGAGGAGGCGTTATTTGGCATCAAAGTGGCAGCGGGAAGCAGGAAGACACTGCGGCACCTTAACTACAGTGTGCCAAAAGGGACAAAAACAGCACTTCAATCACATCTCCAATAACACATTAAAGCTGACAGCTGTAGTCTAGATTAAATGACTGTATCTGCTTTACATGCATTGCTTTTATTTTGACTCGTCCGGACTCCTGTAATGCAATGTATGTAGGCGTTAACCAGGCCTCCCTGTCACGGCTAGAGCTAGTCCAAAATGCTGCTGCACCCCTAAGCGAGAGCACATAACCCCTATCATCACCTCCCTCCACCGGCTCCCTGCCCATTTTAGGATTTAAGATTTTATTGTTTGTTTTTTAAGCAATTCCATCATGGAAGCATCTTAAATCTGCAGTTTCCCTCTTGTCCAGAAGAGGGCACTAAAAAGGACTGATTGTATAGATGTCTATAGAAATGGTCGTACTTCTCCCTTTGTAAATATTCTCCTGAAGAGTTCATGGTCTCAATCTCTAGTTTCAAGTTTTCTCCAATACAACATGATGTCCATTTGGTAAATGATGGTTCCATTTAAAGGTGACATATCACGCTTTTTTCATCAACATATATTGGTCTAAGAGGTCCCCAAAGCATGTCTTTAAAGTTTATGCTCAAAAAAACACTTTGAAATCAGATTTTGGTCTGCCTGAAAACCCCTCTTCTTCAGTCCTCCTCAGAACACTCTGTTTTCTCTCTGACCACGCCCCCTCAGGAAGTGGGTGTGGCCTCGGCTGTCCGGCACGTTGATCTAATGTTTACATGTTGGCTGAATATACACGGCTGCTCAGAGATCACGTTACTTCAACCCTCTGAATCTGATCCAGAATCTGATCCTGACGGAGAGGCGCCTGCAGCAGGACCTTTCTGAACCATTGGTCACAGATTTAGTGTTTCTTGTTGTTTTATTTATCAGTATATCAACATGTGTCTTGGTACACAGCTACAGCTACGATATGTAGCTATGCTAACTAGCGCTAGCACTTATCCATGACAAATAAAAATCATCCACTAGATCTTCAAATCTGCAGACGTGGGGAGTCAAAGCGACCTTTGTGTTTATTAAGACAGCCTACAACTAGCATGCCTCCCTCCTAAGCTCCTTGTTAGCACACGTGTGTGCAGGGAATGAAAAACAGAGGAGGGGTTGAGTTGTATTTTATACAGTCTATGGGCTGAACAAGCTCCGAGCTCTGACTTCCTGTTACAGACCGGATATTGTTGTTACGTAACAAAAACACGGAAGTCTGAAACGGCTCGTTTCAGCACACATTTACAGAAAAGTGTAGAAATCAAAACAGGGGCAGAATGGATTCTTTTCATTCTCGGGGGGGTTTGTAGACAGGGACACATATTTCAGGTAAAAAACCATTAAAAAGTCAATTTTGCATGATATGTCACCTTTAACCAGGCCTCCCTGTCACGGCTAGAGCTAATCCAAAATGCTGCTGCACCCCTAAGCGAGAGCACATAACCCCTATCATCCCCTCCCTCCACTGGCTCCCTGTCCATTTTAGGATTTAAGATTTTATTGTTTGTTTTTTAAGCAATTCCATCATGGAAGCATCTTAAATCTGCAGTCTCCCTCCCGTCCAGAAGGGGGGACTTCTAAAAAGGTCTGATTATATAGATGTATTTAAAAAAATGGTCGTACTTCTCCCTCTGTAAATATTCTCCTGAAGAGTTGATGGTCTCAATCTCTAGTTTCAAGTTTTCTCCAACACAACATGATGTCCATTTGGTAAATGATGGTTCCATTTAAAGTCACAGAAACCAGAAAGAAAGGGAGGGTTTAGAGAGTTGTGTTATTGTTGTCGCTATCCTAAATTAGCATGCTAATTAAAGGCAGTGTAAGGAGTTTTTAGCTGATTTTGAATGATGCCTCTTCATGCTTGGAAACTACACAACAACTTGTGTTTCAAAACCAGGGTGCCTCCACCAGCTCCCACGAATTATAAATTAAAACTGAGCCAGAGTTTGATTTTGTTTCAGGGCTGAGTCTGCATGTAAACCCATCAGAGGGACTTCTAAAGTCAGGTGTACCATAACGGATTAAACAGAGCGGTAAAGCACTGATTTCAAATAAAACCCACATGTCCCACTGTTTTCTTTGAACCCTCAGATATTTGAACACTTTGATGTTCGTTTACATCTCTTGATTGCTCTCTAAATCCCTCTGTATTTCATATCCGCTTGTGTTTCTGTTTGTGTTTCTGTGTGTGTGTGTGTCTCACCTGTGTTGCTGTGTCTCTTGTTGAAGGGGTTGAGCGTAGCTTTAGCTTTAGACGTCCAGTTAGCGGTGCTGGAGCCGAACGAGCTGGAGGACAGAGACTTGCCCAGGTTTTCTGAGCTCACCTTCTTTGTGTTGTTGGTGGCCGTCTTGCTCCAGTCTGCAGAGTGGGGGAGAAAAAAACAACAATTTAAATGCACTCTGTTTATTTACAGTTATTTCACTTGTCTTAAAATATCTTAACAGCTCTTAACAGTTTTATGTTGCACCTAGATCACTGAGGGTCTCCAATGCTTCCCCTTTTAAATGTTCCTCATGTGTTCCTCACGAGTGCCGGCTGGAGAGCTTTCTGTTATTATGCCCCTAAACTCTGAGCTCTCTGCCCTTGGATATTAAAACGCTTCTTTTTAGACCTGGACGGCATTATTACCATTGTTTTAACATAATTATTTTATTTTAATCTATCTTATTTTTTATGGTATCTATCTGATTTCATTGTACTCTGTCTTATTCTATTTTATTTTATGTTATTTCATTTTTGGGGCTGCAGTGGGTAGCACTGGTGCCTCACAGCTAGAAGGTTCCTGGTTCGAATCCCCAGCCAGGAGGGTGCCTTTCTGTGTGGAGTTTGCATGTTCTCCCCGTGCATGCGTGGGTTCTCACCGGGTTCTCCGGCTTCCTCCCACAGTCCACAAACATGCTCACCAGGTTAATTGGTCACTCTAAATTGCCCGTAGGTGTGAGTGTGTGCGTGAATGGTTGTCTGTCTCTCTGTGTTGGCCCTGTGATGGGTTGGCGACCTGTCCAGGGTGTACCCTGCCTTCCGCCCAAAGCCAGCTGGGATAGGCTCCAGCCCCCCGTGACCCCTAATGGGATAAGCGGTCAAGATAATGGATGGATTATTTCATTTTTATTTTTCTGGTAATTATCAGATTTTATTTTAATGATTTTAATTTATTGATCTTATTGTCCTGATTTTTTTTTATTTTTTTTTAATATTTATTTGTATTATTGACTTTATTGATAAGATTTTAATTATTTTTCTTTTTTCTATCTAATTTTATTTTACTTTTTTTATTGTAATGATTCTATTTTATTTTTCTGATTTTACTTTATTGATTTTATTAAAATTATTTTATTTATCTGATATTTTTCTGATCATTTTTTAATTATTTTATTGTAACGATTATATTTCATTTTTCTGGTAATTATCAGATTTTATTTTAATAATTTTAATTTATTGATCTTATTGTCCTGATTTTTTTTTTATTTTTCTAATATTTATTTGTATTATTGACTTTATTGATATGATTTTAATTATGTTTCTTTTTTCTATCTAATTTTATTTTACTTTTTTTATTGTAATGATTCTATTTTATTTTTCTGATTTTACTTTATTGATTTTATTAAAATTATTTTATTTATCTGATATTTTTTAAATTATTTTATTGTAACGGTTATATTTCACTTTTTGGTATTTATCAGATTTTTTTATAGATTTAATTGTCATGATTGTATTTTATTGTCTGATATTTTTCTGATTTTATTTAATTTATTTTATTTTTCTAAGTAATTCATATCACTGTCTTCTATCTTGTTTGTATTCTTATATAATTTTACCTCTCCCTGTTTTTTCTGTCTCTCTTGTTGTGAAGCACTTTTGGCTGCATGCTTGAATGTATGAAAGGCGCTCTATGAATAAAAATGAACTGAGAGCTGAGTTGAATTATTATCCTCTCATCTACCTTTTATCACTTTTAACTGAGTCCACCATTCTCCAACTTCCTTTCTCTGCCTTTGTCCCCCCTTCTTCATCTCCCTCTATCTAATTCAGGAGTTTCCCCCTCTAACATCTTCCACAACATCAGATGTTGTCATGGATAATAACACCACACTCATCAGTAACATGAAACAGATGTGCAAAAGATGATTTCATTGCAACCTGGTGGCCTCGAGAAGTTTGGAATCAGTGAAATGTGCACATATAAAATAATGTTGAATAAACTCTGAGCGTCTGTGGGTGAGATGTGTGCAGATAATTGCAGCACTGCACGGTTTGCACACTAGTGGGTATCATACTGCTTTATTGAATTATATATTACACATATGTAACATATATGACTTTAAGAGAGAGCTGAAGTCATGTGTACGTGTCGAGTTGTGTAGAAGTCTATGAGAGAATGGTTTTACTCCACGGTCTCTTTACTTCCTCAGTAAACGTTGTCCAGTTTCAACCCTTCCTCGGTACAGCATGACGTTTGTTTGGTAACTCATGCTCCCATTCAGAGTCACAGAGACCAGAACGCAGGGGAGGATTCAGGGTGGGGCTTACTGACAAGCTGCTGTCACCCTGCTGTCCAGATTCTGAACATCTGGTTCGAATAAGAAACACAGATGGAGAAAACATGACACCGTGATGGCTATGTTGACAACCATAGTTCAACCGTAGACTGAACAACACTGGGATCCTATCTCACTCCCTTACTCCCAACCCCCTCATCACTTACTTTAACTCTCCCTGTCCCATTAAAGTTTCTAACCATAGACCTTTCTGGAGTCCCTGAGCTCCCTTGTCTTGTAGGTTCCTCCTGCTGTGGATGTTCCAGACTACAACGGCAACAGCTACTACTATCCGTCTCATCACTATCACCGCTCCCTCTCTCTCTTACTCTCCTCCATCCCTCTTTCCAGACCCAACACGGTCTCAGCAGATGTGTGTCTAACATGAGTCTGGTCCTGCTGGAGGTTTCTGCCTGTTAAAGGAAGTTTTTCCTCGCCGCTGTAACTAGCTGAGGTGCAATGCTCATGGTGGATTAAGGTGGGGTCAGACTGAGTCTGATCCTGTCTTGGTTTTAGGTCTCTGTTCATAATTTGACGTAGAGTGGTCTAGACCTGCTCTGTTTGTAAAAGTGTCTTGAGATAACGTTTGTTGTGATTTGGCACACTGACACACTGGGATCCTATCTCACTCCCTTCCCCCCAACCCCCTCATCACTTACTTTAACTCTGCCTGTCCCTTTAAAGTTTCTAACCATAGACCTTTCTGGAGTCCCTGAGCTCCCTTGTCTTGTAGGTTCCTCCTGCTGTGGACGTTCCAGACTCCAGCTGCTACGGACATAGCCACTACAACTCGTCTCATCACTATCACCGCTCCCTCTCTCTCTCTTATTCTCCTCTATCCCTCTTTCCAGACCCAACACGGTCTCAGCAGATGTGTGTCTAACATGAGTCTGGTCCAGCTGGAGGTTTCTGCCTGTTAAAGGAAGTTTTTCCTCGCCGCTGTAACTAGCTGAGGTGCAATGCTCATGGTGGATTAAGGTGGGGTCAGACTGAGTCTTACCCTGCCTTGGTGTTGGGTCTCTGTTCATAATTTGACATAGAGTGGTCTAGACCTGCTCTGTTTGTAAAAGAGTCTTGAGATAACGTTTGTTGTGATTTGGTGCGATACTAATAAAGATTGATTGATTAATTCTTGCTTTAGAACCACTAGCGATAGCAATTAGACTCAACCACGTCAACCACAGGGTAAAAACCGGCAACCTAGTCTATACAGTATCTTTGTATGCAGACGATACATCATTATAACTTTCTAAGCCGGATCAATCTGTCCCACTAACTATCTAAACACTAACAGATTATGGTCAGATCTTTGGCTATGAGGTGATTATGGATAAAAATGGAATCATGCCCCTAAAAAAATCGGGTATCAGGTGAAATTTGATGACATGAAGACATAAAGTTTCACTTGTGTGTCATTTTAAGAGGTAGTATGTAAAGACACTCAATATAAATCTCAACACCTGACCTTAAGATCACCCTCTGCTTCATCTCTAATAAAACTCAGAGGATCTGATCTTTATCTTGGAGGTAAAGGACTCCGCTTAGTTTCCTGTTGTTGCTGATTTAATAAGAACCTGCATGCTTGATTAGATGCATAAAGTCTACACGGGTACCTTACATTAAATCAGATGAACTCCAGCTCTTATAAAGGTTCTGCAGATTTCACAGCCTCTCGCACAAAAACATACTTAGGTTGGAATTTCAGGTATGAAAGCATCGGCGGGTTACAAACAGAGTCTTTGTGCCTTCTTCTAAATGAACAGATGAGCACACCTGGAGGACTTCCTGGTCTCTCAAACACGACTCTGTTTTATCTTTTTTTATTAGATGCAAAGCCACGGGGACTCGGGTTTTATGTTTTAATAAAGAGTTTTTTTCTGCCGCTGTGGGAATCTGGCCGGAGTCCCGCAGACAGATTTGACAGGACTCCTGTGGACAGACGTGGATCTGCTGCAGTGTTTAAGATCTACCTGAGACAAGCAAACAAACACAGACAGACAGGTGGGTTGGTAGAGAGACAGACAGGTACCTGAGTTGTCCGACAGTCTGAAGCGACCACAGCAGAGATACCTCCTCCACTGCTTCTGCACGTTTTCTTTCAGGGCGCAGTGGAAGATGAATATGAACAAACCTGAAGACAGAAAGAAAACAGAACCTGTTAGTGTTCTCAACATCGTTCTCCAAGAACTGGGCCCGTATGTAAGTCCAGCCATCACACAAACGGGACCATCAGTCTTAAAGCTAGGGTTGGTAGTGTTGGAAAACTAGCATGAATTTGAATGTAGGACAAACAACGTCCCCGCTCACATGCACGAGCGCCGCTGATTTGCAACCATATGATCGTGCCTGACTCCAAACCGGTCCTCAGCACATGGTTTGTGTTTTGCACAACTCATGTCTCACTCAGCGGTAAGAAAACACCAAAACATTCTCATAGTGAAAGTTAAAAACACAAACAAACATGAAGTAGGAGGTGGGCAGAATGGCAGGATGGGATTTGATTGGTTCCATCATTTGGCTCCTGATGGCAGGGATTGGTTGGTGTTTTCCCAGGTTTACTCCGGCTGTAGATAGCAGCTTTTTTTTACCTCTTTTTTAAGAACACATTATGTAATGATTGCAATCGGGACATAAAGATCATTTTAACCAGTATAACAAAAAGTGGATCTAAATCTGACTACTCACGTCCATTTGGTCATAGCGTTAGCCGCATGCACGACTGCAAATAATTGGCCAGTTAACTAACTGCACCATGAAAGTGAGGCTGGTGCAAAATGTCATATGTCCAGGGAACCTCCTGGAAAACCCCGATCCAACAAATTCAAACTGTGCATGCCTACTACGCATCAACAACAAGAAACATGGCGAGCGGTACTGTATTGTCCCCGTATTCGTCTTGGACTTCAGTGCTACACATGTTACCTGCTCCCTCAAAAATCACCACAATGACACAAGAACACATGAATAAATGAGAAAAGTGCAATAAATATTACACACTCATACAACACACAGCATACTCTTAAAGAGAGAGCACCATAACACGGTCCCAACCCTAACAGGCTATTTACTATTTAAAAGAGTTTCTAAAACGATTCAGTTTGGGGACTCTGTACCTTCTTCCAGATGGTAAAAGTTCATACTCAGAGTAAAGGATGTGCAACGGGTGGTCTACAAGTATTCTCTGAGCCTGCCCAAGAACACTCTGCTCATAAATGCCGTGTAGGGAAGGGTTGCCAGTCGTCCCTATGACCTTCATGGCAGTCTGCACCAGGCGAGAGAGTCTGGTTGTCAGCTGAACAGAGAGGTTACCATACCATGCTGTCATCCCATACCTAATAATACTCTCAATTACAGCCTGATAATAAAAAAAAGCCTGTTGATTAACACCAAACACCCTGAGCCCACGCAAAAAGTACAATCTTTGCTGTGCACGGGAACACAGGTTATCAATGTGGGTCTCCCAGCTGAACTTAATATTCAGGTGAACACCTAAATATCTGACTGATGTTTTTGTCATGAATAAGGACTTACAAGAACATAGAATGAACAAACAGCTGTTATCAGCAAGTCAACCCTCAAAGACAACAAACAAGGAGACAGGGAAAGTTTGGCTTCAGATCTTGAACCGGGTCAATGCGTGTGGTGTTTCTGAGCGCGCTCAGTATTTCAAACTGCATTCCTTGTCTAATTGCACTGCCTCATTGTAACTTGATGTAACTCTGCTTGTTTTTATTTTTATTTATTTCATCACGTTGTTTTTATTTATTGTGTTTTAATCTGTCTTTAAAGTGACCTTGAGTGTTTTGAAAGGCGCTTCTAAAAAAAACTTGTTAAGGGAGTTGTTTGGGACGGATTGACATAGTTCACCTGCAGACTCTGTGATCCCTCCCTGTCCCATTAAAGTTACTAACCATAGACCTTTCTGGAGTCCCTGAGCTCCCTTGTCTCGTAGGTTCCTCCTGCTGTGGACGTGCCAGACTCCAGCTGCTACAACTACTACTATCCATCTCCCCACTATCATCTCTCTCTCTCTCTTCATCTCCCTCTATCCCTCTCTCCAACACGGTCTCAGCAGATGTGTGTCTAACATGAGTCTGGTCCTGCTCAAGGTTTCTGCCAGTCTAAGATCAGATCAGATGTTGCAATAGGCTTAGACTGTGGGGGGAACTGACACATGGGGATCCCCTCTTGCTCCTCTCTCACTTTAACTCTTCCTGTCCTATTAAAGTGACTAACCATAGACCTTTCTGGAGTCCCTGAGCTCCCTTGTCTCGTAGGTTCCTGCTGCTGTGGACGTGCCAGACTCCAGCTGCTACAACTACTACTATCCATCTCCCCACTATCATCTCTTTCTCTCTCTTCATCTCCCTCTATCCCTCTCTCCAACACGGTCTCAGCAGATGTGTGTCTAACATGAGTCTGGTCCTGCTGGAGGTTTCTGCCTGTTAAAGGAAGTTTGTCCTTGCCACTGTAACTTGCTAAATGCTGCAAAGTGCTCTGCTCATGGTGGATTAAGATGAGATCAGACTGAGTCCTGTCTGTAAGATGGGACTGGATCTGATCCTGTCTTGGTGTTGGGTCTTTGTTAATAATAGAACATAGAGTACGGTCTAGACCTGCTAACTTGTTAACAGAGTTGTTAGGGAAGGATTCCCTTCACGGTGTTGCTGGTAGGTTTACCTAAGAATTATGTTGCGTCTCCTAAATCTAAATTTGCTGTATATTTCTACATCGTCAGACTTTTCCAAAGGATTCATTCGATCCCTAAATATCAGTTGTCTTCACATATGTGGTCTTAAACAGTAACGCATCAGCATGATGTCCTCCATCCTTTAAACAGCCTAACAGGTGAGGTCATCCTGCCGTTAGCACCTGTAAGGTTGGGGTCTACCGCCATTAAATGTAAAGCTTTGTTGGGGCGTTAACCTGGCTCATGCAGACCGCTTATCCATTCTTTTTCACCATTAGTACAAACGACCCGTTCTCATCACTAATGGCTGGATGTGCACACGGGTCCAGGTGTTGGTTCTGGTTCTCTCTGAGCGAGTCTCCTTACCTTGCAGTGAGTTAAAGATGGCAAAGAGGTACATGAAGGCCAGGTTGACCGGCCCCCAGGCGAAGAGAGCGAAGCCCCACGTCATCCCGAGCAGGAAGGTCAGACTGATGACGCTGCGCAGGTTTCTCAGAACCTGAATCAGAACACAAGAGTTACTTTCTTCTTCTTCAACACGTTTGGTGAAAAAAACACTCCTCTCTTGTATTTTCCAGCAGCTGGAGGAAGACGAACAGCCAAGAGAGAGAGAGAGAGAGAGAGAGAGAGAGAGAGAGAGAGAGAGAGAGGAAGAGAGAGAGAGTCTGGAGCGTGCTGACCAATCTGCAGCATCTGATCTGCAAACACACAATGATTTCCACCCTGCTGTTTCCTCATCAGAGTCTCAGGAGCCAGGACTCAGCAGGGTGGGAACATTTGTCTGTCTGAGCGGTTAAGTGTTGCAAATCGATCAGCCTAATTTTTCCTGTGGTTGAGGATTAAATACTTTGCTGCACTCAGGAGATCGTCCTGATGGAATCAAGAGTGATGACACTCCCGTGGCCTGCAGAGATCACAGCTCAATAAAACTCTGGCAGAGGTGATGAGACCTCTCTCTCTCTCTCTCTCTCTCTCTCTCTCTCTCTCTCTCTCTCTCTCTCTCTCTCTCTCTCTCTCTCTCTCTCTCTTTCTCTCTCTCTCTCTTTCTCTGCTCCTGCTTGCTGTGAGTTTCTCTTCCTGGACACCTGAGGGTTTTTAAACACTCACAGATTTAAAGTGAACTGAAGCACTGACCTCCTCTCTCAACGTGCGGTTGCTGCGTTTGCCGTTGCGTCCGCAGATCTGCAGCATCACCACCACGAACATGGCAACGTTCAGCAGAAACACCAGACAGAAGTAACCCACGCAGGTGACGTAGAAGACCACCGAATTCTGGATCCAGCAGCTGAGAGAGGACACACACACACACACAATATAACTTACACAGGATGTAAAACCAGCTGAGGGGGGCGTGGCTACTTTTTTTGACTGGCTTTTAGACCCCAGAACTACTTTCCCCTGACCTAAAAGGTTCCTGGTCCCCCATTGTTGTCTGTGTTTTGACCGCGGGCTGAAGTCCCGGGTAGATTGTGTAAATCAGGCCAGTGACGTATGGAGAAAAAAAAGTAAATGCACTACACCACCAGACCAGTAGAGGGCAGTAACACAAAGAGGAATGCCATTCATCACAGATGACCCCATAGAAGCAGACGGACAGGCAGGTATCATTATGAGCAACACAACAGTTAGCCTGTTAGCATGAAGAGACTCAGCTGGTCTGTTTTAGATGGTGCTATATTTCATCACAGATGGATTCACTGAATCAACACGTGAGAGGAGATAAGCGCGAGTAGCAAAGACGTTTCAACACGGCTTTAAAATCCTTTTGAACTCAAAAAGCCGTGATCGCAGAGATCGGCCGGTGTTTTGGTTTAAACAGCGACCCTGTTAACTGGAGACTCTCAGCCGGATGCATCCCTCATAAACGTCTTTAGACCATCATTAAATATCTGATGAGGATATTTTGAAATCTTAATAAAAACTAAACTAGTTTGCATTCCCAGGAACTCCCTCTGTGTTTCAACAGCTGTGTAAACTCCACAAACACTGACACGTTCAGCTGAAGGTCTCCAGTTTACAGGGTCACTTTTAAAAGCGGAACACCGGGAGGAGAGACGCATTCACGGTGGGCTGAGAGAAGACTACTGTTACAAGCTGCTAAATCAAGAGAATCACAGCTTCTTCTTTTGAAAAGTACACACACATACAAAAAAGATAGAACAAATAAAAACTAATGAAAGAAAGAGAAATCAAGTGAATCACAGATGGAAAAAACAATGACTGTGAATGTTTTTTTGGAAAAATTGAAAAAAAAAATTGAAAGAAAATTTTTTGAATTTTTTGTTTTGAAAAAATACATTTGAAACAAAAAAAATTTGAAACAAAAAAAAATTGAAAAAAAAAAATTGACAAAAATAATTTGAAAAATAAAATTGAAAAAGAAAAAATTGAAAAAAAAAAATTGCCCAAACAAATTGGTAAAAAAAAATTGAAAAAAAAGAAAATTTGGAAAAAAAAAAAAAATTGAAAAAAAATATTTTTGACAAAAAAAAAATTGAAAAAAAAAATTTGACAAAAAAAAATTGAAAAAAAGAAATAAGACAGAATTATTTTTTTAAAAAATTAAAAAAAAAAAAGTTTGGAAAAAAAAATATTGGACAAATTTTTTTTACAGAAAAGTTGACCCGGAGCCTGTCGGAATAATACATTTACCTCATATTTGAAATTGTTCTCAAAAAGCAGAAAAACATGAAAAAACTCCTGCAGTTAAAAACATGGAAAAGCAGTGAATGAATCAACACGTGAGAGGAGATAAACGCGAGTAGCAAAGACGTTTCAACACGGCTTTAAAATCCTTTTGAACTCAAAAAGCCGTGGCAGAGATTGGCCGGTGTTTCAGTTTAAACGGCGACCCTGTTAACTGAGAGAAGACTACTGTTACAAGCTGCTGAATCAAGAGAATCACAGCTTCTTCTTTTGAAAAGTACACACACATACAAAAAAGATAGAACAAATAAAAACTAATGAAAGAAAGAGAAATCAAGTGAATCACAGATGTGTGTGATGTTATTGTGGACGGAGGGCGGTATAAAAACACTGAGGTTAATCTACCAATCAGACACATTGCAGGCCCCGCCCCCTGAAAGTCCCGGGACCTTTGAAAAGTACTACCCCCCTAGCAGGGGCTTTTTAGGGGGGAGATTATCTACCCCTCGAAATGCACGTAGTTCAGGGGTAAAGTTCCTCCGGTTGAAGAACTCCTATAGCATAAAGAGCTCAAACACATGCTGCTCTCCTGAAGAAGAGTCTGCTCAAACTATTGTCAGACTCCAGAGCAGCACAGATGACTTTCACAGATCAGACATGACCAGAACTTAAACTTCTGTACGTGACGTCAGAGGAAGAAAGCCAAATAAACTCAGCTTCAAGTGTGTTATAGTTTAATCAACTCTTTACTGGAACCTACAGAAAGCCCACGCCAACAAAAACAGCCTCCCTGTATTTATATGGAGCTTGATTGTGTTGACCGCACTGGAGTAATATTCCCGTTCATATGTTTTCCATAAGTATACGCTCATAAATTGGACCCGGCTGTGATCCCTTAAAGTGCTGAGGACTTACAACTCTGAGGATCCCTCTCCAGACTCTCCTTTGCCGTACTCCTGCATGCCGTACGAGTTCTTATCCACCGCCACCACGATCCCCACCAGCACCGCAGGGAGCCCTACGACGACAACAACACAATCTCCTCACACACACACACTCAAACTAACACACCATGACGCTCTGACGTCTTCATCTTTGAGTCTCTCACCCCAGCCCACGATGCAGAACTTGAGGATGTACCGCCGGATGTAGGTGTTGAACACTTTGACCAGAGCGATGTACATGTGGATGGACTCCAGCCCCATCCAGGTGAACGAGGTGAGCAGGAAGTAGTGCAGGAAGACGGCCACGGAGAGGCACAGCCAGTCGGTCTCCAGGCTGGCCAACCAGCCGTCCAATAGGAAGACCATGTTCAGGAAGAGCAGGGAGGTGCTGAGGTTCATCAGGATCTTTGACGGGTAGTCACGCCGTAGTTTCCTGAGAGGGGGGAAAGGAGAGATGAGGTCAGAACTTCTAGGACAGCTGGAGAGAGACGGGAAATGTGGGGAGTAGAGAGAGGGGGAAGACATGGGGAGAAAAGGCCGTGTTTGGGAGTCGAACCTACGACCACTGCAAAAGGACTGTAGCCTCTGTACATGGGGTGCACACTTAGACCGCTAGGCCAATGGCGCCCCAACTCCTACAGTTTTTACTCATTTCCAGTTCTGCCTTTGCACCATCTCAAGGGTGGAAACAGACGGTAGATCAAAGAGCTGCACAGAAAGTGCACATGGTGGACTTCACTTCAATAGAAATGATCAATGAGACTCACTCGAAGGCGATGTAGGTGAGCAGCGTGGCAGCAGAGAAGATGGCCGAGATGCCGCAGCCGATGTAGGTGATGAAGGTCAGAATCTTGTTGTTCCTCGGGTCAATGTGGGCCGAAGCTCCAGAGATGTCCTGGAGATCAACAAGATGTAACATGATAAGAAACGTCACAAAAGACAGAAACATGGGACTCAAAGAGAACGACAAAGAGACTCTGTAAACCAATCTGACATTGTTCACCTGCGGACTCTCTGATCCCTCCCTGTCCCCTTAAAGTTACTAACCATAGACCTTTCTGGAGTCCCTGAGCTCCCTTGTCTCGTAGGTTCCTCTGGATCTCTGCTGTAGATTCCTTTTATTGGGGTCTGTTATTCTTTCTTTCTTTCTTTCTTCTTTCTTTCTTTCTTTCTTTCTTTCTTTCTTTCTTTCTTTCTTTCTTTCTTTCTTCTTCTTTTTTCTTCTTCCTTCTG